>NC_134731.1:11380768-11685595 GCF_049634645.1 Pelodiscus sinensis
CATTGAACCTGTTCAAGAGTCGTTTGGAGCGCTAATGACACCTCTTAAGAGGCATTTGCCCACCCTGAGTAATGACTGTCAGTTTCTGGATTTACTGTGTTCGTCCACAGGACCTTAGTTTAAAATGTGCTTTAAAACCATTTCATTAGCGTGCCGTTGAAGGTGATAAAATCACAGCTCTAAAAAAATCATTATTCCCCCCCTTGGGCTGCCATCGGGCCGAGGGGCACCAGTTTAATAGGAATGGTAGGGCCCATAAATCCTAAGGACAGCCCTGTCTGGACTTTGGTGAGAACAGTGGCATGCCAGAGGGGGGACTTTACCTTCAGCAGACGCTCTGGTTGCTCTCCTCGTTTCCCCATGAATGTGGGTGCAGCGTTCTGGGGGACAGTGGGGTGCGATGCAGCCGTGTGTGGGCAGCACTGGGAGCTAGGAATGCCTGAGTTCTGCTCCCAGCTCAGACCCATCCTCCCTCCATGTCTTTGGGTAAGCCCCTGAACCGCCTTGGCTAAAGAGGGGTGCTAGGTTTAGCCTTCCAGGCTCACTTAGCCTCAGATTGTATAAAGTCTGTGTAGGTGCCAGGCTGTACTGCTGTTAGTGCTGCCTGTTATTGCTCCTGGACGTCCCTCTGGGGGTTCAGGCGCAGTGTAACGTCCCTCCCAGAAAACTCCTGCAGCCTGGCCCGCTCCAGAGTCCAGCCCCGGGAATGGCCTGTACTTTTGTATAACTTTTCACTTTGTTCTGGAGTTTTTGCCCTGGTGGAGTGAGGGGCGGGGATTGGTTCCTGCCCTGGAAGGGGTGGGAGGGGCTGGGGGGTGGCAGAGCAAGTCTGCCCTGCACTCTTCCCATAGCGGTGTCACCTGTTCTGCAGGGCTGGGCTCTCCTTGACCCATTGAAACTTGGTGCCCGGGGTCAATGTGTTGCTCAGGTTTGGCCAGGCCTCTCCTCTGCCATGGGGAGGGGGGGAGGAGTGGCAGTAGCCAGCACTGGGGGGCGAGGGGGAGGGAGGGCGGGGAAGGTTTTAGTTTTGTCACTTGTGCTGGTTTGTATTTGAAAAAGACCCAGAACACTCTCCACACAGATTGGATAAATACCCCACCTGGGATTTCCAGTAGCCTGGAAGGTCCCGGGGGTCTGTAGTGTTACAAACTGCCCTGCTGCAGCAGCACGGCCCAGGCTGCTCCACTGTTTCAGGAGCGTGGGGGGAAACGGGCAATGGAGAAGAGTAGAAACAGTGGAGGTGAGGTGGAAGTGGGGCAGAAGGGCCCGAATTCATGGCTGGAATCCAACCCCCCAGGCTGGTGTGCAGGTGGACCCTGCCATTCGACAAGGCCGGATAAATCCTCACCTCTGAACACCCTCAAATGTTGGGTGGTTTGAAATGCAGACCTGCGCTCTCTTGACGGGAGCCCATTTTTCATGTGGGGATGTTCTGCTGGGATGGTCTTGGGTTTACTGCATGCTCGGGGATGGGAAAAAGCCCAGCATGATTCTAGCACGAACACTTAGCTCTGATTGTAAAGCCACCTTATCTAGACATCTCCAAGTGCTTTATAAACAAGGGTAAGTATTTATCATCCCCATTTTACACCTGGGGAAACTGAGGCAGGGCGCTGGCTGTAACTTGCTCAAGGAACCATAGCAGGCCAGCGCTGGAGTCCAGATATTGTCACCCCCAGTCCAGTGCTGTCTCCACTAGACTGTACTGTCTCTTTAAAGGCAAGGGCTGCCTGGGGGAAGCTGTGCAATTTAAGGTGTTGGAGAATCTCAGATGTCACTTAAGCCTCCCTCCTCCCCTGAAATTACACGATGCCGTCTTGCTTAAAACAGGCTGCCATCTTCGTTGGCTGAGACTTTGGGGGGTGACGAGGCATTAGGAGATACTGTGATCTGCAATGAAAATGGGCGAAATCGTTTTTTATTCCACGTTGAATGCTGGTGCCTGAGGAAAGGCAGGTTTAATTAGAGGAAGCTGAGGAGATGGGTGGAGATTCTGAAGGGGACTTCCGGGCAGGCAGTGGCGAGTGCGGGCCAGAGGATGCCGGAGGAACAGGAGGTGGCCGTGCAGCCAGTGGTTGCAAAGATGTGGTGGTTTCCCTTTCAAAGCGCCACTTCTCCCCAGCCACTGGCTGCACGGCCGTCTCCTGTTCCCCTGGAGTCCTGCGGCCAGCACTTGCCCAGCTCATCACCTCCTGCACCTCTTGACTCCTCTCCTGAGGTAGCCAAGGAGCTTTGGTTCGTGTGTGCAGATGTTTGTCATTTGGAGAAGGCCCATAAGGCAATTTTAGAACATGCTTTTGAGCTCTGCTGAAGAAAAGAATAACCGCAGTGTTATGCCACAGTATAATGGATATTGCAATTCGGTCTGTTGTAATCCTTTTTCTGTGTGTCGAAGACATTAAAACTTAAAAAAAACCCTGTTTGTGTAATGATGTTTAATGCGCGTATCTATGTTGTAAATGTCTTATTTCCCCCAACGCATCTGATGCCATGTCATGTCATCTGTGCCTAGCGATAAACCCACTTCTCCACCAAGCCCCATGAGATCAGGGCTTCTTTCCTGCTTGGATTTGCTTCTACGGCTGATACGCTGGTCCCTGCACTGGTTTGTATTTAGTCTTGTAACGTTGCCTTTGGAGACAGCTGCAGCATCCAGCATCTTTTTTTTCCTGGAGAACGTTAACATCCTTTGTTACTTTCTTGGCTTTAGTGCTCCAAGCTATGGCATTATAGTCAAGTTCTCACTGTCCGTTTATGATGGACTATATTAGAGTTAGATGGAAAACCTAAATGTATTGCTTCCTGCTACAGGCTATATTGGTACTGGACATACCGAGAGCAAGCAAGAAAGGAAGGCAGCGTGAGAGAGTGATTAGAGCAGCTATCTGAGAGATGAGATCTAAGTTCTTTTACCCTGTGTCCTTGGGCATGTCATTTAATATCTTTATCTCTCTCTCTCTCTGCCCCACAGTTTCTCTGTTTATGAGCAGTGAGGAACAGTCAGAAAATAGGATGAATCTCTCCTGGTATTGGGGGAGGGACTTCAATTGCGACTTCAGTTTTGCCCCCTTGTGCACTGCATTATGCCTGGTATAGTCACTAAATATGATGTCATAATAATTTTGCAATGTAACCGTACTTCAGTCAGGAAGTGTACACAAAGGGGCAGAATTAAGGTTGCAAAGACAGCCTTGCATCTGGCGTTTTCTAGCTTTGGATTGGCCTTTGCAACACACGTAACTGTGGAGGTAATCAGTAATGACGTTATGTGTAGATGCTCCAACCAGAGTACAGGCAGTCCCCGGGTTACGTACAAGATAGGGACTGTAGGTTTGTTCTTAAGTTGAATTTGTATGTAAGTCGGAACTGGTACATATTGTAGGGGAAACTCTAGCCAAACATTTCTCCAGAGCTCAGTTTTATTCTCCCACACCTCACTTCCCTCAGTCCTTTATTCTCAAGCTGAGGTGTCTGCTGAGAAAAGCCGCTCCGCGTCTCCCTGGTCTGCTGGGGGGGGAAGCAGCTAGTGCGGGGTTGCCTCACCCCGTTTGTAAGTAGGGATCCGATGTAAGTCGGATCCATGTAAACCGGGGACTGCCTGTATTGGAATATACACATGGTGAGGGACAACTCGTGCCCTGAAGATTTCACGGTCTGTGTAGACAGACAAAGACAGAGTGAGAGGAGGGAACAGACAGACAGGGATGTAAAATGAGGATTTGTCTCTATGGTGCCGCCATTCAACCCGGAGAGGTGTACATTTTAGTTCACTAAATGTTCCCAAGGATGGATCACTGTACTTCCATGGCACTGCATTAGAAGTTCCCCCCTCACATTATTACACGTCAGCAGGGTCTGCCCAGGCCAGGTAAGTGTGCAATGTGCTAGTGATGGACTAAAACTTGCACCTCACTAAAGTGTGTGTAAACAAGCCGTGCCTTGCCCAAAGTTACACCGGCTGGCCCGCAATCAGACCAGATACTAAACCCCCTCCGTTGGCTCCCAGACTGGCGCTCTTTCCACCAGACTGCATTGCCTGCCAACAATGGTACGTCGGTAAGTTTTCCAACCTTGTAACCTCCCTTTATGCAGCTTGCAGCATAACTGCTAATGCCTGCCCCATAGCTTACACAGTTTGCTCTTACGTTCTCCTCGCCCGTCTCAAATAATGGGGGCAATAATTTTTGACAGAGGCCACTTCAGAAATTTTTGAAGTTGTCCCGGGCCGCCCTGGAAGGGGCGGGGCCAAGACACTTACATGCTTCCTCACCCACAGACCCTGATTGGTCTGAGGGTGGGAAAGTGCGCAAAGTCTTTGCCCGCCCCCTTCCCCCCCCAGAGAGAACCCTCGGCTGTTCTGAACAGCTGGCGGTTCCCTCTAGGTACCCGTGTCCCTGGCAGTGGGAGGAGACTTTGCGTGCTCCCCCCTGCTGCCCCCAGGTCAATCCGGGCCTGGGGAGGGGGAGCACGTGAAGTCTCTTGCTCCCTGCCCCCGCCCTGCAAGGGAAGCGCTGCGTTTAGTCAACCGCCAGCTGAGCAGCAGTTGACTTTAAGTGCTGAGCCCCTTGCAGGGTGGGAGGAGACTTCACGTGCTCCCCCCGCCCCCAAGCCCTGATTGGCCTGGGGGTAAGGGGAGTGTGCAGAGTCTCCTCCCACCCTGTCTCTGCCCTGCAAGGCGTGTGCGGTGCTTAGAAGCACTGCGCCCGTCACAGGGCAGAGGGAGACTTTGTGCGCTTCCCTCTGCCGCCCCCAGGTCCTGATTGGCCTGGGGATGGAGGTAGCGGCAGGGCCTCTACGGGACGGATCAACTCAGTTGGTGGGCTAGATCCGGCCCGTGGACATCCTTTTGCCCTCCCCTGCCCAAACCTGTCTCTGTGGGTGTGTTCTCACAGGGTGCTACTCTGTCCATTACTTCTGTTTCCAATGTCTCACTATTCCCAAACAGAATCAGTCTTTAATGATCTTTTAATGTTATCATTTCCCCCCCCCCCCCCGCTTCTACGAAATCCATTGACATTCAGTTCTCTTTCTGGGAATTTGGGTAGAACATTCATCAAGTGGCTTGAAACTTTTTATTTCCAGTAAAACTTTTCAAACCTTAAATCTTTTGGAAATGCTGGGGAACGAATTGGCTTTTTTCATGGGTGGACTTGCTGTTTCCACTGGTAAATGGATGCTGAGAGAAGGAAAGACGTGTAATATGGTTTGGTTATTTGACTCCACTGGGTATTGTGCTGAAGCAGCCTCTAAATCAGCGTTTCAAACATCTCTCTCACTTTCTGCAGGAGACTGTATTGTGACAAATAGGTTAACACAGGCTTTTTCTAGCCATTTATTTCCTGCCTACTGAAATGGAACTTCTGCCATTATTGTACTCGGCCAAAGGGCTCTTTCTAGCTGGGAAACAAATATATGAATGGGAGCCTTAAGCAGCTTCCGTCCTGAAAGATCTCAAAGCATTTTAGAAACTTTAACAACCCCCAGCAATGCCACACAACGCTTGAGCAGAGGAAATGAAGAATTGACCCAACTGAAACTAGTGGAGTAGATAACAATTACCAGTAGGGTTGCCAGGTGTCTGGTATTGACCCGGACAGTCTGGTATTGACCCAGACAGTCCGGTATTTTCGCCTCCTGTCTGGTAAAAAAAAATTCAGAAAATACTGGACACTTAAAATGTCCAGGATATTCTCATTTTTTCCTGGTCAGGAGGCAAAAATCCCAGGTGCTTACCGGGATCCACAGGGGAGCTGTCTGGCGGAGTAGGGAGACAAGATATTGGACGGCTGCCAGCAGACTGTTAGGGCCGAAAAGCCTCAAAAGCATTTCTTAAAGGGGCCTCACTGGTGTTTTTTTTGCTCAACAACTTTGGTCTCCCCCCTTTTTTTTTCTTGACAGAGTTTTTTCCCTGGTGTGTTTTTGTTTTTGTTTTTTTTGGGGGGGGGGGGGTGTTGGGTATTTTTGGTTAAACCATCTGGCAGCCCTAATTACCAGAGCTGAAACTGACCAGCAGGGTGTGGTAAATACCTCCTCTTGAGAGAGAGAAATGCTGCGGATTTTCAGTAACATAAGTGACTAGAATCCCAGGTCTAAATATTGTCCCAAGCACCCTCCCAACGCTGTAGCATCTCTGGATGGGGAAATATGAATCAAGCCACTTTTTTCCTGCAGCACCTCGTTCTCTGGAGGCCTCCTACCTGAGCTCTGTTCTGCTTGTAATGTGCCTAGCCTGAGGGAATGACCATGCGCATTTCCGTGGCTGTCCCACGCATGGCTCTGAAAGCCACACTTGTCCTGTTTCCCACAGTGGTGACAAGTAAATTTGTCAAATGGAAGGTTAACATTCTGTCTTTGATAGAAACACACCTGGGTGTATGGGGTGTTACTGGCACCAGCCTGTTTCGGGATCTATACCAACAATACTAAGCAATTATCTAAATAAGGCCCTGATCCAGATGTTGGTAACCCAACTTGAGTGGGGTTGGGTAGAAAAACAACCCAGCCTGTTCTGGCTCGGGCCTGGTTGTCTCCAATCCATGGGATTGGCACAGTGTCCGCTGGGCACCTGTTTCTGCCGGCAGCTGTCGCCGTGCCGGGCCAGCCATGCTGTGGAGGGAGGGTGTTGACGTGTTGCAAGCTCTCACTCCTCCGCACACATGGGACATAGCAAGGTGGTGATGGCTGGCAGGAGTGGGGCATGCCGACCCCACGGGCAGGAGGTGGCTGAAGATAGATTGTGGGCATGGGCAGCAGGAGGCTCCCACCAAGCCAAGACCATGCCACTTACTCAAGTTTGGGAGGAGCAGTGGCCTGTTGGTGCGTGGCCAGGGTTGGGGAACAGGCTGGGGGAGGGGTGAGAAATGGAGTCCAGGCTGATGGTTAGACCCTGGTGGCTGAACCCGACAGGACTTGATGACACGTGTTGGGTTTGGGTTCAGCTTTAAAACTAACGGGACACACTTGGGGTCCGGTCCCGTTTGGGCTGGTTGCGGCTACGGTTGCCAGATGGTCTCCCAAAAAATACCGAACACACGGGCTAAAAATTTGTCGAGGGGGGGAAAAAATCACCCACACCAAACACACCTCCTGCTGTGAGGCTACTACCAGGAGCCACCAAGCTGGGAACAAAGGGGGAGGCAGCAGAGCCTGCTCTGTAAAGCAGCCGCTCGCTACCCAAAGTGGAGAGGCAGATTCCAGGGCAACACAATGGCAGGACAAGGGGGGGGCGGGGCGGCCATGGGTAGGAAGGTGAGTCCCACATAGCCAGGTCTTTGGGTGTCCCAGTGGGAAGAAGCAGAAATTCCACCCCCGTCAGTTTTGGCTGAGCGCCCATGAAAGGCGCCTAAACGCAACCACAAAGCACCTGCGGGCGTCTCTCCTGGGCTACGGCGCCACAACGCGCTTGACCAGCGCTCAGGAGCAGGGACGAGGCTTCTCCTCCTCCCCACGGCGTCACTCCTCCTCAGAAGCAACCAGCTGAGGGCTCCCAGCGCCAATCGCGCCCCGCTCTCAGCCTGTCCTCCCTCCCGGCCTCTGGATGCAACCAGAGGCTCCCAGCGCTGATCATGGCCCCGTCTCCCAGCCTGGGACTCCCTCTGGTAGCGCTCAGCCGGAAAAACAGAAAATGCCGGACATTGCACATGTCCGGTATTTTCTGAAATTTTTTACCGGACAGAGGGCACAAAAACCGGACTGTCTGGTAGAATACCGGACACCTGGCAACCCTAGTTGTGGTCTGGGCGGGGTTGAGTCAGGCTTTCAAACTAGGCCCAAGTGAACTCCTAAGCCTGTGATGGCTTCCTGTGATGTCAGTGGCACTGCTCACAAGGGTAAAGTGAGGCCTGTACGTATTTGCAGGAGCAAGGCCTTGGCCACTTCCCTTCACTAGCTCCAGGGAAACGAGATTTTAGGTCATCCAGAAATGTTCATGCCTCGCAAACACTCTTTCATCCCTTCCCTAAGTAAGGTATAAACCGTGGGCCAGCTGCTCTCTTTGGAGCCACCCCCGCAGAAGAACAGCAGCACTGCCATGCCAACCGGTTGATTTCTTTGTGTGGAAATCCTCCAGCACGCTGTCCTCAAGGGATCGGGGGAGTTAGCTGCTTCATATCCCTGGGTGCATGAGGTGAGAGGCCTCCAGAGCGCTGAGAAATCATGAACGATGGAGGAACTGCGGAGACCTTCACTAGAAAATGAAGTGCACCAGAGCGGCGCACAGGGGCGGGTGAAGAGGTGAAATGTTCAGATCGCCTGATGTGCACACGGCACCCACATGGCCAGTTTTGCCTCCTTCTGCACTGTATGACTTTCCTCAGAGCTAATTGCCAGTTCGAGGTATTGCAGGAAACGGCTTCTGTCTGCTCTTCTGTCTCGTGACCCGGACGCAGCCTAATTTGGAGCGCGTGGGAGGGGGGGATCAGGTTGTCCTCAGTGGGCATCATTCTGAGTCACAAATTAGACCAGAAGCAACACCAACTACTGGGGTGTGTCAGTAATGGACGGCTATGCCGCTTGAGTTGGAAAGACGCAAAGGGAGAGAGACAAGAGGAAAAAATTAAAAGGGGGGAGAAAGCAGCACAGAAAATGGTGCAGAGTGTTGAAAAATCCAGACGTCTGTTTTGGGGAGATGAAGCGGCAGATCAGCTATGTCTGTCTTCCCTGAAGTCGGCCCTGATCCTGCAAACAGGTCCTCGTTGCAGTGAGAGCGCTCAGGCACTGAAGCACCAGTCAAAAGTGTGTGCAGGGTCCAGCCCTTAAAAGTCAAAACCACGTCTTACGTTTAATAAGAGGATGGCGCATGCACACGCACTCCCTGTACTAAGGTGGGTGCTAATGTTCCCATTACAGAGTGTGTTTGTAATATTTTTCACCTCTGGATCACAAAGTGCTACGCTCAAGTTGGGATCATCCTCATTATGCATCAGATTCACCAGCTGTTGGATAAAGAGTTTTTAAGTGACTTGCCCAATACTGAACAACAAGTTGGTGGCAGAGGTGGAAGGGGAACCCATATCTCCTGACTTCTAGTCCTGGGTTCTATGGGAAGTAACATTCCCATTTTCTGAATGAGGAAACTGAGGCACAAGGATGGTGCCCTTTAGCTCCTGTAGATTTAGCTGTAATTATGGGTGCTCAGCCTTGGAATGCTCTGGCCACGGTGACATATTCTGAGAGTGCTTTCAGGACCGCAAAGCTCTTACTGCAGGGATCGGGTCCTTCTCTACTCACCTCCTCCCAAGATGGCAGCACCAGTAAACGTTGGTGTCATTCGTTGGTGCAGTTAAAGCGTTATTCCCATCTTACAAAGGAGGCACTGAGAGATGAAGAGACTGGCTCCCACAGGATACGTTTACACGACACACGATAGCCAGGCTCTGACTCTGGTTTAAGCCCGAGCTCCCTTTCTGGACTCCCATATATCAGTCTGATTCATGTCAGTGAGCACCTGGGACCTGGCTCCTAAGACCCTGCTGAGGAAGGGGAGGGGGCTCAGAGCACAAGTTCTGCGTTCACAGTATGGACGCAGCTCAACCCAGCTTGGAAACACCTGGCTGACCATCCTGGGTCCCACAGACTTGGGTGTATAACGCAGTGTACACACACCCTCAGGGCATTTATCGTTGTGACAGGACTTGAACCCAGATCTCCTGCAGCTCAGTCCAGGGATTATGTAGGTCTTTTTTTTTTCATGCTGCAATGACCCCTCTGGTAGCTCTGACCCCTCTAGTAGCAAATTCCCGTGCACACTCTTAGGGGCGTACTGATGGTATTTCCACCCTTCTGCGCTGCTGCTGATGATTCCAGCTTCTGACATCGAGTGCCCTCTCTTCATGCCCCGAAAGCACTGTCCATTAAGGTTCGCGATCGCCTCAGAGCATTTGGAAGGATTGCTGTACGTTTCAGTTACTGCTGGGAGTAGAGGCTGATTTATGCTGTGGGTGGCCTTTGGCAGTGATCTGCGATTATTTTCTCATCCCTCTGACCTGAGAGGAGCGATCGCCCTGCGTTTTTAATACAGGGAGCCAATGGGGGAATCAAAATGTTTCACTGTATTTTAATGGTGAGTAAGTTCTGAGGGAAGTCAGACCGTACTTGGGGAAACCCCAGATAATTGGAAAGAGGTTGGGAATCGGGAGGTCTGGGCTGAGAGGGGCAAACTTCGTCACAGACTCTCTGTGGTACCACGGGCAAGTCACCTAATTGCCTCGTGCCTCTGTTTGCACGTTTGCAAAATGGGACAAACCACCCTTCCTTTCTCCCGTGCTCTGTTTGCTTAGCTGGTACGGTCTGTAGGGTCTCTGACATGTGTGTACAGCAGCGGTGGGCAACCTGTGGCCCAGCAAGGTTCTGTATGTGGCCCCGTGATGGCACGTCCGGGGGGTTCCTGATCCTGCACCACCCATCCGCAGTCAGATGTGACTCTTAGCCGGCCAGTAGAGTAGAAAATTTTATTGGTTCTCGGGGACACAGTGTAGCGTAGGATCGATGTTAGCATAAGCCTTATTCCTCTTGAGAGGAAGGGCTGGATCATGGGCCCTGAACCCCCTTTTCTTGCTCTCCTCATCCCACCCAGCCGAGACTAACCCCACTCCTAGGCCCTACCCCCCAGCCTGGTCACAGTCCCCACCTATATCCCTTTGTCTCTCTGAGAACAGAGTTATCTTCGCAGGCTGGCCCTTAGGTGTCTACGGCTAATACACTTTTGGACTGAGTCATAGGGAATCACACACAACACAATACAGGCAGGCAGAAACAAGGTTACAAGGTAGGCAGCACCCCCACTATGTCACAGGCCCGCAAGATGTTTTGTTTTCCATCTGTGCTGAATAATGTTGCTTCCCAATTGGCTCTCGGTGAGCAGGCCTTTGTCTTCAGATGGAAACTGAATACACAAAGGTGGGTTGCTCACCCAGCCTGGCCTTTTCATTTCCACCTTGTGGTGTCCTGCTTAGTCACTTTTCCCCAGGCGATCTCAATTTGGCACTTCACAAACAGGAAAGGTTAGGGATGTGGTGTATTGTGTTCCTGCCAAGGCAAACACACCTCAAGCTTGTAAGTCAACAGTGCTGTCACTACGAGGCGGGGGAGGCTAAAGATGCTAGTTCAAGAGCTGCCTGCTAGAGTCCATGCTCAGAGCTCTCATGGTGGCTTCCTCCTTGGACAAGATCTCAGTCCTCCACCTTTCGCTGCTTCTGACTTGTCCAACAGCCCCAGCTGAGTGGGTGGGATATTGAGAGGAGATGGTCCTACGGATGTTTCCTGTCCAGGTGCCATGTTCAATAAATCACAAAACTGGTGTGCAAATCAAATAGTTCTTTTTGTACGCTGCTCCCTGAGTCTTTAGGGTGCGCCCATTCACGTTTCCAGGTTTTGCTCTGCCACTGGGAGGGCTAGAGAATTAGATTTAATTAAAAAACTGAGTGAGAGTCTCACTAGGGGTATTACAAAGTGTTTATTTTTGGAAACGTATAACCACGGAATTTTTCAGTGGTTACACGTTTACGTGAGGGGGGCAGGTGGGAGCTGATATGCATAGGGAGCTGAGCCTCCTGCCCCCTCACTCCCCCGGATGCCTTCCACAGAGGCAGAACTATGGGAGAGCAGGGGGGGAATTAGTGCTCAGAGGGAGTCAGCTTAAAAGCTTTCTCCCCCACCCCTCCCGCTGCACTGCTGCCTCTTATAGAGAGGGAGCAGTTGGCTTGGAGGGAGCCGGTATGCATGGGGAACCAACTTAAAGGACAGCAAGGTCGGGGTGGGGGGGGGGGGAGACTGTTAGGATTAACCAATGAGCCCAGGCTTGTTGGTAAATCATGTAAACGGGCACAGGCTAACATCCCTAATTCTCACATAATCACATGACTCCAGTAGCTCGGGCTTTGAGTTGGGAACAACCACCAATATTGCAAGCCAGACAGGAAAGAGAACATGTTTTCAGACCATTGGCGAGCAGGGATGGCGGGCAGAGGTAAGAGGGAGGGGCAGGAGAGGGATGCTTATGTGACAGGCTGATTCCTGAATGGCTCTTTCAAATACTGTCACTCTAAGGGCAGCCCTTCCTGCAGGGGAGAGATGATTTTCTTGCTTCCATGGGCAAAATCTTTAGCATCCAACTGCTGCCCCCAATGCTAGGCCCTCAAAATGGGAATCTGGAAGAAAGGTGCCGAGAAGACAGAGTATATCCTATTGCCTTTATATAAATCCATGATACACCCATATCATGAAGACTGAGAGCAGATATGGCCACCCCATCTCAAAAAAGATATATTGGAATTGGCAAAAATTCCAAAAAAAGGGCACCAAAAGCAATTAGGGGGATATGGAACAGCTGCCATAGGAAGAGAAATTAATAAGACTGGGATTTTTCTACTTGCAAAAGAGACAACTAAGTGGAGATATGATAAGAGAGCTGTAAAATCATGACTGGTGTGGAGAAGGGGAATAAGGAAGTGTTACTTACTCCTTCTCATACCATAAGAACTAAGGGGCTTCAGAAGAAATTAATAGGCAGCAGATTTTTAAAAAATGAAAGGAAGTATTTCTTCACACAACTTCGTCAACCTGTGGAACTCCTTGCCAGAAGGATGTTGTGAAGGCTAAGACTATAACAAGGTTAAAAAATGAACTGTGTAAGTTCATGGAGGTTAGGTCCATCGATGGCTATTAGCCAGGATGGGCAGGAATGGTGTCCCTAGCCTCTGTCAGAAACTGGGAATGGGTGGGAATCACTTGATCTCTTCAGTCCCTTTTGGAGCACCTGGCATTGGCCACTATCAGAAGACAGGACACTGGGCTAGCTGGTCCTTTGGTCTGACCCAGTCTGCCTGTTCTTATGAAATGCCACGGATTGGTCTGATGATGGATCATATGTCGGTTTTCATCATCAGCTCCTGCAGTGTGATGGTTTTGTTTCTTGCACCATGCCAATGCAGACCAAAAGATCCTAAACTGGTATCAAAATTAGGGTGACTGGCCTATAATTTCCTGGCTACTCTTTGTACCCCCTTTTCCAGATAGTTACTATGTTTGTCCTTCACCCATCCTCTGGGACGAATATATTTTCTCTGTAAAGCTACTGATGAGACTGGGAAGGCTAATACATGAAAGTGATTCTAGTGTCTGAAGTTCTGACAGATCAGTAGTTGTGCTGAGCATGTGGGCGTGGGGAAAAGGGGTCACATGCTGATCTCTTTTTAGCAGCAGCCCTAGATTCCAACACACGGGGTAGGAAAATGATGCGGGAGCTAAAAATAACAGAGCGCCAGAGTGTGGGTTGGTCGGTTGTTACCCCAGTGGGCCCACCTTTTTGTGATGAAATCCAGTAGCGTTGTTTGGGGAATGGGTCTCAGCTCGTTAATGACTATTCGGAAATGAGCAAAAGCAGCGTTTTGGAGGGATTTGTCTCTTGAAGAGGCACAACTGATGCCGCTGTTCAGAGCCTGCACTCTGCGTCATTAAGGGAGGGAGTTGTGTTCACGTGCGATAAACGAGTGTAACGAGGCCCCCGGGCTTCAGCTGGTGGCAGGAAGTTGTGGATGCCATTGTGGGTTAGATAGGCAAGCAGATGGAATTATAGGCAATTGCAGCATCTCTTCGGAGAATCTGCTTTTGGGGCACAGTGTCCGTTTTCTCCCCCCCCCCCTTTTATCAGAGGTCTGAGTTTACACTGCCGAATTCCCTCTACTGTGTAGCAGCTGTGCTCTTGGGCTGGAAAGGAATTTTGGTTTTATATCCTTTTTTTGTGTATTAGTATTACACAGCTATCTAGAGACACCAGCAGAGCCTTGTTGTTCTAGAAACTGTACCCCCCCCACACTCAAAGCCAGCCCCCATTCAAGCACAATAAATATTAGTACTGCACATCCCTGTGATGCTAATGTCCAAGGAATGCACCAATATCTTCTCAACTGGTGGCAGGCGTGGTGACGGATTTGGCCAGGCCCTGGGCAATGTGAGTGGGACTCGGCTCTGCCCCCTGAAAAGGGGCGGGGCCTTGAGTGGGAAGGGCGGGGCTAGGGCAGGCAGACCGTAGCACTGCCTGGACCTCACCACGCCTCCTCAAGCCAGTCCTCAGTGCCACCTGGATCTCGCTGCACAGTGTTCTGGCTGCTGCTGCTGCAGTTGCCCTGGGCCCTTTTAAATTGCCAGGACCCGGGGCAACTACCCCTTTTCCCTCCCCTTTCTCCCCCGTCCAGCCCTGAGTGGGGGTGCAATTCTTATTTTGCCCAGGGCTACATGGCAGGTCAGAGAAGTTCCATGTTGTGCCTAAGGGGACACAGCACATCCTGTGGCAGAGCCAGGAACTAGCCTAGGACTCCTGAGTCCTAATTTTAAGCTGTAACCATTAGTGCACACATCCCAGTTCACACTTTGTGCTTGCACGGCATGCTTCATCCTCAAAGCTCTTTCCACACGCGACTGCACCCACGTGCATCCCCTGGCTTGCAGCGGTTGCCATTCTGCACCGGGTTTGCAGTATGAGTCAGTGGTGCTCTGCTCCCTCACTGTACAAATTGTTTGAGCACCCCTGATGTCAGCCCGGCAAGCCAAGTGCATGTTATCCCCTTGGCATGGGGAGCGATGCTGAGGGAGGGGTGTTCAGTGATTTAGCCAGAGTGGCTCTGTCAAGGTTGTTCCCCAGTGTGATGCTGTGAGTGAAGAAAGTGGGGGCCTGCAAGAGACCTTAAAATACTCTGCTATTAAAGGCTTCTGTTGAATAAAACTCCCCAGGGTCACGCCTCCATCATCCAAATGCAACTCTCCCCCTCCCTCCTTTTGAACCCAAGAAGATGCACTTGGGAATTTCTTCCTGTGATGTACCCCCAAGCTCCTTACCCCTCACTTAGGTGAGAGCTTGTAAAGAAACGGTAACTCCTAGTAGCTAACCTTCCATCTCAGGCATGTGCACACAGAACCTCCTGCCTTCTAGGACAGGAGAATCAGAGCACCGTCTTAAAATAAAGAAAGAAAGAAGAAGGTGATTGTATTGACAAAACAGAGAGAACATACTAAGTAAAGTGTACTTGGTGGTTCGGTGTTCCAGAGCAACCGAAGAAAGATTAAAGCACAAAGAATTGCTTCCCTGGCGTTCAGTTTCAGTTACAGTGGATGGGGACACACATGGGCTCCGCACAGAATTTAACCAAGCTCCGAAATAAAGAAAATAACCTGATTGCATCTAACTAAACATTCCCTGTTCTGCTTACATTTGTTGTTCCGTGCCTGGTTCTCAAGGCTTACTCCAGTCCCTCCCCAGCTCTTGCTCTGCCTCACACAAAGGATGGGAGCAGGCAAAACCTGTTTTCCTGATTCAGGTTTCTTACTTTTTTCCCAGTGGCTCTCCTGGCTCCCTGCCAACACCTCCTGGATACCCCCTAGTTCTGGGTTTTGCCCTTTACAGGCAGGTTAGTTAACTGAATGGCTGGGATGTCTAGAAAAGGGCAGTATCTCTCTCTGCTAAACTGGGGCCCTCTCCGTGTAACATGGGGCCACTGCTCCATAGCAGCGTGTTCTTTCAATGAGCACAGTTAAAATCTGAGCTTTCTCCTTCACCATCACCATCTGGATTTGTGAGTGGGGATTTAAATGGGTAACTAGTTACCCAGTAACCCTTACTGGATGATGGTTACTGGTAGCCAGATAACTGATGCCCAGCCTGGCCTGAACAGTCCCCCACCCATGGCACGATGCAGCAGGCCGGTTAACCATTATTAGTTAGATTAGTATAGATTCTAATCTGCTCCAGTCTATGATCTGTTGCCTCTGCATTTTATAACCTTCCCCTCAGAAATCTCCCAATCTCTGACTGATCTGCATGTCTCTTCCTCCTCTCAAACCTTCTCCACCCCCAACGTGGATCACATAACTCTACCCCGGCTCACTCAGGGAGAAGGTCATGTTAACCAGTTGTGAAAGTCATCTCACATTCAGGCAAGGACAAGCCACATGCTGCAGCCGAGTTTAATTCTTTTGCTGGACCCCGGAGTGATTGTTTCCTCTCCAAAGCTGAGCTGTGGACATGGAGCTATGTTAATGGCCGCTCCTCTCCGTGCTTCCCGCCATGGTTATCCAATGATTCCTCCCTCATGAAGGAGAGGATAGGAGTGTGTGTTCTATGGGCAGCCTATTTGCTGGAAAGTTTTTCAACACTGGAAGGAAACTTCTGCCTCAGAAGCAACAGCCCCTCCATGCTCTTTTTGATGGCTTCCGATAGCATGTTGTGTATTGATGGTACTGGGCTAGCATTTAGGAGCCAGTCATGCACCTTGGCCTCACTGTGCTGTACAAAATCATAAGCTGACCCCCCCTAAATTGGGAAAGTGGGGAGGCGTGGCTGACTTGGTGTTCCAGGAACAGATGGGCAGCTATAGAACTATGTTTGCCTTGGAGATGTGGTGCGGGAGAGGACACAGTATCACAAGTAGCAGGAGCCTAGTGACATGGAATCTGAAAGCAAAGAGGAGTTTGAATTGGTGGCCGAGACGCTGGCACCAACCACGCCTCTTCCTTGGGGTCTGCAAACCCAGGTGGGGAATGCCTGGTGACAGGGGGTTTCTCCGTCCTGAAAACTTCCTCTTCTTTTATTGCTGGCGTTGAAGCGAGCTAACATATGGTCCGGCAGATGTGAAGGCCTGTCATCAAGCCATTTCGTCCCTTTCTGCCGCTGAGCAATAATGGCTGATAAGTGGTTTTATCACTCTTTGAATACGCGGAAGGTGATTGCACATCCTAGGAGAGAAGTGAGATCTACTTAAGAGGAAATTATGGGTTTGTGCCTGGCTGTTAAGGGGAGGAATTGTTCATGTGGGGATAAAAGCGTAAGTAGGTGTAAAGTAGTGGAAATACATAAACAACATTATTTCCTCTCCGGCCCCTGGGCGGGGGTGGGGGGAGAGATAATATTGAAGGTGGTGATGGGAGACAGTCTTGCCCATTTATCTATCCCCTGTGAGTGTTTATACTGAAAAAGCATTGTGCTTTGATTAATGCATTGGACTAGGACTCTGGAGATCGGGGCTGAATTCTTGGCTCTGTGGCAGACTCCCTGCATGGTCTTGAGTTAGTCCTTAATGCGCCTGGAGCCTCAGTTCCTCTTCTCGGAAATGAAGTTGATAATACTTGTTCATCACGGCTCATTAGACTATAAGGTCTTTGGGACTGGGACTCTCAGCTGCTCTGTTTTTTACAGCGCCTCTCACAACGGGACTCTGGTCTCCAAGGCAGTCTTTGGGCTCTACCCTAGTGTGAGTACTAAGAATACACCCCACTCTGAACAAGTTTTCCATTACAGATGTTCAGTTTTGTCAATACAGAGTAAAACTTAGCTCTCATATAGGGCTTTTTGTCCATAGGCCTCAAAGCACTTAACAAAGGAGAGACTTGTACCCATGGGGAAACTGGGGTGCAAGCAAGACTTGCCCAAGCTTTCCCAGTGGGCACCCAAGTCTCTTTATTCCCAGCTTAGTGCTCTATCCAGTAGGCCACACTGCCCTCTTTCATATATAAACATAAAATCTTATGCATGTGTAACTCACACACCTACTGGGTGTGGTTGTACTATCCCGTGTAGAGACACTTAGACCACTTAGCCATGCACGTAAGACGTGAATAATATAAGGCATGATCTGTGCAGTTGTTACCTGGCTTTAGCATTTTATTTCAAACTCCCTCCATCTAGAACGAGATCTTCTCCCAAACCTGCTTCTGGCAGGTCTGGGGAAAAGAATTTCAAAGCAGTGCGGGTGGGCGTTAGCTGTGCTGCACCTGCTTTCTTTCTTTTCTGACTCTGGGAGTTGCTCAGTTGAAACCCTGCATGCCTCCCTTTCAAATAGACTTGCTTCTGTTGACTCAGCCCACCTGCAAAGAGATCGGTGTCAGGAAGCATTTGTCAGAGCTGTTGCTACAAAATGTCACTGCCTGGCCCCCTCGCCGTAATCCATTTGCAGTCAGCCTGCGCTCGGGTTTTTCTCTCTGCCTAATACGTTTGAAAGGTCACTGGAAACCTCTCGGAGGATGCTTGTCTCCTGAGAGCGATGGGAGAGTCGGTGGAGGTTTGAAAAACGCCAGCGCTCGGTAGAGAAAGCACAGTGGATAGAATTGTTGTATATAAGTAGCTATGTGCAGGAAAGCAAATGCAGGTCTCGTTCTGAAGGGTTTGTGCAAGTACATGGAAACTTGCACTAAGGACTTCACTGTCCAAAGGCCCCATTGGGCACGTTAGAGCCATGGTGGGCAGCTTATGACCCCAGGCTCCATGCGGCCATCCCAATGTGGCCCGTGAGACGTTTTGTTTGCCATTGCTCACGAGCAGGGTTGCCAGATTCCACTGGTTTTGTCTAGGCCCGGCCCTAGGGCAAGGTGAGCAAGACACATGCTTGGGTCCCGCGCTGCTGATTATTCACCATCCACCAGCCAGGCCCGGGGCCTCGCCCCCCCGCGTCCTGCCTTGGGCCCTGCACCCAGTGTCCTGCCTTGGGCCCCTCCTGAGCTTGGGGCCCTGCTCCCAGTGTCCTGCCGTGGGCCCCGCTCCCAGCGTCCTGCCGTGGGCCTGGCCTGAGCTTGGGGCCCCGCTCCCAGCGTCCTGCCTTGGGCCTGGCCCGAGCTTGGGGCCCCGCTCCCAGCATCCTGCCTTGGGCCCCGCTCCCAGCGTCCTGCCTTGGGCCCTGCACCCAGTGTCCTGCCTTGGGCCCCTCCTGAGCTTGGGGCCCCGCTCCCAGCGTCCTGCCTTGGGCCCCGCTCCCAGCATCCTGCCTTGGGCCTGGCCTGAGCTTGGGGCCCCGCTCCCAGCGTCCTGCCTTGGGCCTGGCCCGAGCTTGGGGCCCCGCTCCCAGCGTCCTGCCTTGGGCCTGGCCCGAGCTTGGGGCCCCGCTCCCAGCGTCCTGCCTTGGGCCTCGCAAGCCCTTTGGCGGGGTCTGTTTTTGTCCATGTCGTTTCCTTCATATCAGTATTACCAGAGCTCGCCAAGCGGCGGTGAGCCCCGCTCGCCAGCCGCGCGGTTCTGCGCTCTGCGCATGCGCAGATCGCTCTGTGCCGGCTCTTCCGGGTTGTAATCTACTCGCCTGTGGCGAGTAGATTACATTATTTGTTGAGCCCTGAGTATTACTAACGTGACGCGTACGTAAAGTGAGGGTGATGTGAGGTGGGTGCTAACTGCACGCCATGCTGACTAGGAGAGCCGGGCGCTCCCTTTGCAGCCAATCCAAGCATCGCTGCAGTGTCAGTCGGCATATCCTGCAAATTCTAGGGACGCCAGCACAGGGAGCAAATCCACCCTGTCCTGGGAGACTGTCTTGGTCATGACAATCTTGCGGCCCTCTGAGCTGAAGGAGGCCCACTCACTAGCCTAGGTTGCCCATCGTTGCTTTAAAATGTATTTCTCCTGTTCGGCGGGGATTGGTACAAATTGTCTCTCAGTGGCTTCCTTAAGGAGTTTGATTATTGCCCAAAAAAAGTCTCTTCTAACTTACTAGTCCTGCAGACTCAACCTGGGGTCTGATAGTCAAGCTGGGTGCTTTTCCTCTCCTTCATCGTCTGTTGTAATAAAGGCTCCAGAGGCCCCATGCCACTCTGTGGCACCTCGGCAACCTCGTCACGGCAGGCCCTGCTTTCGGTGGGTTTGCACAGGTGTCCCTGTGTAAACATACGTGGGAGTGGACTCCAGCTCGTGCTGAGCTGTGGTGGCTGCATCTCTCTCCTGCGTCAGCCAAACCTCGTTTCTGTCCCTGACCAGGGCAGATGGGAGTGAATCTGAGGCGAGGGGTTTCTCCGTACCGCAGTCAGGGCTGTGCCCAGAGCGTGTGTAGACGTACCTGAGCTAGTTGTGATCTGGCCAGCGCCAATAACGATAGCGATGAAGCTGCGGCAGCCCTGGCCGGGCCCCAGGGATGTACTCAAACAAGCGGCTAGCGCATGCTGCCATGGCATTGCTGCTACTGTTATTCTCGCTAGCTGGACCGAAGCTGCCTGAGATACGTTGCTGTCACATTTCTGAGTGTGGTGGAGATGCATCCCCTCGGGAAGCCTTGCCTGGGTTTCCAGCTCCAAGACTAGTCCTAAACACTGGACCAGCTGTCTTCTGTGTGATAGCCCCAGGTCCCACCCCATCAACACCAGAGAGCAGCGTGGGGTGGTGAACCCTTTGCTTCCCAGTCTCTTTGGCCTACTGTCCTGTCATTCGCAAGCCTAAGGATCCAGGGTGGGAGGTAGTGTTTGGCTCTACGGTGCAGCAAAGCTGCTGAGGAATCGTTGGCTACCTCCCTAGCACCTCTGCAGGACTGCACCTGGCGTTTTAGTCCAGCGGTTTTCAAACTTTTTTTCTCATGATTCAGTTGAAGAAAATTGTTGATGCCCACGACCCAACATCATTTGACTAGAGTGTGGGCTCCGGGATGGGGCTGTAGGAGGGGGTTCAGGGCTGGGGCAGGAGGGACTTAGCCACAGCGACTCCCGGTCAGCAGTGCAGCGGGGGTGTTAAGGCACACAGATTATGCTGCGCCCCAGAAGCAGCCAGCAGCCGGTCCCCAGCCAATGGGAGTGCGGAGCTAGTGCTCGAGGCAGGGACAGTGCACAGAGCCCTGTGTGCTCCCCCGTCCCCCGTCTAGGAGCTGGGTCTGCTTGTGGCCACTTCTGGGGCACAGCACAGTCTGGGTGCCAGAACAGGCAGGGAGCTGCCTTAGCGCCCCCACTGGTCACCTGATCCCCCTGCAGCAACGAGACCCAGTGCCTGACATTCCATGACCCAGTGCTGGGTCACGACCCATAGTTTGAAAACCACTGCTGTAGGTGTTCCTGTCTCCTGTCCTTCAGCTTGCTGCTGATATGCAGCTGGGGTGACACATTTAAGGGCATTTCAGTTGTCCTGGGACATAGAAATGAATCCTGGCACAATGCCTGCAGTGACAAGTACGGAAACCGTTCAAGTCAAGGTAAACGTCTGATGTTTGTAAGAAGGAAAATAATCCTCTTTGGACTCTCCTTCCACAGAGTTGATGGAACCAGCATGTAAAATCCACCCGGTCAATATGCTTTGTCTTTTCTTTCAGGTAAAGCAGATAATGGAAGAAGCTGTCACCAGGAAATTTGTGCACGAAGACAGCAGTCACATCATCGCCTTATGTGGTAAATGCAACATTTGCAGATGGGTTCCACTAACATTGCCTGTCGTCTTAATTGCATTATTAAATCCATGCTTGCTCCCCTGTAGGAGCATTGCAAAAGCAGAGAGCTGAATGCTCCAAAAGTCAAGAAATGCCCCATCCTCCTGCCAGTGACCTCATATTTAGCCCCTTTTATGTTTGCATGGCAGTAGTACATATCCCATTATCCGTGGTCCTGTGCTTGGGCTTTGAGGCAGGATGGAGCAGACTGGCTTGACTCCTGACTTGCTGCAAGTCACTTTTCTCTCTTTCTTTTCCCATCCTTTGTCTGTGTTCTCTGTTTAGACTGTAAATTCTGTGGGGCACTGTATGTTTGTATAGTGCCAGGCACAACCAGTCAACAGAGCAGGAGGCAGTGCGGGTTAGTGGACCAAGAACAGGAAATAATTTTTGGACAAGTCATTTACCATGTCGTGCTAGTTTCTCCATCTGTACAGTAAGGACAGCCCCACCTCCCCGTTATATGACTGCTGTGAAGAAGGCTGGCTAGTCTGGCACTTTGAGAATACAAAGGCTGGGGGTGCGCTGAATATTGCCGGTAAACAGTATTGCTGCCTTAGAAGCGGGGTGTGAAGAAACTTGAGTAGGTCTCCTGAAAAGTGACCTGTATGTTTGCGAGATCGGGATAGCTTGGGAGTTGTAGCTTTACTCACAACGAGGACCCTCACACTTCTGTCCTGCCTGATATTTTTGTGCGTGTCGGTCTAGGCAGAGATTTTTCAAAGGCACCGGGGAGATTCTGAAGGAGATTTTAGGGGCATCCTCAGGCCACTGTCCTGCTCCCTCTTGTGGGCTCCTGCAGCCAAACTCATCCCCTGGTCACCCCCGTCTTCCACAGGCTACACCCAACCCCTGCTCACCTGGAGGTGGCGAATGGCGCAAGCACAGGCTGGAGGACTCTGAAGGCCCAGGAGGTGGCTGTGCAGCTGGCGGATGAAGAGAAGCAGCAGTTTCCCCTCTAAAGAGCTGCTTCCTTCCAGCCACTGGCTGCTCAACCGCCCCCTACTCCTCTGGAGTCCTCTGGTCAGCACCTGAGCCGCTTACCACAATCTGCACCTCTTGCTGCTCCCCTGAGGCCAGGGCCATCCTTATCCATACGCAGAATACACATCTACGTAGGGCATCCAAAAATGTGGGGCACCGCTGGGTCTTAGGCTACTCTAGACTGCAGGCTTCTTTCGGAAGAAGCTTTTCCAGAAGAGCTTTTCCGAAATCACTTTGTCCAAAAGAGCACATCCAAACTGCCAAAGTGCATTGAAAAAAGATCTGCTTTTTTCAAAGATCGCGTCCATTCAGTGTGGACGCTATCTTGCATTTCAGCTATGGATGGAGGGGCCACCAGGGCACCTGTGCTTTTTCCTCTTGCCTCCTCTTCACAAGAACTCCTCTTCCCCGTCCACACATGCCTTTTTCCGAAAGAGCTCTTTCAGAAAAAGGCTTCTTCCTCATAGAAAGGGGTTTACCAATGTCGGAAAAAACCCTCCTGTTCTTTTGATTTCCCCTCCCCCCCCCCCCCCCGAAAGAATGCGATTGCAGTGTGGACATAAGTGAAGTTTTTTCGGAAAAATGACTGTTTTTCTGAAGGAAAAAAACCCAACTCTGTAGTGTAGACATAGCCTACACTACAGATGATAGAATCACATCTCTCTCAAATCGTCATCTCCCCATAAATCCTAAGGACGGCCATGCCTGAGGCTGCAGGTGAGCTTTTGTTTGTGGATGTTCATAAGCCGGGCGTTTGTAACTTAGAGGCTACATCTACATTGGCAAGTTTTTGCGCAAAAGCGGCTCCTTTTGTGCAAAATCTTGCCACCTGTCTACACTGGCCGCAAGTACTTGTGCAAGAACACTGATGTTCTAATGTATAAAATCAGTGCTGCTTGTGCAAATACTCTGACGCTCCCGCTCAGGCATAAGCCCTCTTGCGTAAAGAGGCCAGTGTAGACAGGCAACATCAATTTCTTGCGCAAGAAAGCCCGATGTTTAAAATGGCCATCGGAGCTTTCTTGCGCAAGAGAGCGTCTACACTGGCACGGATGCTCTTGGCAAAAGCACATGCCAGTGTAGACGCTCTCTTACTCAAATACTCTAATTCAAAAACTCTTGCGTTAAAGAGTATTTGCGCAAAATCTTGCTAATATAGACGTAGCCGAAGAGTGCCTGTATTCCCATTAAAAGTACCATCATCCACAAGTAGTTCCGTTGCTCCACTAGCACTATTTGAGGAGTAAGGTGCTAGTCGGTACAAGTAAGGTGGCAGAGTCTGGCCTGAAAGATCTTTCCAAATGGTGCGATTGATCTTTCTAGAGTAGAAATACATGTTGAACCTCTCTAGTTCAGCACCTTCAAGACCTGACTGGTGCTGAACCAGAGAATTTCCTGAATCACAGGAGGTCGATGTTGTCTAGCAGCATTACCAACACTTCCACTGCTGACTGGGCTCTTAGAAGACATTTACAGGTAAATTAGAGCTAGAGAACAACACAGAACACTGAGAGCCAGGACTGATGGCTGTAAACAAATTTTGTGGGACTGTGGGAAACTTGGCCATACCCATCATAAGTGGGCACTAAAATCGTGCCAGACCAGAGAGGTTCAACCTGTAGTAAAAATTAGGGAAGGTTTTTGACGCCTACAGCAACCATTTTGCTACACAATTTTCAGTTTTTCTTTGGCACATCTTACTTTCCATGACTGTGAGTGAAATGGGGCATGTTATGCATGATGTATCTGAATAGCTGCTCATGATCTAAGGGAGACACTTAGACACATGCTTTGTCT
Organism: Pelodiscus sinensis; assembly: GCF_049634645.1. Classification (NCBI taxonomy): domain Eukaryota; kingdom Metazoa; phylum Chordata; order Testudines; family Trionychidae; genus Pelodiscus; species Pelodiscus sinensis. The sequence goes on from NC_134731.1 coordinate 11,404,702, forward strand.
CCACTGGTGTTGTTTCCTCAAGAACATACGAGTGGCCATACAGAGCCAGGCCAGTGGTCCATCTAGCCAGCCTGTCTTCGACACTGGCCAGTGCCGGATGCTGCAGAGGGAATCCACAGAACGGTGCAGTTATCAAATGACCTGTGTCGCAGAGAGAATAAGTGACTTGACCAAGGTCTGGTTCCTGGCAGTTCAACATTCCCAGAGCATGGGGGGTTGCATCTTTGATAGTTATTGATGGATCTCTCCTCTATGAACTTATTCTAGAATCATACGTTACAAGTCCTGAGGTGCTTACATAATACGGCAATGGTGGCCAGATAAATACCTTATGTCCTTATATCGGTCTCCTCAGCCCAGTTATGCATTAAGCTGTGTGACAACTGCTGTATTGATGCTGGGGCCCACTGGACTGACACGTTCTTGTCTCTGTTTCCTTTATGGTTATTGAAGATCTGTATCATTGGCTACATTTAACCACCTGGGTGAGGCTTTAGTTCAGGGGCTGGCAAACCACCAAATCCAGCCTTCCACTGTCCCACGGCCCAGCAAGAGCCTCAGGCAGGCTTCCTGTGCACCCACGCACTGCTCAAAGCAGCCAGCTGCAGGGGTCCTATCCTTTACTAAACACCGTGAGCCCCGCTCCACATGACACTTCCGTCCCTAGCACAATTGTGCAGCTCCCATTGGCCAGTTTGTGGCACAGGCAGCGTGTGAAGTGCCCCTCCCCTTGTCCCCCTCCCCGCCCAGAAGAACACAATGTGCAGGGAGCACACGTGGAGCAGGGAGCCTGACTGAAGGTCCCACTGGGTTGCTCGCCAGGATCCATCTAGGTAAGCGCCTCCCAGCCCCTCCCTCCCCTGGAACTCTCTGCCCCCCCCCCCCCCCCCCCCCGTACCCTTACTCTGGGTCACAGCCTCCTCCCAGACCCTACACCCCTCCTCCAGGTCAGAATCCGCTCCTTGGTGTATCCATGGTTACTCCCCTCCTCTCTTCCCCCTCCCCTCCCCCCATCCCGCCACTTCCCTGCCGTTGGCCAAGTCCTTAACTATGCGTTTGCTAGACCCCGCTCTTTCTTTGGTTTGTGGCTGGGGCACTGTAGCTCTGACTTTTGCAGGGGGTGGGTTTGCCGCTGTCGCTCTTGGAGGCTCTGTGTAGTGGGCAAGCCCACCAAGGAGGAGGGGCAAAAAGGCCAACAGGGCTCTCGGCCGCCACCGCCAGTGCAGCAGTGGCAGCGGCCAGAGCCACGGACCCTTGAAATGGCTGTTGGAGCCCCACCCCTTCCACCCAAGGCCCAGCCCCTTCTGGGGGCATGGAGCTAGCCCCTCCCCCTGCCTTGCCCAGGGGCCTGGTGTGTTTGTTGGCCACTGTTAGTGGGTACCTGCATTTTAAATAATTGTCCGAATTCTTTACATGGAGACCCCAGTGGATGCTATTTTAGTTTCTTCTTCTTCCCTTTGCCTGCCTTGTCCACATAGACCCCAATGCTCCAACACCCTGTTGGCTGACTCCTGCCAACTTCAGTGGGAGTTAGCATGGGTTTACTTGGTAGCATGGAGGGGAGCCTTCATCTGTAAGTTTTCTGGGGCAGGGACTTCTTCTCACTCTGTCTATCTACAGCATTTTGCACAGTAGCAGTCCTGCCAAGCAAGCCTAGACCTTTAAAAAAATCAAGGAGTCAGGCCTGAAAAATCATGAGAACTAGAAAAAGTAAATTTGGGGTTGTTTTTATTTGCTTTCGGGGAATCACCTTTTTGCTGCAGCCAGGAGGGCTAGACGGTTGCTTAATTTTAAAAAAAATGGCAGCCAAGTTTCTTGTTTACTCCCATGGCTCTAGACGCTCGACTTTTAAGATTACACTGTAGTGCCAAATAGCATGAGGCACGTGACAAAAATTCTAAGCACTGGCCACAAGCCCCTGATCTTGGCTGAGGCTTGGACCGTGAAATGTTGTGTATAGTCCATGTACCACTCAACATAGGTAGGGCTAGGGCTAGAACCATGTGATGCATATTTTATACTTGTAAGTCATCTCTCATTTTTCACAGCGACTGCCTGGCGTGCTACCCAGTTTGTATTCCTGCACCGCAGAGGAATATTAGCCAGGGTGATGTCTGCGTGAAGGGGAGAAAAGGCAACTGTTAGTAGTTGATAAATCCTTCCCCTGAAATTAAGCGACACTGTTAAAAATTCCTGTCACCGTCCCCCATCTCCAGCTGGGCTCTTGTTCTGAATATGTGTGATATTGTGACAGGACTAAGGAGTGAGAAACACTTCATTAGCCAGCTTGCTGTTGCTAGACAGTCTTGATTAGCCTAAGAAAGTATTTGGACTTGAAGCGGCGCTGCTGCTTTGAATGTAAGAAGAGAGGATAATTATCTCTGTACAAGGAGTAGGGGAAGCAGGGTGTTTTGATATCACCTTAGCTAATTGAGTAGAGAAATGTCACAGTGTTTCCAACAGACTTGGCTAAACAGGGCCTGGCTGGGCCCTGCCTTGGGTTTTCCAGCGCTGTCTGTTTCCAGGAGATGTATTCTCCCTCTATTTAAAACTCAGTAGGTGAGTCACTTGCCGCGAATCTTCTTTTTATAGCTATAGGGTACTTGTGAATCATTTTACGCTCCTGCAAAGCTGGGCTTAACGAGAGCCTCTCTAAATACACTGTTTGCTTTTTGGTCCTTGGCATGTAGTGTGCTAAATGCAAGGCGAGTCTTGCTAGACCTTGAGCGGCTACAAGAGGCTGTGTGACTTGGCAAACCCATGCTCCTTCCCTCATATGCTTTGTCTCCTCAAACCCTGCTCATTCTGCATGGGGTAGGTGGGACCTGCGGCATGGAGGTATTTTTCAGAGCCCACAGGAGGAGCGCAAGAGAGTCCGTTGCAGATAGATCCTTCCCCCACCATGCAGGTAGTGTTTAGCCGGCTCTCTTGGTTGTGCTGAATGGATGGATGCACGGAGAGGCTGCCTGAAGAGCAGCTTTGGGCCATTTTAGCATAGGCCAACGTCTGGAGGGCAGGGTAGGGCCCCTATCACTGTGTCAGTGACCATGAACCACTGTGTGGGGGATCAACAGGCATCAGGGTATGGAATAAACCCTGTGAGGGGTTGGGGGGTGGACTCATTGTTCCTCATTTAAGGGCTTCCGGGGGAAGAATTTCACTCTATGGAACTCCCCGGTGTAGTGTAGAACTCAGATCCCTAGCGACTGCTGATGCCGCTGTTCTCTGGGCATGAGGCCAGACTGGCTGCCACAACATGGATCCCCTGGTTGTCTCCTCTCTCCTTGTGGAGAGGGAATGTCAAGGTCCTGGAGCCTGCTTGAGTCTGGAGAGTGCCACCCTCGTGCTGTATCTTTTGAGAATCCCTGTGGAATTCCCCAGAGGCCTGTTGAATTGCTGATGCTGGGTGCAGGGAGGCAGATTGTCCCAATGGGTCGTGGATTTTAGCCCTTGAGAACGCCTGAATACGTTTTCAAATGGATGAATGAAATCTGGTTGGAGCTGATACTGCTGGTTGGCTCAAGCTGTACAACGCAACATTCATGGTGCTGTCTAGCGACGTGGTACAGCTGTCTCCACAGGAAATGTAAAAAGGCAGATTACATGGTTCAGCTGATGTGTATGGAGCCACGCCAAGTCACCTCATTAGAACTACACACACTTCTCTTGGCTAAAGATCTGGCCCCGTGTCTTAAATGCACTGATTGAAGAAGATAAAGTGAGTTTTATGAGGAGCTGTGCTAATCCAGATCTCAATAAAAACCTGCCTCACATGATCTTTCCCTGTGCATCTCTTATTCAGAGAGATCCTGAATTTGCTGCTTGTATTGTACTGTAAGCACTTTGGGGCAGAGACTGTATTTGCACTGCCCATTAGCATGATGGGCCCCATATATTTTTCTGTACTACTAATGATAATTTCTGTAGTTCTGAAGTTTCAGGGCAGGCATTTAAGGCTTTGCTTCTGCTGGACCTTGACATGAATACAGATAGCAAAGTTCCCACATGCTCAGGTGGAATATGCATGTGCTTCAGAGGTTCAAAAGCGTTAGGGCCCCTCAATCAGTGTTTCTTAAACTGTGTTTTGTGGCACACTGGTGTGCTGCGGAGAACTCAGTTCAAAATGGCTGCCCTTAAAGGGGCAGGCAACCTTTTTTTCCTCAACAAAAAATCTTTAGTGTTCCTCAGTCTTAAAAAGTTTAAGAAACCCTGCCCTAAATGCTCAGCTTCTCAAACAAATTGCAATGGAGCCTGGGAACAGAGGCCTCTGTCCTTGTTTCTTGCAGTGTGTGGTTTGGGTCTGGGAGCAGAGAACAAGCTTCCAGAGCTTTGCTGGGTTTCCACGATCTTGCTTGTGCCATCATGGAGCCCAACGGATGAACTATTCCTGGTTCAACTGGTTGTGACGATGTCTCTTGGTCAGGCCCTGCTGGTTCAGAGCACTGGAGCTGCTTCGCAGAGGAGCTCAGGAGGATAAACAGCATAAAGATGCTGTGATCCAGGACCAGGGACAGCTCCCCTGGGCCAACATTTCAACCCAGAGATTTGGTTACCTACCCCTCCGTGCTATTCAGTAGGGACCTAGCCCGCACCACTCGGAAGGGGGTTATTGTGACCGTGTTATCTGCGAGATGACGTTTTTCTGTATGCTCTGCCTAACAAAAAAGCCAGCCCTGACAGAGTCACCGTTTTGAACAGGCTGGATGTAGATGCATGTGTTTTCCAACCTATTTATAGCCCCGTGATGCCCTTTTGCTTTGATCTCATCTGGTTTTTAGACCTCCAGTTACGTGACTCAAAGCTTTGCTCTCCTAGAGCAGCACACTTTGTACTGACACAGTAGCGTGCGTGGCCTAATGATGCACACAGCGGGGCAGGAATAATATTTCTTAAAGGAACACAAAAACCAAGCTTGCTAGCAGCGGCGTCTTTCTGAGCTTCATTCATGGGGAAGAAATGAATGATGCCAGCACTGGAGATTTTGGTTGTGTTTACTCTACCCACAGCTCTTGAACTGGCAGGAGCTGTTGCAGTATGTCATGGAGGGGGAATGAGTCAGGCTGGAAAGTTTGAGTAGCATTTTAGCAGCTGAAAAAGAAAACATCCCCAGACTGAAAGCTCTCAAGGGCAGGAGCTGTTCCATGTTTGTACAGTGCCCAGCAGGGCAGGACTCCAAATCTAGTTCTCTGGTTGGTCCTGTAATGGAAATAATATTAGGCAGAAAGATTTTCTGGAGTGCTGTAGGTTTAAGTGTGTGTAAACTTAAACTTGGTAGGTTGGGTTCTCGGGAGTTGGTCTGGTTCTGCCAGAAAATCTGATCTCCAGCTCTACTTTTCACACAATCGAAAAAATTATTATTCCTTTTTATATAGAATTTTGTAAAGAACGAGTATTCTACATTCGCTAGGAAAGAATTCATATGTGTCCAGATCAGTGTTAGTAGAATGAGGACCTTCAAAATAGGGTAGTCTGGATTTCCCTACTCTCTTCTCCCTTTAGATATTTAGTTTGAGATTCGCACTCACCTTTACTCTTATCACATATATTCACTTGGGAGAGAAGCTGCTTCCATTCCATTGTATGCCTTGCGGAGATTTTATTCAGTTGTCTTATTCCGTCATCTGTTAGCTTTTAAAACACTGCACTGAGCAAATAAGATTTGGCTCAGTTTGCACAGAGACAAGCATTCCTTTATGCTTGGCTTGTTTCTTATTGGGTTCGATATTGGCTCTTGCTTCCTTCTGCAGCAAATGTACTTTAAGGTTGTGAGCTTGATTGGAGGAAACTGACTGATTCTGTTTCTTGATTTCTGAATCCAGTTTAACATATTTGGAAGCTGAAGGCTCGGTCTTTGTGCTGGCAGCCTCTTCATGGCAGGGCAAGCTGAGTTGATGGTTTATTACTGAGTTTATTATTAAACTCCATGAGGTTTGATGCTGTTGCAGCAACTTCCTGGATATAGGAAAAAGGGCTCAGATTTGCCTAATAACTAAGCTGGTGCCTTTACAGGATAATTACACATTGATTTATGGCATGTACTGGGATTTCTAGCCACCATCCTTGAGAGCCTTACTGGGACAGAAATCCCATTGGCTTCCACAAGTTTGTCTGAGTAAAAGAGAAAAATGTTCCTGGGGATTTGGGCCATAGAAGATGATGTCACTGAGAATAACTGTGTATAATCGCCTCTAAAACACTTGAGCTATGGTATGATAAAACTCCTTGTTACATAACTGCTTGGAATATGATAAAATTCCTTGTTACAACAAAGTTAATGTGTCTCAGGAACATCCTGCTGCGTAGCAGTTGTTAGCTGTTCCAGGGGGTGAAATTAACTATAAAACAGTATCAATAAAACTACATTAGGACATGATCTTGCTGCCCTTATTTGCCCTTTGCATCAAGCAAGGGTTGTAGGATTAGTGAGATGTAATTTTAAAATTGCACTCATGCTTAATGTGCCTAGGTTAGTGCAATAAACGAAGGCAATGAAGCCAGCCTGCTTTTGTTCCAAACGGACTCCAGCCAAGAGACCATTCTGCTGAACGCTTCTGGTTAACCCACTGGAGTTGAGCCTACGTACTCCTTGCCCTCTGGGTTGTGGAAAGGCTGGAAAGCTTTCTGAGCAAGCCTGGGCTGAAATACACCTTTGCACTAAAACAGTTTCAGCTCTCACACCTCCGTTCCCCAAGGTTTGGACAGGGAACCAGGTGGCTTTTGGTGGTTGTGACTTAAGGTGGGTTCATATAACTCAAAAGGAAACTCAAGGGAGGCAAACTCCATGGAATGCGACGGCAGAAGGTGACTTAGATTCCCATGTTTCCTTCCCAGCCCCTAGCTCTAAACCGCATGAGTTCTCAGGGCTTGTGTTCCACCCTGTCCTGCTTCTCAGCCTCCGCGATTCTTGCTGGCACAGCACCATCATGGCCTGGTGCTTGGAGGGGAACCAGGGTAGAGAGGTTGACCGAGTGGGAGACAACAGGACAAGCTGAGGAGAAAAGCCGAAAGCAGCTTGCACTGAGGACACTTAGAGGTTGATCTTGCAAGGTGTGAGGAGCTCCCAACAGCCAGCAACATCAAACAGGGTATGCAGTGTGCTCAGCACCTCTTAATAGGCGACCAACAGCTGGAAGGATCAGACTTTGAAGTCGGGGTGCTGGAATCTCATGGGTCTTGGCAGCATGAGAGTGGCGATTCCCCGAGGACGCACCATTTCTAAACCGTTTCTCCGGTGTCTCAAGCAGGAGGGATGACAGATTTGCTAGGCCCCTAGGCAAGGTGTTGGGGGGCTGCTCTGTGCTTCCAGAAGGGGTGGGGCCACAGGAAGAAGGGGTGGGGCTGGAGCTAATCTTCCTTGCCAGCCCTTCAGTGCTGCCCAGTACTCTGGTGGTGATTTAAAGGGGCCGGGGCGGGACGCTGGCTGCTGCAGTAATAGTGGTGGTGTTGGCTCAGAGCCCCTCGCCCTTTTGAATTTCCAGGCCCTGAGGCAGATATCCCCTTTGTCCTACCCTGCACAGCGGGCCTGGCCTCAGGGATACTCATTAGATAAAAGGCACGCTTGGGCTGTACTCAGGATGTGTCTCCCCACACTTGTTTCTTATCTATTTAGGATTTCCCCCCCCTTCCCCCATGCCTTATTGACCTGCGTGCACAATAACGGTTTGTTGTGGGAGGGGGCTCTCAAGAGCAGGGCTGTGCATGCTGGTTTGTGGTGACAGAGTGCCTGGACCTTCTGGGCACATGCGGCTATTTAAATGGGGAAAAGCACCTTTGAAGTGTTTTGTTGTGGAGGAAAACCTCACAGAATAGAAATTCTCAAGGCCCACATCAATTTGGGCTCCTGCCCAGTCCAGGGCAATCCAGCCCCTCTGTAGCATCCACTATCCCGGCACCCTTTCCATGGGCACCCTTTGTTGTTAGACCCACACAAGCAAAACTCCCTTGACATCCTGCCCTAATGCCTGTTGGCATGGCACCCTCTGCCTTAACTCAGAGGGGCGCCTTGGTGCCCATCTCCACATAAGTTTCCGTGGACTCCTCTGCAGCTGAGGTGGATTTCTCCTGTATTTACTCTGGCTCTCTCATAAGCGATCGGATCTGTGTAACATCACTTGTGATGGGTGTTCCCCGAGGGCACTAGATCTGGGGGTGTTTCCAGCTTGGGTTGCAGGGAGCTGTTTCCCTGGTAACAGTAACTGGTGTTGACATCTAATGGCGTATGAACTGGGCCTCACTTGAGCTGAGTCTCACTTAGCTCACTAAGTGTCTTCTCTACAGGACAAGGAAAATGCCCTCCCCCTTTCACCTCCATTTTCTCCAGCATCTTTCCTTTCCCAGAGGGTCAGGGAAAATGGTTTGTCATCCTTATGAAAAAGGCTAGCCCCCCTCCTCTCGGCTTGTCGCTTTGTTGAACAAGGGGATGCTCTGGTTCATCATTTTCTAATAGGGATGTGATCAGTTCGCAGTAATGAATAAGCAAGAGCTTCTAGTTCAGGGAACTACGCCTGAGCCGTGCGTGTCCATAACTACCTGCAGCCTTATTTCTGCTTGGATGCCGGTGCTTTAGGATTGACAGAATCGCAGGGCTGGGACTGAAGAATTAACACCTCGATGAAATGGCCTGCAGCCAAACTGCCAACGTCACGGGAAGTGTCCAATTTGTAAATGAGCCCACGGATGCATGTGGGGCGAGCGTCTCTCCTTCAGATAAGCTGCTACCTCAGTGGAAGCTGGGTGAAAAGGGCAGAATCGAGGGTTAAACGCAGCAGGGCTGGGAGTCAGGGGATCTGGGTTCTGTTCCTGGCTCTGCCACAAAGTGTCCTCTAGGGGCACAACATTTCACTGCCCCGTGCCTCTGTTTCCCCCTTTGTAAAATGGGAACAAAAGCGCTGTTCCTGCCTTACAGGAGTGTTTTGAGTATTAGTTCATGGATACTTGCAAAGCACTTTGGGGTATTCAGCTGGAAGGAAGCATAGAAGGACACAAGGTAATTTTTTTATTATTTATTAATCAGCACTCGGGCATGCTGGCCAAATTCTTACCTGAGTAATTCCATCCTGTCCCAGCGTTTCAGTTGGAAACAGCACCTTTTCTTCTTCACTCTCTCCTTGCTATTGTGTGACGGGGCTTCCTCCCCTCCTCCCCCAGCCATGACTGTGTCTCAGGGATGGGCCAAGTGATAAAATGCTAATACTTCACTCTTTTCCTAGCACCTTCCATCTGAAGGTGTCCGAGCCCTTTGCAGACAGGGTCACCCTAGAAGTCTGTGGCAGAACCAAAAATCCTTCTGTAGTGGAACAGGTGTCCCACTCTGGCAGGGAAGGGGTTAAAGCAGGCTGGAGGGAGCCTAGGCAGAGCCCTGGCCAATCACACAGGGGCTTAGAGGGCGCCAATGAGAGAGCAGCTTGCTGAGGCAGCCTTGTATATAAGGAGCTGCTCAGCAAAGCACAGCTCAGTTGGGTCCTGACCAGGGTGGGTGCAGGACTGTTTCCCAGAGAAACACTTGGGATAAAGCAGTGCTAGCCAGGCTCAAGAGAACAAAGCAAGAGAGGCTCCAGCCTGATACCTGACAGGCCACAGGCCTTGATGTAAGGGCCAGGAGGATGAAATGGCCCAGGGAACAGAGGGAAGAAGAGGAGGAGGGCAGGACAAGGCTGCTGCCAAAGGGTCCCTGGGCTGGGATCCAGAGTAGCGGGTGGGCCTGGGTTCCCCCCTTCACCTTTATACCACACACTGCCACCAGAGACAGTGAGTGGCATGTGTGGACGGTTAGCTCAAGGGGGGAGGGTTGGCTCAGTGGTATGAGCATTGGCCTGCTAAACCTTCAATCCCTGAGGGGGCCATTTAGGGATCTGGGGCAAATCTGTTCGGGATGGTACTTGGTCCGGCTTTGAGGGCGGGGGACTGGACTCGATGACCTTTCAAGGTCCCTTCCAGTTCTATAAGATAGATAGGTACTTGCTCCTGAGGTGAAGGGCTAGACTGAGGCTGCTGTTGGCCCCGGTGGATGGTGCAAGCAGAGGACTGCTGGTACCCCTGGAAGGGGGCAAGAGACCAGTGTGGTGGGCGCTGCCGGAGGGCAATGTCCTGAAGAGGTCGCCATGATCCCAGGGGCGACATATGTCCAGACCAGAGAGTGGAGAGAGCGTGGAGCAACGGCAGGTGAGGCACCAGCCTGAAGGTGGAGCCCTGCTGAGGACAAAGCTAATTCCCAGGACGACCAGCAGGAGGTGCCATGGGGTAAGGCTTGGCCCCCATTATACCCTCGACATCTCTGATTCCCCTAAACACCCTTTGTCCATCCTGTGGATTTAAACTCTAAGCACTTTGGAACAGACAGCCATCTCTGATTATGTTCTGGCAGTGCCTAGCCCAACGGGGCTCTGATCTCCGCTTTTGATATTTCGCTCATGAGAAGTCACGATTTTCCCATCTCACCCCTCACAAAATTGCTGTGGCACAAACACAGCCCTTTAATATCTACATTAAAGACTGGGAACTAGTCTTAGTCCTTTGAAGACTCTTCTTCCTTCCCTTATGAGCATGTGGCTCATGTTCTAACTCTTCCCTGGTCTAGTTTTCTTATAGTTGTCCTTCAAGCTCTGCCTGTCTGAGGTCTTTCATTAGTTCTGTATTTTTTTAAAGATCTAGTCCTTTATACTGTAAGTACTACGTTTCCACTGAAAGCTGAAATACACCCTATTAAAGAGTTTCTTTCCCCCAGATGCACAAAGCCAGCTGAGATTGTGCTATAATAAGAACTTCCTTTTTTAAAAAAAAGTCCCTTTCATTGGCTTTCAACTGCATTTTTTTTAAATTAGAATTTTAATGTGATTCAAAGGACTGCGTCTTTTTTGCAGCAAATGTATTTGATGTATGTGTAATGAGATCTGCTGTTCCAGGCCTGTGCTGTGGATTTGGGCCTATGACGTCACTTAATGCTGATGGGTACCAAATATTCTGGGGCAGATGATGCCTGCAAAGCCAGAAAGGAAGAGCATACCCTACAGAACCCCCACGCTAGCCATACTATCCAATTTGCAAGCTTTGCATGGGTGCCTCTGTAGCTAGGCTTGGTCCATATATTAACTCTCAAATAATGATTCTTAATGATTTGTAGTTGTGACGGGGTGGCTGAAGCCTGAAGCCCCCTGCTGGAGGCTGGTGGCCTTGCCACACCTTGCCTCAGGGAAAAAAGCAGAAGAGAGGTCCTCCAGGTAAACTAGAGTGGCTGCTTCTGCTGCAGCCAATCAGGGCCCAGCAAGCCGGTATAAAGAAGCTGCAGAGCCAGGGCCTGGTAGTTCCTTGCTGGAGCTCAAGCCAGGCAGACCCAGGGACTGACTGTGAAGGCAGTGGCACCTCAAACAGTTCTGAGCGTGGGCTGGATTGTAGACCCAGCTGAAGCCCACCTCAGGTAGCTAAAGACGGGGCTGTGTCTACACTGGGCCACTTATTCCGGAAAATCAGCCGCTTTTCCGGAATAAGCTGCGAGCTGTCTACACTGGCCCTTGAATTTCCGGAAAAGCAACGACGCTCTACTGTACAAAATCAGCCGCTATTCCGGAAAAACTATTCTGCTCCCGCTTGGGCATAAGTCCTTATTCCAGAACACTGTTCCGGAAAAGGGCCAGTGTAGACAGCCCAGTAGTCTTTTCCGGAAAAAAGCCCCAATTGCGAAAATGGCGATCGGGGCTCTTTTCCAGAAAAGCGCGTCTACATTGGCCACAGACTCTTTTCCGGAAAAAGGGCTTTTCCGGAAAAGCAGCTTGCCAATGTAGATGCTCCTTTTCCGGAAAAACTGAAAACGGAATAGTATTCCATTTTAAGCAGTTCCGGAAATTCATGCCAGTGTAGACACAGCCTGGCTGTAGTGGACTATGGCAAATTGCAGAACCTGGACAGGGTACGGTGAGAACTTGATCTCAAAGCCCTGAGAGATATGGCTGGACAGAACAGCTTCTTGAGGAAGTGGCCAGGGAGTGTGTTAGCAGTGGACAGTAAGGACACTTAGCAAGCAACTTCTGTTTACATGGTCCCTGGGCTGGGACCCAGAGGGGTGGGTGGGCCTTTCTCTCCCCCCAACTCCCAGCAGCTACAAAAAGAGGGTAGGAAAGAAGCCTGCTCCTAGGTGCCCTGGAGGAAAGAGCATCTGGGATACCTCCACTCCCAGAACCAGTTGGGGCAGAGGAGCTTGCGGATACCCATCCTTGTCCAAGAGGGGGCACTCGAGACCAGGTGAGCCCTTTCTAGTAGTGCAATAGTCTTTAAAGAATTAACCTGTGATCGAGGCCCATTGTGTCAGGTGTTGTACATGGACTTATTTGGAACAGTTCCTGTCTGTAGGCACTCACAGACTGCATACACCAAGGCAGATAAAAGGTGGAGGGGGAAAAGGAGACACGTTGCGTTGAAGTGACTTGACCAAGGTGAAAAAAATATAGATCAGCGGCAAAGCTGGGAACAGAGTCCAGATCTCATGATTCCCTGTTTGCTTCCTTTTCTGCTAGGCCACACTGGACTTTTCATCATCCTGGCATGATCATTGTATCCTTGCTGCTGCAGGCAACCTGGTGCAGAGGAGGGATGGCCCCTGGGCTCCATGTTGTCAGGGGCAGCCCATGAGCCTAGGTGAACTAGGCAGTTGCCTAGAGCGCCGCTGGCCCAAGCACCTGATGATGGCATCACGGGGCGCCCCATGATGACATCACAGCCATTGACGGCTGTGCAGGCGAAGGCACTGATTGTGGCCAGCTGCCGCAGCCGGTCTCTGGCCACTCCTGCATGTTGTCTATCCCCTTTGAATGAGCTAGTGCCTGTATCCATGTGTACCTTAAGCAGTTTTCACATCCGGGCTTTGGGTGCTTTCTGCATCCTGCCCTTGCAAACCCATCTAGCGCCCTAGTCACATGGAGATGAGAATTCCCATTGTGCCTGTATTACAACAGCAGTTCTGTTTGGTTTTGCAAGGATGCTTTACCTCCCCTGAATAGTCTCGAGTAGCGATCACGCAGGTGGACGTTATAAGCTAATCTGTAGGCAGGAAGGCCTGATTCTGCCCCATTGTGGTGGCTTCTCCCCTCCTGCTCCCTGAACACTTACTTGTGAACGTGTTCTCTCTCTCCATGATGCACGGCTACCACTGAAGCCAGAGGAAATGCCGATGATGGGAGCCCCCATCATATAATAAAGAGGGGGGCAGCTGGCGGCGTGTTTGCTGTGTCATATTCTCACACCTTGCTCTAAAATAGCTGAGGACAATTGACTTCTAGGGTTCCCTGCTGGGCCCACTTGGGCTCTGAGGAGGGGAGAGAGGACTGCCGGGCTGGGGTTGGTGTTCAGAGCTGTGGCTGGGTGCAAAGGCGGAGTCAGTGGAGGTGACGGACTATTTCAGTTGCTGTAGCACCTCGGAATCCCATGGTGCTACGGCAACAGCCTCCCTGGACCCCTAGGCAAGATGGGGGCGGGGCATGGCTCCATGCTCCTGGAAGGGGCAGGGCTTCCGATGTAAGGGGCGGGGCCAGGTCAGCCAGCCTTCTGCACTGCCTGGAGTGCCCCCTCCCCCGTCCACAGAGTCCCCTGGAGCAAGTGGCTCCGGCAGCACTGTAAAGGGTCTGAGGTTCTGGCTGCAGCTACTGCCGTAGTAACAGCGGTGGTGGTCAGGAGCCCTGGGCTCCTTGGAATAGCCAGGCCCCGGGCCAGCAACCCCCTTTGTCCTCCCCTCCCCTGTCGGCAAGCCGGTAGGCACCATACAAACCGGGAACAAAAAGACAGTCCCTGCCCCAACCAGCCCCTGCCCCAACGAGCAATTAGCATTTGGTTCTATGACTATAAGTCATCACCATGACGCTCCGAGCCGGTGCTGCGGCACTTCTTATTTGTGTTCAGCAAGCAGCCCCTTCATTCTTCACTGTTGTTGGTATTTTGACTATTTGTACTAAATTTCTTTTTAAAATAGGTCTGTCCCTTGGGCTTCTGGAAGGCTGCCGGTGCAGACTATCTGCAGCCTTAAATTTCAATGGTGGGCTTAAACTTCGTAAAACTATTCAGCAAAGGCTTGTCCCATTGCTGGGGGTGCGACTTCCTTTTTGTTAAAACAACAAGGAGTCCTGTGGCCCCATAGAGACTGCCGCAGTGTTCATCTGCTGTGGGGTTTTATCTACTAATGCTTAGGCCCTAATAAATCCGTTAGGTTCCCCACCCCTGGCTTAAAGACTAAAGCTTGGGGGCAGAATGCCACCCTTGACTTGCCTGGATCTGGCCCTCAAGGCTTAGGGGGAGCCCGCGCTGGTACTCCAGCCCCCCTATCATCTCTCCGCGAGGATGGAGCACACAAAATCTACTAGCCTGGGCCTCCCCTAGGCTCTGGTGTGCGAGGGGAATGTGGGGCGTGTCTTCTCAGTCGGGCCATGTCAGTGAGGGGTGGAGGGTTTTGTTGTTTGTGTTTCTGGTTTTGCTTCTCACTTGTGTGTGCCCCCCGACTGGTTTTTCTGAGGGTCCATGGCCCCGACCCAAAAAAAGGTTCCCCACCCCTAAGCTGCCACATGACTTGTATTTGCAGATACAGGCTAGCATGGCTACCTCTCTGAGGCTCCTTGTTGTACTGTTTCTTCTTCATTCATTTGACCTGGTTTCCATGCTGTATTAAATCAGAAGCTTTTTTTTTCCCCCAAAGATTTATGATGTTAGCCTGAAATTTCAAAAAGAGTTTAAGGGCATGAGATCCCCAACGCTGATCAGATTTGAATGGGTTTGAGGTGCATGACTCACCTTGAATATCCAGCTGTAGTCCCAAAACTACTGTGCAGTCCTTGACCCTTACAACCCAGTTGGTATATAGATCAGTTCCCAAGTCCAGGCCCTGTAATGTAACTGCTTAAAGGTCCTTCTGTGATCCTCAATTAGTCGTTTTCAACCTTTTTTTTTTTTTTTTTTTTTAATTTTGTGGACCCTTTCAAAGTTTCCCCTGGAGGGTTGGACCCCTTTGGAATAGTCTGCAGACCCCCGGGGTTGAAACCCACAGAGCTAGGGGATGTGACCTTTTAAAGGGAGGTCTGAAATGTTGGCCTTAAAATCAACTTTCTGTTCAAATATTTTTTATTGACTAAAACTGGCAAGGAGAGCTAGGCACTGCCCAAGCCTCCAGCATGCTGAGCTAATAGGAAAGGGAAAATCTAGCTTGCTTCTTAACCGAACGCCAGGGGAAAATCTGCCAGCAGCACGGGCCGCTGAGTTCCGGGAAGGTTCTCCAGGTGTGACGTGAGGAGAAACTGACAGTGACCTCCTGTGTGGTGTCGTATTTGTTCTGTGACATTTAGGAATCCGTGGGCTGCTGTTTTCCACTGAAATGGTTGCACAACTCCAGGTGTGACACGAAGTCCCGGAGGTACGTTCGGCACCTGCCATGCCACAAGCTGCCACTTTGCTAAGATGAATAACAGTGTCCTGATGGAGAAATGGGATGTGCAGGGGGCATCCGTGGGCATCTGCTCAGAGTTCTGATTGCTGCTGTCGCTTCTGCCACAGCCGTGGGAAGCTAATATCAGCGGTGCCTTCGGGGGAGACTTTCTCTCCTCTGCGTCAGTCCATTAAGCACTAATAACGGTGCCTGACACTCTGTGGTAACAGGGAAAGCAAATGAGAGCATTTTATTTGTGATCTGCAGAAAGCTGGGGCATGTTTCTGATTTTTCTTCCCCCCTAGGGCTGCTTGGAGAGAGATGGGGAAATCAACTGTGGAATGTATCCAGTGTGACTGGGCAAGGCTTTTCAGCTGTGGCTCATGGGGGGTTTTGGTGCCCAGTACAAGCTGCCTTTTAAAGGGTATGGGGCACCCTCTATCTGAAAAGTGGGCCCCTTTAATGGGTCTCTAATTGGTCACTGGAAAAGTGTGAGGAAGATCCTGGTTGCTGTACGGTGATTCCAATAGTCCAGTGGTGCAGCCAGCAGAGAATATTTGAGTGGGCCTGGGCAATTAAGGGAAGGTTAGGAGGGCAGAAGGGATGGGGCTGTCTCCTCCCAACCCCCCGGCAGCTGATCTTCGGGGTGGGGGGGCGGAGGAACCCTCTGGCTAGGGCTTCCTGGAGTCCTGGGCATGCATCCGTCTCCAAGAGGCAGTGCTGCTCTGCAGCACACAGAGCTCCCTTTCAGGTCCTGCTGCCCACACTGGGCCTGGTTCCCCCAGGCAGCAGGCCTATGCATTTTGAAGATCCCCTCTGCGGCTGCTGGAAATCCACTCGCTTGGCCTCCTCCCAGTGGCATGTGAGCCAAGCCAAGTGCTTCAGCTGGGCAATAAGATGGGAGCGCGGGGGCTTGCCCCACTCCACCCGCCTGCCTGATGCTCTAGCCAGGATGTGGGGCTTAGCCCCGCTTCACCCGCCCCACCCTGGCAAGGCACCAGACTGGCAGAGCAGATCAAGTCTCTACGCCCTGAACTCCCTCAACAACTGGATCACTGGGCAGAGTAGAGCCAGGGCAGAGGAGTGGGCTTGGATGTTAAGCGGCTGTACCCCTGCTACACTCTGAGTTAGTGTGATTCCCTTGAGCGCGTATGCATCCTCGCACTCGCGTGGGCATGGATGGCTGTGTAGCCGCAGTAGCAGCCCAGCTGAGCACATCCCTCTATGTGGTTCCAGATGCATTTGTGCTCAGCACAGCTCAGCCATGACGCTGCCACGGCGAGCATGTGGAGGCGAGCAGGAAGATCACTGGCAGCTCATAACACAGGCATAACCCGTGTGCGCGTTGAACAGTGCACACTGGAGACTGGCCTGGGGCTTCGAGCCCCAAGGCTGGAAAAGTCCGTATGACAGCAGAGCCGCATGGGTTTCCTAATTTATTACAATCAAGTATTATTTGTATCATGGCAGTGCTGGGAGCCCCAGTTGCAGATCTGGATCCCATTGTACTAGGTTCTGGACAAAGACCTAACAAGTTGACCTCTGCCCTAACAGCCTTACAATTCGAATAGGACAAGCTAAGACGAATGTTGAGAGGTCGGGGGAGGAGGGCGCAAGGAAGTGAGACAATATTGACCAACATGAATGGCAGAGGTCTCGCTCAACTGCCTAACTGGTGTCAAGTTTTTGTAGGCACTATGGCAAAGGAGAAGTTTGAAGGAATGATCTGAACCAGGACAAGGAGGAAGCTCTAATATTGTTTCCGTTGTACAACCAAATCACCTGTTTGGCTGGTAGATATGGACATAAATATTCCCTCCAACCTCTCCTTTACCTTCCCCGCCTCTGTTTAATGCATTTTGTTTTCCTTGTTTATTACATTTGCTGAGCTGTAATAACAGTCGCTGGTCTCCAGGGCTAGTTCTCACTAGTCCATTTGTATCTATTCTTCATGGGACCATGTCTGAGGAGAACCTAATAGAAATGAAATTTTAAAAAGCAATCCGTACCGCGCAGATTGTGAGCTGCTCGGTGAATGAGATTATGCCTACAAATGTGTACCACACCTGTAATAACAATAATTAAATGTGACGTGTCTTTTTTTTAATGTGGTTTTTTTTTAAAGATATATCAATAACTACGCTAGCTAAAAACAAACTGTGCTGAGATAGTATTTTCCAGGCAGAAGTTAACAACACAAGAACATAAGAACGGCCACAGACTTACTGCTCACAAACTCTCTCAAATATATAGTAGATGAAATAAGAATGTAAGAACAGCCATACTGGGTCAGACCAATGGTCCATCCAACCCAGTATCCAGTCTGCCGACAGTGTACAATACCAGATGCCCCAGAGGGAGAGAACACAACCGGTAATCCTCACGTGTTCCCTCCCCTGTCACTCATTTCCAGACAAACAGAGGCTAGGGACACCATTCCTACCCATCCTGACTAATAGATTCATGGAGGTTAGGTCCATCAATGGCTATCTAGCTCTTTTTTGAACCCTGTTCAAGTCCTAGCCTTCCCCACATCCTCTGGCAAGGAGTTCCAGAGATTGACTGTGCACGGAGTGAAGAAAAACTTCCTTTTGTTTGTTTTAAACCTGCTGCCTATTAATTTCATTTGGTGATCCCTAGTTCTTATATTGTGGGAATAAGTAAATAACCTTTCCTTATTCACTTTTTCCACACCAGTCATGGTTTTATAGACCTCTATCATATCCCCCCCTTCGTCTCCTCTTTTCTAAGCTGAAAAGTCCAAGTCTTTTAATCTCTTTTCATATGGGACCTGTTTCAAACCCCTAATCATTTTTTTGCCCTTTTCTGAACCTTGTAAACATTGTTGCCACTGGTATAACTATGTGATTTGTCAAAATAATAGTTGTTAGTTACAATGGATTCTGAGCTAAGGGTGAGATTCCTTTGATTGTGTATGCATCCTTATGCTATCACCTACTGTATTGGTCTTAAAAGAAAATGAGGCTTGATTTCGATTTAGAGTGAAATAGTTGTTGGATAGGAATGTGTTCTAGTGTGGCTCGTAACAAGGATTTTTATATTGTCTAACTTTAGTCTCAACAGATGAGATGGTTTACCTTGGACGAGTATTTTAAATAAATTAAAAGTGATGTGATTCTAAATCTCTTACTGTAACATAATGACATTAAATTTCAGCCAGAACTGGGGAAAACATCCGAGCCCTCAAAAATGGACTTTTTAGACATACATCCAGTTTGCTTTTTGTCAGTGTAAATGCGATTATTACATTTTCAAATGATTGAGTTAAAATCATTGTTTTTTTATGTGTCTCCAAGCCTATAAAACCTGACTTTTTAGCAAGCTTTCCCTTCTAACTAACTGAACAAAAAGCTCTTTTCTGCCTGAACAATAAACCTACTGCTGGTAATTAAACCCATTAATTAGAAAATGCAGAATCGCCTATAGAGTATAAATTGAAAAGCTCCATTCCAGTGTTGTAGAAGTGTCAGCACCATAGGATTTTATTTAATAATGCTGTCAGGGATGTTCCCCCCCCGGCACTATGAACGCAGAAGGTGGGGGCTCGCAAGAGAGCTTCAAAACCTCTCCTCTACAGGCCTTGGTTACAAAAACTTCCACCCAGAATCCTAATACACAGATTTTGGGGAATTTGCTGCCACCATCAAATGCTTTGATCCCCTAAAAAAACCAGGGGTGAACATTTGAAATTACCCTCAGGGCACCCCACGTTCTTTTGCCCCAAAAGAGATTGAAAAAAGAAAAGAGAAAAACAAGCTGCTGTCTCTGGTAGCTGACCCCTCAGTCAGAGGCCTGCAGATGCACACAGACAGACCTTCCAGGACGCAAGAATCAAATCAACACCTTAAAAAAAGTGATTTTTATTATAAAACAAAAGATAAACTTGATACTTGGTTGCTAGATGTCACCGAGCAAATAAGGAAAACAAATTAAAACAGATAAAAAAGTCTCGGCACAATGCTTAGATGGTAGTAAATGGGGAGGGGAGGCATAGATTCACACAGAGCAGTTCAAACCAAACCACAAAATAAAGCAAAAAATTACCCTGAATGCGACTGGACTCACATTTCTCTGATACTCACTTCTAATTTTCTCTGTTTCATCCACTACCATGCCTTGAATCGTGTGGGGGGCATGGTAGTCCTGCCTGGGTTTAAATCATTCTGTGTCTCTCAACTCCTGGTTTAACACTCTCACAGGACACTTTACACCTAAGTTTAAACAAAGACATTAATTATCTTACCCATTACAAAGATAGCTTCCCCAATTATCACCTCTAATATCATTAGCTCACAGACATTTACCTTCCCCCCCATCCCCCTTCTGTTTTGAAATGTGATTTGTCCTTTTCATATGTGTTCATTTTTTTAAATTGTATCCTTTGGTATATATGGTTGTGACAATTTTCTTCCACTATTTGATCTGAGGAAGTGGGTCTGGCCCACGAAAGCTCATCACCTAATAAACCATCTTGTTAGTCTTTAAAGTGCTACATAGTCCTGTTTTTTGTTACAAAGAAAACAGGCAGGGAACCTATATCCAATTCAAATTTCAATTCTTTATCTTGATTGGCTCTCCCATCCCCCTGGCCAACACCTTTGCTAGATGCCTAAGTTAACTCCTTAGTCGCTGGGTGCTGGTCAGCACTCCCCTTGTTCAGGACAGGTGCTCTCAAGGATTCTTTTTAAACTCTTATTCTAGGATTACAACTTTACCTTGGACCAGCCTCTGGAACATGTGACTGGGGAGGTTGCGGTTCATCCCTTACAGAGACCAGGCAAGCAGTGTTTCCAGCACTGCTCACCCTCTGAAGTTCTATCAAGGGAAGGCAGCTTGAACACCAAGCAGCTGGTCCAGAGAAGGCTACATCAGGGATAGCATGTGAACAGTGATTCCCAGATATCCTGTCCACCTCTCCTGATATTTCAGGTGGCACTGACTTCCTTTCGAGTCCCTTGTTGGAGGAAAAGTGGTGGCTACTTCCTGCCACTGCATTATCACCCTACCTACTAGCGAATTTCCAGGTCTTGGCCCACTAGTTGACTCTAACCAACTCTGTAGTCCTGTGTCCTTCTGCAGTGGAACCTTTCCTGGTTCAATATAAGAATCACAGAACACTAGAACTGGAAGGGACCTCGAGAGGTCATCGAGTCCAGTCCCCTGCCCTCATGGCAGGACACAGTACCATCTAGAAATAAGTAACCCACTGTTGGATGCTGAGCATGGTGGATGAAAAAGCTGTTCACTTTTGACACAGCCCACTGCCTATGATTAGGTATTATTGGTATTACCAAAATGCTTAGGAGCTCATGGACCTGAGCCCCTTTGTGCTCGGCGCTGTATGAACACAGAACAGAGTCTTAGAAGACAAGAGATAACAGACAGAGACAGACCAACAGAGGAGCACAAGGAAACCATGAGACAGCATTGGTCAACATGGTTGGCTGTGATCTTAGCACAGCAGCAGCCGAACGCTTTTTTCAGGGGTTTGGTAGGTTTCATGGAAAAGGAGAGCTCTAAGGAGAGTTTCAGTACGGAAGGGAGAGAAGCTAAACCTTAAAAAACAACAAATAGCCTAGCAGCACCTTAAAGACTAACAAAACATGTAGGTGGTATCATGAGCTTTCGTGGGCACAGCCCACTTCTTTAGATGACTGGGGTACGCAGCTCTGGAGCCAAGCGAACCTTGGCTTAATTCATTCTTAAACTTCAGGATCCCTTTCCCTCCACCTTCTTTGGATTTTTGTTAAGAACCCATTAGCTAAAAAGCCAAAACAAGAGCACAGCACTGAAACAGGGAGAACAGCACATCGAAAACTGCAGCTTGCCTAAATGCAGTGTTGCTAATTGACAGGGAGAGCTCTGTCTATTGAGTGTAAAAGGGACCGCTGCCTTGCCTGTAGTTATTTCCAAAGTCAGGCTACTAATTCCCTTTTTGCCAGGGCCAAAAAGTAATTGTTTTTACATCAGCTTAGTGCCCTACCAATTATTTTGCAGAAGGGACCATGCTGAATCTCTCGATACTAAATTAATCCCAGCTCCTTAGCCCCAGGATTAGATCCAGACTCATTCATATAAATCCTCAGAGACAAGGATTTATTTAAAAGGATTTGAGCTTTAATTGCACTGTGCCAAAAGTAATGTGAGTTGTCCCTTTTGTAGCTAGAGTTCTGCAGAGAAAATTTGGGGGTGAGAGCCTCATTTCTTAGAACCTGACCCAGATTCCCTCGAGATCAACTTCCCCTCACAGTTTAACCACTTACTAATTAACTCAATTTAAGAGGTACATGCCTTGATCAGCTGCTGGTAGCAGGTTGATGAACTCTATGCATGCCCCACGCTGGGACGTGAGAACATTCTTGTCATGGAAAAACGTGTGGTTCTGAATCACATTGCAGATGTGCCACGGTTTTGCTAATGGATCATGATGTATGATTTTAATTGATCATGCAGATTTTGGTTTTGCACACCTGGAAAGGGTTCGGAGGCTACAGTGACAAGGGCAATATGAAAACACAAACAGAATAGAAAAGAACCCTTTTGACTAGTTTACCTGCAGTGTCTGTACTGACAGGTTGTATCTGTATATTGCTGTTACAGGGTCGATGTATGCCGATTCCAAATGAAACATTGAAACGGTTCATTTTGGAATTTGAAATTTTTTTCCCCTCTGACATTATTTGCTTAATTGAACCTTAGTTTGCAACTGTTTTAGGTGGAGCCCCAGGTTTGTTTGTTTTTTAAAGCAAAATTATGATTTGCCATAGAAGTTTGCCCACTTCTAGTGAGTTGCACTCTGAAAATCTGCAGTGCTCTTCAAAATCAGCCTCTGAATTCTATGGCTTGACTTAGAGTGCAAGCTCTTTGGGCCAGGAAGTGAGCTGCAGCCTGCAAAAGCTTATACTCTGATACATTTGCTCGCCTTTATGGCAGGAGTCCTCATGGTGACGGCTTTGGATTAGCAGCTCTGTCCCTGCTGGAGGAGCTGTAATAGTCCTACAGAAAGCTGAACATGTGAGCCCCATAGTATAGTACCTTGTGATGGACAAGGAAACAGCTTCATTTCTAACTTGCCTCGTTTGTCCGCAGTGGGTGTTTATTAGAAGCTGAAATGAACTGTGCATCATAGGAGTCCAGGATGGAGAAAATGCATTTGGGGATCAAAGCCACCTGGGGGGTCTGTACTTAAAGTGGTCTTTAAAAAAAGGGGGTGGGTCTGTCATAATGTGGAGAGCAACCGCTGTGGTAAAGCAGCGCTTTACTGTGTGCCCCTCAGCTACACAGCTTCATTTTGGCTGGGTTTGCCGTTTTCTCCTCAGATAAAGCGCTGTCGAGGACCCAGTGCAAGATTCTCTCTTGGGCTCTGTTTTCTAGAGTTTTGCTCTGTCTAGTGTTAAGCGTGGCCAGGGTGGGATTTGACCCTGGTCCATAGATCGCACTGATGGGGCACTTCTCTCCACTGATTTTTCCCTCATTTTGCATTTTTGCTCCTCCTGTGACTCCCCTCAGTAGGATTGCCAGAAAGTGAGGAAATGAAGCAAGTGACTCAACACCTTAGTTCTGCGCCACTTGAGGTAAAAGAGCCAAATGAGGGCAGATTGATTCAATTAAGCTCATCTGTGTCGTTCCAAACCCATTCATCGTGTCCCCAAATAGGCACTTTCAGTGAGAGCTCTGGTCCCTTTGGGGTAAACTTGCTCTTTAAAATGCAACAGACTTGCTCTTCCCCAGCAAAGATGGGTCTTCTAATCGCTGGGCTATGTCTATGCTCCTGAATTTTGGCGTTGGAATGATCAGTGACGTTCCACTCAATTGCCGAGGACCTAGATCCTGAGCGAAACCAATGGCTAACTTAAAAAGTCTTTCATGCCAAATAAAACTTGAGAAACAATCCTTCTCAGACCACAAGTCCATTTACTATGCCTCACGGTATTCCCCTCCCCCACTACCCCAACGCTGCTGCCACACAGCGTAAACTGTGCGTGTAACCTCACGTAAACGGACTTGAATTCTTCTCTCCTGAATGTTAAGAGCAGATTGAAAGAGTTGCACAAAGGAAGCTGTTAGCAGTACATGACATGAAGAAGTTTTATTGGGCCTACTAAACCTAAGAACTGTGCCTTGTCTTCCTGAGTGCCATTTGCTGCCATGTCATAGAATATTAGAACCGAAAGGGACCTCGAGAGGACATCAGGTCCAGTTCCCTGTACTTCTGGCAGGATCAAGCACCATCTCTAGAGCTTCTCAGACAGGTGTTTGTTTGACCTACCCTTAAATACCTCCAGTCATAGAGATTCCACAGTCTCCCTAGGCAATTTATTCCAGTGTTTAACCACTCTGACAGGAAGTTTTTCCTAATGTCCAACCTAAAGTTCCCCTGCTGCAATTCAAGCCCATTGCTTCTTGTCCTCTCCTAACAGGTCAAGGAGATCAATTTTTGTCCTTCCTCACCTCAAGCATTGGCTTATGGGGCTGTAGTGCATCGTTCCGTGGGAAGTCCTACTTGAGGAGGGCAATAGATCCCAAATCGGCTGTAGTCTCTGTGTATGGGGGAAGGCTTATGGCTGGGCAGGGAACATGCATTCTCCAAGGGTGCACTGAGAAATCAAGCTCTGAATTGTGGGTTATGGGATCAGACTTGCTGACATGGGGGAGGGACAAAGGGAGGCAGTTCAAAGAGGATGCAGGAGCGGTAGGCCCTTTAAATTGGTGCTGGAATGGCATCCAGTGCACTCCGGACAATTCTGAGGGCTAGGGGGTAGCGTGGCATTCTCTGGGCAGCACTGAAGAATGGCTGCCCCAGCCCCTCCTCCGCCTGAGACCCTGCCCCTTCCAGGAGCATGGAACTGACCCCCTCCACCTTGTCCAGAGGGCCAGCGAGTCTGTTGGACCCCTCCTGGGAAATCCATGGAGAGGGCTTGCTCTTCTGGTCTACCCAGAGCCGGTCTTAGGGGCAGGTGAGCCAGGCAGTCACCTGGGGCCGCCATTTTCAAGGGGCCGCCGACAGAGCCGCATTTCGACCTGACCTCCTGAATCCTTCCCCAAGGTTTCCCTGGTTACTCCCCGACTTTTTTTTTTTTTTTTTGCTTGACAAAAGTCCGATATTTTTTTTTTTTAACCATCTGGCATCCCTGCAGGTGAGCTGGATGTTGTCCGGGGCCATCTATTAGGACCAGCTCTGGTCTACCCTCAAGATTTCTGTTTGTACTGCTGCTGTTGCCAACTCTCAAGCCCTTAAAGCTGGAAGGAGAAGTTTCTACCTGCATGGCTGCAGAGAAAAGCTTGAAAAGTGCACCAGGCAGGCTTAGAAATCAGAGGGTGAAGAAAAAGAACCCAGCATTAATGACTTAAAAAGAATTCTCGTGATTTTTAAGCGGCTCATGATATTTTTGGCTTTGACTCGTGATTTGTGAATGTTTGGGGGTTGGCAATATCACCCCAGCTGCGCTGTCATGGTGCTTGTGGTTCTCCCTGCTCCCTCAAAGGAATTGGCACTGCTCGGTGCTTTTCAAACAGATCTTTCCCCAGGCATGCGGCCGCCTTTTTGGCCTTGAAAGCTCCCTGGATAAGGGATTCTGCAGGCTCCTAGGGCAGTGGGGGAAGCACTCCACAGGGCTGCCCTCCCCAGTTTGCTTCTTTGGGGGCCTTTCTACCCTCCTTTGCTCCCTTCTGTGCAGCTTAGCCCTGGCTCCTGTGACTTGACGGCAGAGCTGACCAGCAACAGGGCTGTGAAGTGGCAAGCCTCTGATCCGAACACAGATACTGTGGATGGCAAGAGGGAACTGCTGGCAAAAGCAATTTCAGGTTGTTAAATAGACCCGCTTTCAAGTTTGCTCTGTTATTTACGTCGTCCTGCCTCTTAAGCTCAGCGAGATGATAAAATAATTCAGCTCAGCCACCTGGTGTGTGCTGGGTTATGTGCGGCGTGTCTAGACAAGACATCTCCAGAAGCATCCATCTAGTCCGATGAAGATGCTTCGTAACAGGGCAAGTTCTGACTGTCAGTGCAAAATGAAACCACTTCTTCAACGCACTGGTTAACAGGGAAATGTGAATCCTCACTGCAAAGCAAGACACCAAACGCCAAGGCGAGCTTTGTGTAGTACAATGATGATAAAGTGGAGATCGCATCAGCGGATGGAATGAGCTGCCTTCTCCAGCAATTAGCTCCTTCTGCGCATTATCACGGCACTTGTTTACCACTTTCCGCAGGTCAGCCATTAAGCGAGGGCAGTAATTGTAGAAATTATAGGATTGCTCTGAACGGTGACTTACAAAGGTTTTCCCTGCCTGGGGAAAGCAATGGATACATCAGCCGAGAATTATTTTTCTTCTGTAAAATAACTCACTAAAAATGTTATTAGGCCTTTTTTACTTAACCCCTGGGCATCATTAGTGGGTTATCTAACCCTGAGAAACTCCATCTGCATTGATGCCCACTTCCTGATGGCGCCAAGGAAAGGCAATCTCTGTTCTATTGCAAATCAAGCCATAGGATTGTACAGAAAACTATTAAAAGCTGGGCCAAAGTTTAAACAACATCTACAAAAATGTGTGCATCGATTCAAAAAGTAAAGGTAATTAGAGCACTTACATGTGTCATATTAAAGCTTGCAAAAATATGACCTCTCTCCCCTCCCCCTTTTTTTCCCCTTTAAAACACAAACTTGGAACCTAAACTTCTTTGCTGTATTACAAATGGGTCTGCATTTGCAAAGCCCCCTCGCGGTCCTCCTTCAGAGCCCTTCTTCACCCTCTCTTCTGCCATGACTCCTACAAAACGCAACAATGGCTAGGCAGCTGGTTTGCTGGGATGTTTATTCCTAATGCCAGTCCGAATTGTCTCCTTGGTTCCTTTTGCTCTCCCGGCGTTTTATCCACCTGCTCTCTGTAGCCTGGCCCTGAAAGGGCTGATTTTTAATAAGCAAAATGGACTGGTTTGTCCGTTCCCGTCCCCCACCCGTGTGTTTATGAGCAGGTTTCTTTTCCCATTTTCTTACAGGTGGATTTCTGATCTGGAAGGTCTGGTAGACACCCCACTTCACATATATGTGGGTGGCTTTGCCCCAGTGGGCCAAGTAAGCCGATGTGGTCAGGTACGCCATACTACTGAGTAGGGATGTGAAAGGTAACCAGCAAGCATCACCCGTAACGGGTGTGGCTCACTGATTCCAGGTAACCAGTGGTGACTGGAGCAGCTCCAACCAGGGGGCTTGCTGCAGACCGGGGCTGCTCTCATCCCAGGGCAGCCTCCGCCTGTGGGAAGCCTAGTTGCTCCGCAGGCAGGGGCTGAGCCGCTGAGAGCTTGGAGTTGGCAGCCAGCCCCAGCGCAGGGCTGGGAGTGGAAGCTGGAGTGGTCCCCCGCTTGGATCCCGCTAGTTGGTTAACCAGTTAAGTGTTAGGTTAACTTAATGTTTTACCAGTTAACTGATTAACCAGGATTTTACATCCCTACAACAGAGACATTTGTTGCTGCTATGCCGTCCTGGACAGACACGTTTTCAAGACTGAATTGTAGAGCCCCGCGTGGGTATAAACGTATGCCCATGCATGTGGTTATCCACCGATAGACATCGGTATCCATTGAGCCACAGGGCTCTTCTGGGAACCGCAGCGGTGCAAGGAGCAGAACGTGGCACTGCAGAACGAGCCCCCAGACAGCTGACGCGACTGTATGGGAGGAGTGGGGGCAGGGCTGAAGATGGTACAGCTGCACCAGAGGAGCTGGAAACGGCAGCCCCACATTCTGCTCCTTTTGTTGCTGTGGTTTCCGGAAGAGCCGTGCGTTTCAGAGAATACAGATTTCTATCTGTAGATATCCACATCTACTATCTTCCCTGGCACAGAAATGGTACTGACTGGTCTGTAGTTTCCTGGGTTGCTCTTATTTCTCTATAGTTGCCCTTTTCTAGTTTTCTGGAATCCCTCCCGACTTCCATGACCTTTCAAAGATGATAGCTAAAGGCTCAAATACATCCTCTGTCAGCTCCTTAAATATTCTAGGACACATTTGATCAGGCCATGGTGACTTGAAGACATCTAACTTTTCTAAGTCATTTTAATTTGTTCTTTTTTTTTAAAGTTTTAACTTCTAAACCTACCCCATTTCCACTAGCATTCACTATGTTAGGCATCCCTTCACCATCAATCTTCTTGGAAGAAGCCGAAACAAAGAAGTTGTTAAGCACCTCTTCCATTTCCAAGTTTCCTGTTATTGTGTCTCCCTCTTCACTGAGCAATGGGCCTACCCTGTCCTTGGTCGTTGTCTTGCTTCTAATATATTTGTAGAATGTCTTCTTGTCATCCTTTATGTCTCTAGCTAGATTGATCTCAGTTTGTGCCTTCGCCTTTCTAAACGCATACTTGCGTTGTTTGCTTATATTCATCCTTCGTAATTTGACCTAGTTTCTACTTTTTATACAACTCCTTTTTTATTTTTAGATCATGGAAGATCTCCTGGTTATCTTTTGCCATACTTTCTATCTTTCTTATGTAGTGGAATAATTTACTTTTGGGCCCTTAAAAATGTCCCTTTGAAAATCTGCCAACTTCAGTTGTTTTTCCTCTTTCTCTTGGTTCCCATGGGACCTTACCTACCAGCTCTCTGAGTTTACTAAAATCTGCCTTTCTAAAATCCATTGTCTCTATTTTGCTGTTCTCCCTTCTACCATTCCTTAGAATCAGGAATGCTATGATTTCATGATCACTTTCACCCAAGCTGCCTTCCACTTTCAAATTTTCCACCGGTTCCTCCCTATTTGTTAAAATCAAATCTAGAACAGCTTCCCCCATAGTAGCTTTCTCAATCTTCTAAAATAAAAAATTGTGTCTGATGCAATCCAGTAATTTTATGGATAATCTGTGCTCTGCTGTGTTCATTTCCCAGCAGATGTCCGGATGGTTGAAGTCCCCCATCACCACCATATCCTGTGTGGTAGATGATTTTGTTAGTTGTTTAAAAAAAGCCTCATCCACGTCTTCTGCCTGGGTGGGTGGTCTGTAGTAGACCCCTAGCGCGGGAGTGGACTGGCAATCAAAATAGGTCTGGGAACGGCCCTCCCCATGACGTCACCCTTGCCCCCTTCGAGCCCTGCCCCCTTTCCCTGCATCACGTCCAGCACACAGCACACGTGGCGGGTCAGGCTCCGTGCGCCGATACAGCACAGACGCAGAGCCACTCGGAGTGCGGGGCAACGATGGACCGTCACGGGTGGATACAACGGCCTACTGGGAAATTCCCGGTATCCCGCCGGGCCAGTCTGCCCCTGCCCTAGCATGACATCACCTTTGTTTTTTACCCCTTTTAACCTAACTCAGAAACTCTCAACAAGTCTGTCTCCTATGGCCATCTCCACCTCCGTCCAAGTGAGTTCATTTTTAATATATAAGGCAACACCTCCCCTTCTCCCTGCCTATCCTTCCTGAGTCAGCTGTACCCTTCTATACCAATATTCCAGTTGTGTGTATTATCCCACCAGGTCTCTGTGATTCCAGCTATGTCCTAGTTGTGTTTAATTATTAGCACTTCAAGTTTTTCCTGTTTATTCCCCATACTCCTTGCATTTGTATACAGGCATCTAAGATACTGATTTGATTTTGCCCCCCAGTTCTGCCTTGCCCCTTCTTTATCTCTGCTGTTATAGCCCATGCTCCCTTCCATTTCTGACCCACCTCCCAGGTCTCCATGCTTTTCGCTTACCTGCGGGCTTTGGTCGCTTGCCCCTGTCAAATCTAGTTTAAAGCCCTCTTCACTAGGTTAGCCGTGTCCAGATACTCTCTTCCCCTTCCTCGAAAGTCGAACCCCATCCGTGCTTAGCAGTCCTTCTTGGAACAGCATCCTGCCATCGCTAGGGTTGGTCAGGGGTGTAGTCACAGCTGGGCTGCCCACCAACTGAGCATCCAGGCTTATGCAAATCTGAGCAGGGGAGTAGTGCTGTCACAGTGGCCCGGAACGTCACCAGGACACCTGATATCCTGGGTGGAGGTACGCGCCCGCCTGTCGGACAGCTACATGCTAGCAACTTGGCCTTGCCATTTTCTGAGCCACCCCATGCGTGCGCCCAGCTCGGCAGATGAAGTCCTGTGTCTGGGGGCACCGCGACTGGGAAGAGGGCATAACGTCGGGGGAGAAGCCGAGCTAACGCAGTCTGCCTCTGTCCACCCGAAAGTCGGGGCCCACCCAAATTTCCACGCCTAGTTTTCCCTTCCTAAATAGTAGCGGTTCTCAAACTTTTTGGGCTCCGGAGCCCTTTACATGTGTGAAAATGTATGCGGAGCCTGAGCAGTCCACCGATTGTGTGTGCTGTACCTATCGATGTTTCCAGTTTGTCAACCTCACGGAGCCCCTCGAGCTGCCTCACGGAGCCTTGTGGCTCCGTGGAGCACATTTTGAGAAACACTGTTATAGAGCATCCAGTACTGCCCACTGGACTAGACAGGCTATTGCTCTGATCTGGTCTAGGGACGAAATAGTGTAGTCGATTAACTGACTTAAGCAAAAGCTTATTGGTTAATGCTATAGACTGACGCATATCTCCACCAGTAAATTTTTTAGCAGGCTGGCCAGCAGCCTGGCTCAGTCCTGGCTTGCACTGGATCCAGGACCTACCCTCACTGTGGCTCTGCATTTAAAGTGTATTAGGAACCAGGTGGCCGGAACCAGTTCAGTTCCAGCTCATGCCAGATCTGGGAGCTCAGACCCGCCCCCTGGACAGGGGCTACTGCCACCGCATGCTGCTGCCTCTGTATCAGAGGCAGCAGCACAGGGGAACAGGCAGCTGGTCCATGAGGGAACTGGACCAACTCCCTCCTGGCACCCTGATACTGGAATGGGGCCGTATCATACTGTCTGCTGACCTCACCCTGGGGACTATAGAGTAGTCGAGAAACCAATAAGAAGTCACGAGGTGAACTGACTATTCAATTCACCGATATTTAACATCCCTAATCCGGTCTTGCAGTTTTCTCTTCCTCAGCACGTATATAGATTAATGCCGTCCCTGCCGGGGAGGCTAAAACCTTACTCCTCAGTATGTGTGTGTTTGAGGATTTATTAATGATGAAGCTGCTGAAGGTTGATAGATTCCTTTTTTCCCCCTCCACACTGGTTCCAATTTGTTGTGGTTGTTGAGGGCCCTGAGTTATGTGCTCACTGCTCTGGTGCCCAGGTCTGCCAATGGGGGGTTGGGGGGCAAAGGGAGCAATTGCACTGGAGCCTGGTAACTCAAAGCCCTGGGTCCCTTTAAATTGCTGTCGGAGCACCATACAGCACACTTTCAGCAGTGCTAAGGCTGAGGTGGGGGCCACACTATGCTCTAGGCAGAGCTGGAGGCTGGCTGCCCTTAGCCCCGCCCCTTCTGCCCTTAGCCCTGCCCCTTCTGCCCCAGCCCCGCCCCTTCTGCCCTTAGTCCCGCCTCTTCCAGGAGTGCAGCGTTGTGGCCCTCTCCTTTTCCTTGCCCAGGGGCCTGCGGAAACAGTTGGCTCTGCTGCTGGTGCCACTTTGTAGCAATAACTCTGTAATCTCTGAGAAACATCCGGGACTTCAGATACAAAAGAAACAAAAACCTTGTGATGATCTGTCCTGGGATAAAGGTAGCGCCTGAGGAATGTATTTTGAGGCTGTGCAGATTGCAGCCTGAATCTTAGCAGAAATACGATAATACTTTTCGATGTAACGACATTGAGTCATGCATGTGAAATCCTTTTAACAAGAAGGGGTGTAATTACTGCAAAATAGGCAGGAATCTAGGATATAATAGAGTCATATTAGCAATCAGTCATTGAAATAATGCGCTTTTATATATGAATAATGGTACTGGAGAGACGGCATAATAAGCCCTTCTGTGCTTCAGAGCCGGTGAGCTCCATCTCAAGTTGACGATGGCCAGCGTAAGGACTGATTAGACACTTCCAGTTTTGTCCTATTAACAAAAGTGTCTCCATCCCAAGTCCAGCTGGTTGCTCTGAAACAGGAATTGGCTTCTGGGCTCTTCTCTAGCCATGTGATGGCGTGAGATTGACAGGCTCAATGTCTGACACATTTTTAAAATGTCTCCCCGTTAGGTTCCCCATCCTATCACCGCCGGGCCCAGCTTCTCCGAAATGGAGACTAGAAGCAAGCGACAGACCTCTTCAGTAAACAGCTCCCAGCAGAACTCCAGTCCTGGAGGCTAGTAGTTCTCAGCCATGGGTCTCAGGCCCACTGGGGGCCAGTGAGCAGGTTACGGGGGCACCGCCAAGCAGGGTCAGTCGCTGGGGCCCAGGGCAGAAGCTGAAGACCTGCCGCATGAGGCTGAAACCCAGGTCTCCAGACTCCCACACCCAGGGCTAAAACCGAAGTCAGCTTCGCTTTGCAGGGGTCCCTGCGGCATGGGGTCATGGGCAGTTGCCCTACTTGCTACCCACTAACGCTGGCCCTGGGTTTTATATGCAGCAAAAACAGCAGTTGTTGTGGGCTGTAGAGGTTTTTGTAGCAGGATGGGGGGCTTCAGAAGGAAGAAGGTTGGGAACCCCTGCCCTAGGCACCGAAGGGCCCAGCTTTAAATTCCCTCCATCATTTTTTCTTCTCTTCTTGGAATTGCCTCAGGGATGGTCTTTCTCTTTACACCTTCCCCTCTGCTTGTCTGGCAGTGGCTTCCTCACCCTTGTGAGGCCTCAGCCATGCTGTGCTTGTCCGGAGAGTTCCTTGGAGCGAGGCCTGCTGTACGGACCGAGACGTAGCCGTCACGAACCCAAGTCTCTAATCAAGCGGACACCGACCACGGAGCTTCCCCGACACAGGGGCCAGTGTTCAATCTTAGGCAGGCCTTCGCGAGGGGATGGGGCACTGAAGTGGGAGCCAGGAGAAGCAAATTCGGTTCCTAGTTCTGCCCCTAGTGTGACCTTTGTCTCTGTCTTTCCATTCCCTCAGCCGCCATTTCTCCAGCTTGTCTGTTCTGAAAGGAGGTTCTCCGACAGGGGCACAGCCATTTCTTCTGTGTTTCTACAGTACATGGCACAAAAAGAGCTCTGAGCTCAAGGGGGGCTTCTTGAGAGTTGTCATGCAGATAATGGCTAATTGGGGGGTTGTGCCCATGAAAGCTCATGATCCCATCGACATGTTTTGTTTGTCTCCAAGGTGCTGCAAGACTATTCATTGTGTTTTAAGTTTCGGCATTCGATAGTAATGGAGGGAACATGTGTTGCTTTGTGGGCTGGATGTTTGTCAATGGAAGAAATTAGGGATGTAGGAATTCCCGACCAGAAACGGGAGGGCTGCTCTGCTTGTCTCCATCTGTGGCCATGCTGGTGGAAAATTTGTTCATTTCCTTTCCCGCTGGCACGTGTTCGTTTCCCTTTCCCCACACTCCTCCTCCTCCTCCGTGGAGAGTGCAGACACTGCTACCTGTGCTGGCTCTGCCAGGGAGTGCCAGATGGGGGCAAGACCCCAGCATGCACCTGGCAGCAGGGCTATTGAAGAGACAGTGGTTCTCCTCCTGCAGCGAGTGCTCACTCTGCGGAGAATCTGGAGTCCTCTGGGAGAGCGCACGCCTCTCCATGCTCCTAACATGGCCAAGGGTTTAAAGCCGCAGTCTGCTCCCCTAATGCGGAAAACAAGCCCCGGCGTAAATGGCTGCAGCTCCATTGACACCTCCCTTTGCACCAGGGTGGAGCTGGGTGCGGAGAATGGCAAGACCCATCTGGCGTCATCTCGCCATCCTGCTGTGCATCAGCGAGTGATGCCCAGGAGCTCACCAAGGAATCGAACGCTGTCTGTTGGGGTAAGCACGGCTCCTGCATGACGGGGACCAACTACAATGAACGTTGCCGGCCTTGGCTACCCATCTGGTGGAAACCTCTTAGAGCGCATCTCCTCAGCCAGCCTCTTTCTCGCTTTCAAGAGGGTGTCACGATGCCCTGAAACTGCCCACGCCTCTCCCTGGACCTCGCGGGCCTCTTTGCATCCCCTAGCTTTGTTCTTTCAGACTATGTCCAGACTACGCCAAAGTTCCGAAAGAGGATGTGCAAATTCCACTTTGCATATCTTCTTCCGATCTCACTTTCGAAAGTAAAAGTAGTGGGGACGCATTTGTTGTTGTTGTTGTTGTTGTTGTTTTTTTTTGGCAACACCTCCCCCCCTTTTCCAAAAAGCCGCTTTTCCTCAAAAAATGAGGTTTAGAAGATATGTAAATTCCCTGCGGAATTTGCAAATCCTCTTTCGGAACTTCGGTGTAGTCTAGATGAGTCTTCAGTTCCTTCCACTCTCTTAATCAGAGTTATCTTTGCACTGGGGGATTTGTCTTCATGTTAATTGAAGCTGAATTCCCATCATCTGCACTCAGTGCCGGAGTGTGGTACGGCTTCGACACCTGCTCTGTGAAACAGCAAAGGATTTTAGGTTCCAAGTTTGTGTTTTGAAAGGAAGAGAAGGTGGCCACTTCTTTTTCAAGCTCTAATATGAATAACGTTAAGTGCTCAAATTATCTTTACTTTTTGTTTACAAAGCAAGGTTGGGTTTTTTAGATGTTGTTTAAATTTTGACTTAGTCTGGTTGGAATCCACCAGAAGCTACAGCAATGATTCAGGGGCCAGTACACCTGTGTGGTGGTCATTGAGGGATCAGAACTTGAGAAATGGGGTTGGGAGCTCACCGATCTAGGTTCTGCATGTTTGTCAGGGAGGCAAGATGGTCCTATGGACAGGCACTGGAGTGGGAGCCGGGAGACATGGGGAGTCTATTCTCAGTTCTGCCACTGACTGACCCAAAGTGTGATCATGGGCAAGTCATTTTGCTGCTCGGTGCCTCAGTTTCCCTACCTGGTGCAGCTCTTTGGACAAAAAGCATTATATGAGTTTATTTATTAATCCTCAATATCTGCTCTCACTTATGCGGGTGTAAAATCCAGAGAAGCTTCTTCAATTTCCACGCAGTTACTACAGCATAACTGAGACTAGAATGCAGCGTCCCCGCTGGGGACTCTTGTACATTTCAAAGCTGGCACAACTGTGCAGCCTGGGGCCAGCGGGAAGTCCCGCTGACTCTGGGCTCCACGTGGGCGCTTCTGCTTTAAAATGCACAAGAGCACCAGGCTCTTGTGCATTTCAAAGCGCTTTGAAATGTTTCTTTCCCATCCAGAGAGCTCCATGGGCCAGATTCCACTCAAAGCACGTTTTTATAGCTGCACGAGCGTGTCATTTTCAAGGGTTTATAGAATTGGAATCCTTGACAGGAGCTAGGTTATTTTCAGTGATGGCAGAGGACAGAACAAGGAGCAATGGACTCAAGTTGCCGTGGGGGAGTTCCTGGTTGGATAGTAGGAAAAACTAATAGGAGGGTGGTGAAGCACTGGGATGGGTTACCTAGAGAGGGGATGGAATCTCCATCCCTAGAGGTTTTCAAGTCCTGGCTTGACAAAGCCCTGGCTGGGATGATTTAGTTGGGGTTGGTCCTGCTTTGAGCAGGAGATTGGACTAGATGAGGTCTCTTCCATCTCTAATCTTCTATGAGTCTATGGCTGTACCAGCATTGTCAGGGCCCTTAACCACTTATCAAAGCACTTGATAAACATTATTAAACGAAGACTCTTAGTGTCCCAATAAGGTATGTAATTATGATCTCAACTTTATCAGGTGGGTTGAGCTAGCTGCCTGAGCCACGCCCCCTGGGACTCATGTGGTTAGCCTGTGTGGCCCCCTCCGCACTGCTATTTTTAGCTCACTAGCTCAAGACGAGCTACTGTGTGTCTATCTACCCAGGCTTGATGGCAAACGACCAGTGGGGATGTAGTCCTACCCCGCATGGGGAAGAGTCTCTGGCATGGCTGGGAATTAAAACCCAGGCCACTTTTGACTCTAAGTGCTGCATTTTAGTGGCAAAACCATCTTTTGTTGTTCGCAAAAGGATATGTCTACGCTTGCACCCTCTTTCGAGAGAGGGATGTAAATGCAGCTGAGCGAAATTGTAAATGAAATGTGGATTTGAATTTCCTGCGCTTCATTTGCATATTTGTGTTATGGCTATTTCGAAATAACCGTTCTACACAGAGTTTGTTATTTCGAAATAGCGCCATAACGTGACTATGCAAATGAAGTGCAGGAAATTCAAATCCGCGCTTCATTTGCAATTTCACTCAGCTGCATTTGCATCCTTCTCTCGAAAGAGGGTGCAAGTGTAGACGTATCCAAAGATTATTGGCAGCGATGACTGATTTTATCTGTCTCCATTTTGGGGGGCCCAACCTGAAAAGGAGCATGATTTTCAGAAAACAGAGCACCCTCGGTCCCGAAAACAAAGCTCTTTTAAGGGCGTGTCAGACTTGGCACCCAAAGTCATTAGCACTTTTGGGGAATCTGGGCTTCTCTTTATAATTTGGATTGAAATAGTGCCTGGGGGTCCTAGCTGGGACCCCAAAATGCTGTTGTCACCTATTTATTCTGACTAAAGGGTTAACTGCTAAAATGCTGTTTTGAGCAGTACGACTGTTTTCCACGCTAATTACGTAATGTAGCTTTGTGCAAAAGGGAGAAAAAATCTGCACGGAAGATAATTATGTTTTGACAGAGAAGATCTAATTATGTATTTATGACTACATGATCCTGAAGCTTGTGTTCTGGTTTTTCACCTCCAGGGACCCTCCAATCCAGGCTGCGATTAGAGTCACCCAGATGCATTATTGACAGCCCCTTGCATTCAAAAATCATGAGTCAGACCCTACCAAAACCCAGGACTTTGGCTTAAAAACCACAGGATTTTGGAAGGAAGGAATTTTGATTTGGCTTCTGGGTTTTGAACCTGTAGAGTTCACTTTTTATACGACAGAGGAGAGCGAGGAATCCATTTCAGCGCCTCTGAAAATCAGGCCCCCTATGAACACAGGTTGCCGTCTTTTAAAAAAAATAAATGTGCCAAAAACCTTGCAAATGGCAACATAGTGCTAGGTTCTGGTGAGACTGCTAGAGGGCATTGCTTTTGGTCAAGCCCACAGAAACACGTCAACTTTTAGAACAGAGCCAGATGTAAATAACCATTGTCTAGCCAGAAACTGGCCTGGTTAATCCCTTTGGCTTTCTGACCGTGGCATTTTCAGAGTCTCATTTAAACCAAACAAATAAATCGCCCAGTGGACTAGTGTGAAAGCACACATAAACAAACTCCCCTCTGACTGCTCCCCCCTGTTCAGAGGGCAAAACCAGGACGAACGGGATGATTTTTCAGAACTGGACAGTGCTTGTAACATTGTTTAGAAGTTTAAAGTCTACTTTGTGACTAGTTGTGTCCAAAGAGAAGGGTCACAGTCTGTTGCAGTTGTACAGAGGCCTATATCAAATAATATAACTGGATAAGCAAGCAGTTGCATTTTACCCTAAAAGTAACTGCACTTCAGAAATGCATTTTTAGGGGTGTGTGTGTGTGTGTGAGAGAGAGAGAGAGAGAGAGAGAGAATCCTCTGAACTGTCATTCATTCTAAAATTCGACACTCTACCCGAGGGGCTCAACAAAGACTCTGGCTATCTTACCCATTACAAAGATAGCCTCCCGAATTATCACCTCTAACACCATTAGCTCATAGACATTTACCTTCCCCCCCCCCTCCCGCATCCCCCTTCTGTTCTGAAATTTGATTTGTCCTTTTCATATGTATTCATTTTTTTAAATTGTATCCTTTGGTATATATGGTTGTGACTATTTTCTTCCACTATTTGATCTGAGGAAGTGGGTCTGGCCCACGAAAGCTCATCATCTAATAAACCATCTTGTTAGTCTTTAAAGTGCTACATTGTCCTGTATTTTGTTTCAGCTACACCAGACTAACACGGCTACATTTCTATCACTAAGAGAAATGTGTTTTTCTGCTGTAAAGGGTGTGTGTGTGTGAGAGAGAGAGTACACCCTAAAGTAGAAAACCTTTTGTCTTTACTGAAATGCAGGCACTGAAATGCAGCCACTTCTGGGGTGGAATGCAAAAGCTTTTTAACAGCACTCCTAGTTTTGGAGGGGAAATGAATTACATGTTCTCATACTGTTTAGAGCATTTCACTCTTAGTCTGCCGACTTTTATTGCAGCCCTTGGTCCTCAGATTTCTCTAGACTGATCATTTAAAGCGAGGGTGGGATAGGTTAATGATGTGGCTCCTGGCTTGCCTGGATCCAGCCCCTGAGGTTCAGGGCTTCCCGCCAGCATTGGGGAGCCTGCGCTGGTGCTCCAGCCCCTCTTCCTACCAACCATGGAGCTGGAGCACACAAATCTATTAGCCTGGGTCCCGTAGGCTCTGATGCGGGAGTAGAATGTGGGGAGCATCTTTCTCCTTCTCTACCAGGGGACTATGTCAGTGAGAGTTTGGGAGGTTTTGTTTTGGGTTTTTCTTCTTGCTTCTCACTTATGTGCCAACAGATTTTTCTGTGGGTCTGCGGCCCCCGACCCAAAAAAAGGTTCCCCACCCCTGATAAAGAAGGGGATTTACTCTTAATAGTCTTTAATGGAAAACACACCAGTCACCGAATAATATCAGTTTGGGCCAGGATTTCACCCAAATTCTATCCGTGGCACTGCCTCAGACTTGTTACGTAGCCCTGGGCAAGTCAGGTCACCACACTCAGCCTCAGTTTTCCTCCCCTGTAAAATGGGAAAAATGGTACTTCCCTATCCTCCAAGTGAGGTGCTACAGAAAGGCAAAATATTCTCATGAATTAAGGCAATGAAGAGTAGAGCTTCTCAGCATGCATTTCTGTTGTGTTTCCCTTTCAAACAAGCCTTCAATGTTGAAGACTTAGATGAGGGCATTGCAAAGTTGCTTTTAGAATCATAGCGCTGGAAGAGACCTCAGGAGGTCATCAAGTCCAGCCCCCTGCCCAAGGCAGGACCAATCCCAACTAAATCAACCCAGCCAGGGCTTTGTCAAGCTGAGACTTAAAAACCTCTAGGGATGGAGATTCCACCCCCTGCCTACGTAACCCATTCCAATGCTTCACCATCCTCCTAGGGAAATAGTTTTCCCTAATATCCAACCTGGTCCTCTCCCATTGTAACTAGAGCCCATTGCTCCTTGTTCTTCTACCCGTCACTACTGTGAACAGTCTCACTCCATCCTCTTTGGAACCTCCCTTGAGGAAGTTGAAGGCTGCTATCCACCCCACCCCCCCCCCCCCACACACACACTCTTTTTGTCTTTTCATGAGGAGAGCCCCAGAAAAATTTCAGACAGAAGGTTGAGGCTGAGCTAGCAACACTTACCAGCTGCTTTTAATCTCCTTAACATACTCAAATGGAAATTGTAAATGACTCTGACCTTTTAAAAAAAAAAGCTGAATAGCATGGAACAGGATGAGTGCCACCAAGAGGAGGAAGGACATAATGGGAACAAGTAAGCATAAGAGATCTAACCCATAAAGAGTTTTTACGCCTGGAGGGAACGTTGCAGATCCTGGTCCGACCTAAAATGCAATGCTCTGAGTGCTCCATAGGCTGTGTTGAGTGCTGTCCAGAGCAGAGAGGAACACACAATCCCTGGATTAAGCAGTTAAGGCAGGGACTCTCCAAGGAGAGCTGCCCAGTTCCTTGCGATCTTGGCCACTGAGCGTGTCCCTCTTGCCCGGTGTAGAGCTCCTCCATTATCATCCATCAAAAGTCATCAAGGACACTCGGAGCACTGTGGGGTAGGCAAATAACAGCCAGTCTGGGTGCTTGGACAGAATGAGGCAGGATGATACGTTTTAAGTCATGGAACTAGAACTCCGTGGCCATGGTACAGTTCCTGGCTCTGCCACGTGCTGCTTCTGTGACCCGAGGCAAGTCGCTTAGTAGCTCTGTGCCTCAGTTTCCCATTTGTAAAATGAGGAGGATCTTAACCTCATGGGTGAGAGTGTATTACTGCTAGTGCAGCACTGTGCTGATCAGGGCCACGTGCGAACCTCGGCAGGCAGGCACCATGTGACAAGCGGTGATATAGTTGAGGCTTCATATCTATCTGTGGCAGAAAGGGGACAGGCGGGGTCCTAGATTAGCCCGACTGGCTGGGAGCTCCTACTTTGGGCTGAGAAGCCTCCTACATGCATTGCCCGAAGAGCCAGCACACCACACCGCAGATAGTGGTTATTTATTATTAGTGTTGTGGCAGTCACAGACCAGGACTCCACTGTACTAGGCGCTGTACAAACACAGAAGAAAGTTCCTGCTCTAAAGTGCTTGTAATCTATGCACCAGAAGATCTGTACTGTGGCTGCCACCCAGATGAAACAGGAGACATCTTATATCTTCCTCCTCAAACACCCAAGCAGTCACAGCTGCAATATAAGCCTAAATCCAACAGACGCTGTGATAAAAGCAACCTCGTTCCTTCTTCCGGCAGCTGCGGTTAGGAACAGAATTGGCACTTTGATGAATCCCTTCTTTCCCGCTGAAGACTGATTTGTTTTCATGCAAGAGTTTGGCTCCTTTATTGCTTATTAAGCTTTTCGAAGCCATCAATTATTTCATAATCGTGCATTATGATTGCTTAGCAGCAGTGGTCTCTGAGCTCTGTTCGGTGGCACCATGTGCTGGCAGGTTGGGTATATAAATGAGACTATTTGTATCTCAGGCCCTGTATAGCACCTTCGGTGTTTATTATCACGCAACAGACTTCAGAGGCTCTTTTCAAATAAAAATAAGAAACCTCCTGAGACGGGTGCAGCCGAATCAATATCAGAATAACCAGCTCATCCCAAGGTCCATTAAATGGCCAGCAGTGAAACAAAAAAATGGGGTTTTGCACTGCTTCATGTGATTAACTATATAATTAGCAATCAGAAATGGACCCCAAGAGCCGAGGCTAGAAAGAGCATCGTCCTTCTGTAGTAAACTCTGCTAGTGCCCCAGGCCTCACACGCATAAGAGGACATGTGTCATCATCCAGTCATCAGCTGGATCATCAGCACCAAAACATCCTGCACTGTACATCGGGAAGGTAAAAGAAAGTCCCTGTCAGGCTGAGAAACTTCTGGGTTGTTGTAGTTGCTGGGAAAACAACAAGTAGTCCTGTGGCACCTTAGGCCAAGTTTACACTAGACCTCGAAGCTCGGCTTAAGGTACACAACTTCATCTATGTAAAATTTGTAGCTGGAGTCATCTTACCTTAGGCTGAGATTGGCTCTGTCTTCATAGAAAGAGGCCAACAGGAGCAAATGCTCCTGTCGGCTTCCCTTCATACGATTGCAAGGAGTAGAGGTGCCAGCCGGAGCTGCCCTCAGCATTTGATTTCTGGGTCTTAACTAGACCTGCTAAATCAAACGCCAGAAGATCAATCCCCGGTGCAGCAAATGAAGATGTGCCCTTAGAGCAGGGGTGTCCAAACTTTTTTCAAAGAGGGCCAGATTTGAAGAAGTGAACATGCGTGAGGGCCGTCCCTGCACTCTTAGCCCCAAGGCGGAGGGCCCGCAGGGTCGGAGGCGGGCGGAGAGCGCAGGGCACGCCGGCCTCACGGCGGCCCGAGGGCAGGGCGAACCCACAGCCGAGCGGGGGAGCGGGGCTGCGGACGTGCCCTACAGGGCAGGCTCTAGGACCGCAGAGGCTATGGGCGGCGGCAGCGCGGCCGGAAGCGGCGCGCTGGACGCGCCAGTTCAGAAGAGCGCTGGGGAGCCAGGAGAGGGGGAGGAAGCGGGGGCCGTATTAAATCGGAACACGGGCCGCAATTGGCCCGCGGGCCGGACTTTGGACATGCCTGCCTTAGAGACTAACCAAAATAGTTGCTAGGCTCAGCCACTAGATGGAGACATGATACTTCAGACACTGAGGTGATTTGGAACTATAGGTTCAAGTCCTTGCTGAGCCACAAATTTCCTCTGTCACCTTGTGCAAGGTCCAGTCTCTGTGTGCCTCAGTTCCCCATCTGTAAAATGGGGCTAATGCCACTGGCCTTTCTCACAGACCTATTAGGAAGAGAACTCCATTAAGAACTGTGGGCACTCAGCTATTACAGATAGGGGGCCATAACTGATAGATGACCACAAGATCTAAGCCAGAATCTTGTCAACAAACATTCTAGATGAATCTTAGTTGCAGTGATTTGGCAAGGATTGATGTATTCCCAGAATTCCATATGGTCCAATCTTGAAAATGGGGCAAGCACCAAATTGTGGCTTTCTCTGTCCACACATGGGGGTTACACCAGTGTTAGCTGCTGGCCTACCATTGTTGGGACTGGGGCATATTTCCACGGTAGACTAGGCCAAAGAGACACACCCTGCCAACACTTATTCCCCAATGCAATGCTTCCAGGGTTGGCAATGTGGGCTAAAGGCTAGGGCACTGGACTAGCATATGGAAACATGTTATGTTCCTGGCTCTGCTACTGACCCACTGCATGGCCTTGAGCATGTCACTTGACTTCTCTGTTTCCTTCCTATCCTTTGTCTTATCTCTTTAGACTGTAAAATAACATTACTTCGCACATGTGTTTGTATACTGCCTGGCACGATGGGACCCCAAAATTACATTCAGCCCAGGAAAGAGTATCTCATAAAAGGGAGAGGTGAGTGCATTATCAGTGACAACCGGTGAGCTCTGTTTGAGTTGTATCCATATCTCTGGAGTTTCACTGTGTTGTCTGTGTGGCTCTGAGATCCCATGTTTCCCTCCTTATAAGTTTAGGAATACTGGCGGATTGGAGGCTGGAGGAGCAAAACCGAGCTGGAGAGTTGGAGCTGGCAGTCTGGTCTGACTTGTCTGTGTGTAAAATGGCTGGTGTGATCATATGCCTGCCCACCATCCGGGACATAGCGAGGTCTAGTTCATGTCCATAGAGGACTATGGGGAGTCTCCAATGAAAGGTGCTTCAGAAAGTGCGACATTTAGCATCGTTCAATGAGTGCTTTCTGCAGTCGTGGTGCACCCTTTAATGGGCTGTACTTGGGGCGGGGGGGGGGGGGGAGGTTGTGTTAGGTGACACGGCCATTTCATCGTCAGGCAGGGGGAGGGATAGCTCAGTGGTTTGAGCAATGGCCTGTTAAAGCCAGGCTTGTGAGTTCAATCCTTGCAGAGGCAATTGAAGGATTTCGGGCAAAAATTTGTTAGGGATGGTACTTAGTCCTGTTGTGAGGCAGGGGACTGGACTTGATGACTTTTCAAGGTCCCTTCCAGTTCTAGGAGATAGGCAATCTCCATTAATTAATTGTCTCCAGTAGATGCTGAGTTTTATGAAGGTCTAATAAAAGGATGCACTTTGGATGGAAGAAATTGGGAGCCTTGATCCTTGGCTCTGTTCCTCCAGTTTTATGCTGGCTGGATTTCAATGAAGACAATGACTTGGTTGGACTCCCATCAAGCTAAAACTGCAGTCACAGACAGATGAATCAGGACATGGGGCTTTTTTTTTTTTTTTTTTTTTTTTTTTTTAAGAATCATGAAATAATTGTTTAAAGTGGGTTGCATTTCACCTAGTGGGTACTATGCTGTTGTGAACAGCATGCAACTTTCACAGCCAAATCGAGGGAGAGAGAGAGAAGCATCTGACAATGTCCTTTTCTTTCAAAGGCCGAGCTCAAAGCGCCCATGCATAATAACCTGTTGTTCTGCCTGAACTGGGGCGGAGCTGCTCTCTCTTGATGATTATGCTAAGGCAAGCAGGATTTAACTAACACCAAACGGGACCATAAAGCAGGAGATTCGAATAAAACAATTAGCATATTTATCAGCATTGTGCGGACCAGAGCTCTGGGAGTTTAACATATTAGAAATCATGATTCCCCCCCCCCTCTTTCTTCTCTCTCCCCCGAACACCTGCACCCTTACTGATGACTCTGGCCATTCCACTGGGAATTCAACCATTGCTTCTTATCTGGTCAGCAAAAAGGGACCCTGTCTGGTGCCTTTCCTCCATGGCTAAGGGCACACGGCTGCAGTGTCATCTTGACAGTGGTTGATCCATAAACTCAAACGTCTTCCGAGCCCAAACAGCTGGTTTACTGACGCTCTGGGGTAATTGTGCGTGTTGACAGACTAGGTAACATTTGCATTGGTGATGTGTGTGGAAGGGATCAGTCTTTGCTTTGTGACTGTTCCCTGAAAGGCCCCCTCTGACTGTTCAAACAGTCGGCTAGGACTGTTAGACAATTACATGTATTTTTGGAGTAATCTTTTTTTCATGGATCAGTGAGAGATTGAAAACAAGGAAAAAAATATGCCCAACTTTTGCCACAGTTTTTCCTTTTGCTTCACACGCCCGGCAGCATGATCTGCTGTCAGGCTGATGTAGACTAGGCAATATACATCATTCCATCTTACAGCCGTGCCGACTCACCTTTTGGAAACACATCGAAGCAGCCTTCATAGCATGTAAAGGGAGACAGCACTCAACACCAGAGTGTTAGTCACTCCAGAGCTGGAAAACAATGTTGGATTCCTTGTTCCCAGCCAAACCGTGAGTTAGTGTTGTAGAAAGAGGGAGAACCAGCATCACCGAGCAAACAACATACATGCAGACCTTTAATGACTTCAGCATGCGGCCCAGAGCAGAGCACTGAGCTTCGCTCGGGCAAAATTGCCTCCTAAAAACCTCATTAGCAATTAGGCATGTAGATGATCACTAATCAGATGAGCGGCAAGGGAGCTAAGAGTGCGGTGATGCCCTTGCAGTGTAAGGTTTTTATCAGCCAGCCTTAGTGAAGGAGACAGCCCTGCTTCATTTATCTTTTAGCCTCTGCTGCTTCTCCTGTCGAAGTCACTGACTTCTTCCCTATTTATTTTGGGTCTACACATCCTAAATGCATAACTCCGGTCCTCTGAAGAAGTGGGCTGTGCCCACAGAAGCTCATGATACCAGCTACATGTTTTGTTAGTCTATACAGTGCAACCAGACCTTTTGTTGTTTTCTAAGTTTATCCTGTACAGACTAACTCGGCTATCCCCTGACAGTTCTGTGATTATGTCTGCTATGCTTATAAGAAGCACATGGGATCTTTTTCAGGGGAAAAGGCAATATGCCGTATTTATTGAAAGTACAACATGAAAAGCAGCATATGCACTCACACACACAGGTCCTGCAGATGTTGTATAGTTACCAGTCTGTTGTGGCTCACATTAGTCTTACTGGCCAGGCAAGACTGACTGAATGAGGAGTCGGGACCATTCGATTGTGATTCGAGGCTCCTAAGGCATGGTTTGCAGGACCGAACCCAGAGTCTAATGGCAAAACCACCCCATGTTATACATGTAAGTTCCCATTGGAGTCTATGGGTATTGCTGTGTCCTTTAT
The DNA here is from genome assembly GCF_049634645.1 of Pelodiscus sinensis. Taxonomy (NCBI): domain Eukaryota; kingdom Metazoa; phylum Chordata; order Testudines; family Trionychidae; genus Pelodiscus; species Pelodiscus sinensis. The sequence continues at coordinate 11,449,322 of NC_134731.1, forward strand.
TTTGTACATCAGGAAGGGGGGCTAGGGAGGGGTAAGTGGAAGGAGGTGAGGGAGGAATGGGGCACGAGCCCCCGATGGGGAGGACTGGGCTGGCTCTGCGGGCTTCTGGGGGTGGAACCTCTCCTGCAGCCCCCCAATTGCCCCCTCTCTCCAGATGGCAGCCTGCGGCAAGTGCAGCCGGTCTGATGGCCGAGTGCTGTTATGTGCCCAGTGTGGGTACTCCGGGCAATCCAAGCCAGGACTGCTTTGCAAGCGGGGAACCCTGAGAGCTGTCTGTCCGGGGTGGGGGTTGGGTCCCTTTAAGCACAGCCCTCGGCTAGCCTGAGACAGCAGCTCCACGCTCTAAGTCCTCATCTGATGCCCTGCCGGCACTGCTTCCGGCCATCCTTAACCTCAGTTCAGGGTCCACTCTGTGTGGACATGCTAGTTCGAATTAGCAAAATGCTAATTCGAACTAGTTTTTTAGTCTGGATGTGTTAGTTCGAATTAGCTTAGTTCGAATTAACTAATTCGAACTAAGTTAGTTCGAATTAGTGCTGTAGTGTAGACATACCCTGAGAGACTAACAGAAAAATAATATATAGTATGATGAGCATTTGTGGGCACAACCCACTTCTTCAGATGAGTGGAGCAAGAGGCACAGATAGGTTACGGCTACCCCTCTGAGACATATAATGAACAGTAATTACCATATGGTGAATATACTTATATCCATGCCTGTTTATTGTTTACAGCACTTTTAGATGAAGCATGCAGTTTTTACATTACAAATTCCCTGAATCAACAACTTACATAGGGGGAGAAGGAGCTATGACCCTGAATAGGTTTCAGAAGGAGTGGGAAAGGAGGGAGGGGAGGAAGATAGCATAGGGCAGTGTTTCCCAACCAGGGTTCTGTGGAACCCTGGGGTTCCGCAGACCATCATCAGGGGTTCTGCAAGAAATTGTGGAATAAATAAATAATTTTTTTATTACAATGTAAGCTGACATATATTATAGCTCTTTACAAATACATTTTCTTGACAATAATTTAGCAGTAATTGAATTGCGCTCCCCGCTGTCAACTTTTTCTGGCCAAGCAAACGTTTTCATAGGTAGGGGTTCCTCAGGATATGAAAAATTATTGTAGGGGTTCCTCCATGGGAAAAAGGTTGGGAATTACTGGCATAAGGTTGTCACACAATGGTATTCATTCAAAGTCACAGCCTTGGGGGAGCTGCACGTTTATCTATCCAGGCAGTAGGAAGGGAGAAAAAAGGGGCATCAAAATAAGTCTGTAAATCAATAGGGAGAGTGCCTGCCCCTGCCATACTCCTATCACCATGGTATCCCTTTCCCAGACTCCTTAGTTAACCCTTGCATAGCCCAATAGCCTGTATCTCTCTAAGGGCTTGTCTGCACTTGAAACAGCAGTAGTGCTTTAGTGTAGACACTATCTGGGAGGGATTCTGCTGTTGGCATCGGTAATCCACCCGCCTGAGAGATGGTAATGAGGTCGCCGGAAGAATTCTTCTCTCGACCTAGTGCTGTCTACACCGGAGGTTAGGTTGGATTAGTTAAGTTGCTTGCGGTGTGGATTTTTCACTAGCCTGGAAAGTCAGGTTAAGGTACACAAGGCCAGCTACATAAAATACGTTGACCAAGCTTAAAGGAGGCCAATGGGAGCAAACGCTTCTGTCGGCTTCCCTTATTCCTCGTGACTGCGAGAAGTACCGGCACTGACTGGAGCTGCCCTCAGCATTTGACTTAGTGGGTCTTAATTAGACCCACTAAATCAAACGCCAGAAGATCGATCTCCAGCTTGGCAAGTGAAGATGTGGCCTGGGTTGTGTTGACAATGCCCTGCTATGATGGTGTTGCTTATGGGAGCCCATAGGATAATATATGCATGGAGCTTGCAATGAAATCTCAGCCCTAAGACGGCTCAAGTGTTATTCTGAAACAATACCTCAGCACTTTTTAAAGGAAACTGAAACTAATGACATCCTACATCAGCCACACACAAGCAGAGTGAATGGTTGCATGTATCAAAAGCTGGGATGCACAATCATAAAATCTGGTCGGTAGTAGACTAAATCAGATTTGGCATTGGCTTTAGTTCTAGGTGGTAATTGTGGGAAGGGATTTAACAGGACTTATTGCAATCTTTCTCCCCTCTCCTTTCTACTCTCTGCAGCAATCTATTTATGCCTCAAAGTGCGCCTCTCAACGACACTATAAACTTCTTAATTCTGTAGGTTTATGTTCTTAGCCTTAAAAATTATTTGCAACCAAAACTCTGCCATTCAAAATCCTTACTTGTGGAAAGGAACAACTAGAAAATCATGTGAAGGAAGAAATAAACATCTCCCTCCCCTCCCCCGGAGTTATTGCAGCAATGTGAAAAACACTGGACATTTCTTTTAAAACGTTTCTTTCTTTCTTGTGTGTTCAAGGCTGGAATGTTCAAAGACACCTAGGAGATTTGGACACCCTTTTCCCAAGTGGGATGCCCATTTTAATCCAAACTGGGCATCCACATCTCTTAGACACCTTTGAAAATCTCCGCCTTTGCTTTTAAACACACCAGTTTGCCCAAATGTATTCCGTAATTTGTCATTAATGAAGAATCATCCTTCATCTGCATGACAAGGCCTTCGTCTTACAAGTAGTCTCATTGCAGTCCCCTTCAGAGGGAGACTAGTTATGTGGTTAAGGCACTGGGCCGGGTCTTAGGAGCTCTAGAATCACTTCTTGTCTTTGCTACAGATTCACTGCGTGCCCTTGGGTGAGTCACTTAATCTTTCTGTGCTTCAATTCCCCTTTGCTAAAATGGGGAAGCCTAATAATTTTCTTTGTGTGTCTGGTATGTATAGACTGTAAGCTAGTTAAGACAGAGACCATGTCTTAACGTGTGTATGTGTGTAATCCATTCCGACTTCGATCTCAGCCCATCTTCACACCATGGGTTCCCAGCTTTGCCAGCAAGCTGTGTGCTGAAGACAGGCTGGTGTTTGGTTTGCTTTTCTCGTTTCTTCCTTTGCTTTCATTCTTTTTTATGTCCACACTTCAACCTTAGGAATCCTGTGCACGGTTTCTATGAAAACAAAGAGTTTAGCTGCAGCTTAAGGAAAATCCATTTGTTAAATGAATTCCGTTAAAAAACACTTCTTGCACCCCTTTGCCTGGGTCTCCAAAGCCCCCTTAGCATGTAGGCCATTAAACTGCAGTAAGATTTCAGTCAAGAGAAAAAGGGGAAAAAACCTGAAGCTGTCTGAGTGCAGAAAGTCTGGATGGCTTTACACAATAAAAATGTGACATTTTTCTAAGCATACTGGGGAGGTGATTATTTGGACTGCAAATCAATATCCGTATTGTCAGCCGGTTAAATACTGCTGGGGATCTACCTCAAAATCGACTGGAGATAATGAATTTTCAGACGGCTGCTGTCAGCCGAGTGAGGTGAGCAAAGTAACTGATCAGAGAGTTGGCTTCTGAGCCCCGTGCCTGCCTGAGCTTCATGAATGGCAGTGGCCTGTTACAGATATAATGTTACTCGATCAGTCTGAGCATCGGAAGAAGCTTCCCCCTTTTTGGGGCCAGGGGTACAGGCAGATTCTTGCCTTTGTAATTGTTTGCTGGTTCGGTGGCTCTGAGAGGCCCCAGCCCACACTGGGACCCCGTTGTTCTAGGTGCTGGGCGTGCAGATGACAGAAATATGTTCCCTGCCCCAAAGAACCTGCAGACTCAGTACTGTGTATGTGTGTCCGCCAGCCTGCCTTTTCCACCCACTTCCCATTGAAATGCTCAGCGAGGCCTTCTCCTCCTCCTGGGCTGCCGTTGGCTCCGGCTCTCCTGAGCCCCAGTGCTGCAGACTCCGGTTCCCACAGAACGAGCCCCACTGTTGCTGCCCACCCTAATCTCTCCCCAGGATCTCTTCTACCAACTCCCCGGAGATGCTCATTTCCTGCAAGGCCAAGGGAATAGTGGCTGGAGCCAGGGCCGCCCTTACCCACCTGCCTCTTCCTATTCCTGTTCTGGGGTTCTGCTTCCTCCGAAGAGGATCTTGTGAACTTAAAAGTGAAAAAGCCTCCAGAGATGTGAGCCAGACCCCTGACCCTGTGAAAGAGCCATTCAAATGGGAATGAAGCCATTAACGGGCATTTGCCAAACCCAGGTATAGACTGTCAGTTTCTGAATGTATTGATCTGTGCCATCACATGCCAGCCATGCCCCTTTGCCATGTGTATTGGCCAAACTGGACAGTCTCTTTGGGAAAGAATTAATGGACACAAACCAGATATCTGAAAAGGCAACACACGAAAACCTATTGGAGATCACTTTAACCTGCCCGGGCGCTCATTAATGGATCTCCAAGTCACCATGCTGTTTCAGGCCGATTCCACAAATCAAATGCACAGGGAAGGGTTGGAACGTAACTTCATTTACAAGTTTGATTCCTATCATAGAGATATGAATAAAGACATTGGCTCACACATTACCGTCCACATCCTAATGACTTAACCAACTAAACAACGGGTACTCAGAGAAGGTGCAAATTGTTCTTAACAGCTTCTTGTAACTTGAACACTCTGATTCCATTTTTTTCTCCCTTCCTCCCCCCCTTCCCTTATTTATTCTTAGATCTGGACTTCCTCATTTTTGGAGGAAGAACGGCTCTTGCGCAAAAGAAATCAGAAAGGAAGAGGAAATGCAAATGAGAGTGTGACATATGCAAATGAGCACTCCATTTGCATTTGCTCTTCCGCAAGAGGCTTGTAGTGTAGACATAGTCTTAATACTACATTCATCTGAAGAAGTGGGTTGTACCCACGAAAGCTCATGATGCCATCTACATGTTTTGTTAGTCTTTAAGGTGCTGCTAGACTGTCCGTTGTTTTTTAAGTTTCCCCCGTTACAGACTAATGCAGCTACTTCTCTGAAGCTTTTGAATGTATTGCATTAGTCGACAGGACCTTAATGTAGAATTTGTTTTAAAAATATTTCATTAGTGCGTTGCTAAAAATTATAAAATCGCATGTCTAAAAAAACCACCACCCGCCCTGGCTGCCATCGGGCATAGGGGCAATACAGGCAGTCCCCGAGTTACGTGGCTCCGACTTATGTCGGATCTGCAGTTACGAACGGGGCCCTCTCCCTGGCCTCCAGCAGACCAGGGAGAGGAAGCAAAGCGGCGGAGCATGCGGGCAGCGGACAGCCCAGACGCGTCTGGGCTGTCCGCTGCCCGCGTGTTCCGTGGCTTTGCTCTGCTTTGCTCCCCGTCCCCCTGGTCTGCAGACCAGAAGGACAGGGAGCAAAGTGGCGGAACACGCGGGCAGCAGACAGCCCAGACGCGCGTCTGGGCTGTCTGCTGCCTGCGTGTTCAACCGCTTTGCTCCCCGTCCTTCTGGTCTGCAGACCAAGGGGACAGGGAGCAAAGCAGAGCAAAGCGGCTGAACACGCGGGCAGCGGATAGCCCAGACGCGTCTGGGCTGTCTGCTGCCCGCTGTTCCGCCGCTTTGCTCCCCGTCCCCCTGGTCTGCAGACTAGGGGGACGGGGAGCAAAGCAGAGCAAAGCCACGGAGCCCGAGGGCAGCAGGACAGCCATGGCGCGTCTGGGCTGTCCCGCTGTCCCGCTGCCCCCGTGCTCCGCGGCTTTGCTCCAGATGCCTGTGGTACAGAAGCTGGGGCGCTGCCGGTTGGTCCTGTAGCGCCGCTCTGGGCGCTACTGGACCAACCCGGTAGCACCCCAGCTGCTCTGCCCCAGGCGTCCTGATTCAGTACTGCTGGTCAGTTTCAGCAGCGGCTGAATCAGAACGCCTGGGGCAGAGCAGCTGGGGTGCTGCTGGGTTGGTCCAGTAGTGCCGAGGAGCGGCGGCGCTACTGGACCAACCCAGCAGCACCCCAGCTGCTCTGCCCCAGGCATCCCCAAGTAAGCCGCTGCTGAAACTGACCAGTGGCTGACTACAGGAAGCCCCTGCCCCGGGCTTCCTGGAATCAGCCGCTGATCAGTTTCAGCAGCAGCTGACTTGGGGATGCCTGGGGTTCTTAAGTTGAATCTGTATGTAAGTCAGAACTGGCATCCAGATTCAGCCGCTGTTGAAACTGATCAGTTTCAGCAGCGGCTGAATCTGGACGCCAGTTCCGACTTACATACAGATTCAACTTAAGAACAAACCTACAGTCCCTATCTTGTACGTAACCCGGGGACTGCCTGTAGTTTAATAGGATTGCGTAGGGCCCCATAAATCCTAAGAATGGTCCTGGCTGGAGCTCCCTTCTTGACAATCAGTGGCTACCCATAGAAGCATCTCTGTTTTAATTTCTGGGATGTTTGCAAGGATCCCATGTATCTGACTGCCCCCCCCCCCCCCCCCAAAAAAAAAAAGTTGGGGGAATGCAGTGCTGTGTTCTACCCCACCTGTACCATACATCTAGGGATCTTTAACATGTATTTGTGTAGATTTAAATCCAGTTTATAAGGGAACATTGATGCAGTAAACAAGTGGAAAATGGGAGTGGCCCATACAGATGGTTAAAGCTAAGTGGGATGTGGGAAGAGCTGAAAGACTGTGTGTGAAAATTGTGTCCTTTCATTTATCCAATTAACATTTCTCCTCCTCTCTGACACCCCCCACAGAAGAAGAGGAGGATACATCATGATCCGAGGGAATGAGCTGGTTCCATATGTCCCCACCCATTTCAGCAAGCACTCGCACGAGTGCCAAGAACCTGCCATACAGACTGCATTTCAGTTCAAATGCTGGCTGAGAGAGCGTGCGAATTCCCTTGGACGTGGGGGCTTCGTTTGAACACAACATGGGGCCTGTAGGGAGCCAGATGGCGAGGCAGGAGAGTTCTGCTCCTTTGGGCCCACGGGCCTTTTCACAAAGAAGGGGAAAGCTGCTGCCTCTGTTGGAAAGTAGAGTGTTTGCAAAGTGCCTCACATTGAGCTTTTGCTCTTGATGATTATTTTAGTCAAGCCCGGTCTCAGGGCAAGGCAGTTGCCTTGGGCCCTGAGCCTGTTCGGTGGCTAATTCAGGCTCGCAACAAATGCCTCAGGCATCGAAACCGCCTGATTCCCACGGAGGGGTGCCCAGCTATGGATCGCTAGCTGCAACACTGGGGTGGTGATTGGCCCTGACCACTCTCACGCTGTCCAATGGGGGTCCGGGCCTGGGGAAAAAGCTTTGCCAAAGCCTGCTCTCCTCATTCTCCCTCCTGTCCGCTCCCACGTCATGGGGCATGCTGCGCTCCACCTGCAGCTCCTGCTGCGCTCCACCTGCCTCTCGCTGCCCCTTCCTTGGCCGGCCCCTGCAGCACGTTGGAAGGGTGGGGGCAGTGCCTTCCCCGGCCCCACTCCCTGGGGCTCTGCCTGCACTGTGGCATCCACCAGCCTGGCCCTGCTGTCAGCGTGCCGCCTTTGGCCCAGCAAACTCTTCGGCTGGGCCTGATTTTATGTAAGGTTGCCAGATGGTTATGTAGGGTTGCCAGATGCCAAAAATACCGAACCACCTTCACCCCCCCCCACAAAAAACACTGGGGGAAAAATTCTGTTGAGAAAAAAAAAGGGGGAGACCAAAGTTGTTGAGCAAATAAGCAAAGGGGGAGACAAAAGTTGTTAAGCTAAAAAAAGAAAAAAAGTGCTGTGCCTTTAAATGGCCCTGCGCTCCTCACGCCCCTGCCCTCACCAGATGCAATAGGGGAAAATTGTCCCCACTGGGCTTCTGTCCGAGGGAAACAGGAAATACAGGACATTTCACATATCTGGTATTTTCGGGTTTTTTTACTGGATGGGGGACGCAAATACCAGACTGTCTGGGTGAATACTGGACACCTTGCAAGCCTAATTTTATGTGTATTGTTGTGGCACCGAGATGCTTCCATTGTGCACCAGGGACCGGTTGCACTAGGTGCTGAGGTGGGCCTTTCCACAAGGGACCTGCACAGTATTTTACTAGTGCCAGGACCTGTCAGGGCTGAGCCCCGGCCCTTCGGGTAGCCGTTCAGAGTCTCAGCACCTCTGGGCTTGGCAGTTTGTAGCCGCGGCACCTCTGGGCTTTTTGCATGAGGGATGAAAGCAAAAATTGCTTGAACTCTGGCACCTCTTTCATTACAAATGAAGCACCCGGCGCATGGGAGAAGACCAGAGACAACAGGTGGGGGAGAACAAGGAACCAGTGACGGAGCCCCGGCCAGCTCGGTGGGCAGTGGTCTCTGCCAGCCGCCAGCTGACTTGGTGGCAAGTGTTTGCAGGCATCGCGGCCTGAGAAGGTTCTGAGGAGGGAGCTGAGGGAAGAGAATGAGGTAGCTGTGTCGATACGCACAGGGCGCGCCTCCCAAGCCTGGGAGACAGCACAAAGGGTTTTCTTTGAAAATGCAGCAAGCGGGCGGTGGAGGCCGGCCCCGCGGGCCGATTGGAGGCGAGCGCCCAACCGCTCAGTGCCAGATGAGAGAGAGTAAAGGGCCCGGAAAGTGTATTGATCAGTTGAAGCTGATATGGGTGTCTGATTTGTATTATGAGTCTAAAAAAAAAAGAGAGAGAAATCCTGCGCATTGAGAATGCTGAGCATCACATTTCTGGCTGCTGTCTGTCTCAGGCACCTAGGTGTCTGAGTGCCTCACAAGAGCCCTGTGAAGTAGGGCATTTCTGCTGTCCCCACAGCACAGATGGGGAAATGAGCCCAGAAAGACCGAGTGACTTGCCCAAGGTCATGCAGGGCAGTGGCAGAGGGATAGAACCCAGGCCTCCCACAGCCTCGACTAGCACAGTAAGCACTGGACCATCCTTCTTGTCCTAAGTAAGGAAATACCCTATGGAACACATTTTGGAGAAGCCATAACGCTTCAGGGGCTTGACCCAAAGTCTGCTGCAGTCAGTAGAAAGTCTCCCACGACCTTCATTGGGCTGTATCTCTGGCCCACATTTATCACCTAGCCAGCTGCTGGCTTGTATGGCTTCCCTTGGGTACAGAAATTTTCCTTTGGATCTGATAACCCCCCAGGCCAGTAACACCAATGGGACGGTAGAAACACCCAGCAGCCCTGACAACTCCCATGCCTAGGGCAATCTATCGCAATTCAACCTGGACCAAGTTCCAGAAGAAATGGGACCTTAACTCAAGGCTCATGCAGCATCAGAGGAGCTGGCCGTAGGGCTCCCCTGAGTTTGGACGTAGGTTCGGTTTCTCAGCAGCAGAGTGCGTGCAGCGAGAAGCCTCCTATGAAATTTGAGGGAGGACAGTTTCTGAGCCTAGGACTTCCCTAAAAACGCTGCAGGGGCACAGCTAGAGTGCTTCTATGTAGCCACTCGCTGCAATGAGGGGTGGGGCTCCTCCGTCACTCTCCTCCTTGTGATGTGGTGTCTTGGTTGATGAAAGAATTCTAACCTGGGGGTTAGATCATCTTAACTATGTCACCCATGAACACAGATTTTTCACACACCTGAGCTATGTAGCTGGGTGGGCCTAATTTTTTAATGTTGACCTGACTTTAAGTACCTGAGATCCACTGTAAGGACAAGATCTTCTGGTCTGGGATTTCTTTTCAAACTGCAAAACGCAGGTGCCAACTTTTTCAAAAGGTTTGCAAGCTTTTTGACCTGTAAAACAAACAAAAGGAAGTATTTCTTCATGCAACATACAGTCAACTTGTGGAACTCCTTGCCAGAGGATGTTGTGAAGACCAGGACTGTAGCAGGGCTCAAAAAAGAACTAGATAAATTCATAGAGGTTAGGTCCATCAATACTTATTAGCCTGGATGGATAGCAATGGTGTCCCTACCCTCTGTCAGAAGCGGGAAATGGATGACAGGAAAGGGATCACTTAATGATTACCTGTTCTGTTCATTTCAGGGTCACCTGAAATTGGCTTCTGTTGGAAGACAGGATACTAGGCTAGGTGGACCTTTGGTCTGATGCAGTATGGCTATTTTATACTCTTAGTAAAACTGGGCTAGTTGTAATGGCATTTGGATGAAAGCAAGAAACAGGGCCCATTCCAAAACTCGTTGTTCATGAAGTTTCGTAGAACTGGATTCTGGACTTAGAACTGGTATGGAGGTTCCACCTGTGGAAGAAACTCTCCAGAACTCCACAGTTTTGCAGGGTCTCAGCCAGCTAAATCGGAGGCTTGGTTGAGTTTTACCCAGTTTCTGAAGCTTAATCGAAAAGAGAAATTTAAAGTGAAACTCTGGGCTTGTGAGCCCATCTGACCTGAACCCAAAGATTCGCTCAAGCTCCCTATGAATGCAAACAGCATGACTAGTGATAGAAATGTAGCCGTGTTAGTCTGGGGTAGTTGAAGCAAAAAGCAGGACAATGTAGCACTTTAAAGACTAACAAGATGGTTTATTAGATGATGAGCTTTCGTGGGCCAGACCCACTTCCTCAGATCAAATAGTGGAAGAAAGTAGTCACAACCATATATACCAAAGGATACAATTTAAAAAAATGAACAAATATGAAAAGGACAAATCACATTGCAGAACAGAAGGAGGATGCGGGGGGGTGGGAAGGGGGAGGAAGGAAGGTAAGTGTCTGTGAATTGCTGATATTAAAGGTAGGGAGAGTGGGATGTTTGTGAGTTAATGGTATTACAGGTGATAATTGGGGAAACTGTCTTGATAATGGGTGAGAAAGTTCAAAGACTTGTTAAGTCCCTGGTGGTAAGTGTCGAATTTTAACATGAATGACAGTTCAGAGGATTCCCTTTCAAGTGCAGATGTAAAAGGTCTTTGTAGCAGAATGCAGGTGGCTAAGTCATTTAGAGAGTGTCCTTTCTGGTTAAAGTGGCAAGAAACTGTTTTCTCTTTGTGATCTTGTCTAATATCTGTTTTGTGGGCATTAATCCTTTGGCGAAGTGTCTGAGATGTTTGTCCAATGTACATAGCAGACGGACACTTTCGGCACATGATAGCGTAGATTATATTTCTGGATGCGCAGGAATATGTGTTCTTGATCTTATAACTCACTTGGTTAGGTCCAATAATGGTATCAGCAGAATGAATATGTGGACAAAGCTGGCAACGGGGTTTGTTGCAAGGGAAGGTACCAGGGTTGGTATTAGTGTGGTATGTCCTGTGGTGGTTGGTAAGAATCATCTTGAGGTTAGGTGGTTGTCTATAGGAGACTATGGGTCTGTCTCCCAGAGCCTCTTTGAGTATGGTATCCTGTTCCAATATAGGCTGTAGTTTCTTGATAATGTGTTGGACAGGTTTAAGTTGGGGGTTGTAGGTGATGACAAGTGGTGTTCTATTGTTGGTTTTCTTGGGTCTGTCTTGAAGTAGATGGTTTCTAGGTATTCGTCTGGCTCTTTCAATTTGCTTTTTTGTTTCTCTGGGTGGGTAGTTGAGATTTATAAATGCTTGGTAGAGATCCTGAAGCTTCTGGTCTCTGTCAGTGGGGTTAGAGCAGATGCGGTTGTATCGAAGGGCTTGGCTATAGACGATGGATCGTGTGGTGTGTTCTGGATGGGAGCTGGATGCATGTAGGTAACTGTATGAGTCAGTGGGTTTTCTGTAGAGAGTGGTGTCTAATTTTCCATTGTTGATTTGTACGGTGGTGTCCAGGAAGTGGATCTCTCGTGTAGAATGGTCCAGGCTGAGGTTGATGGTGGGGTGTAGGTTGTTGAAATCTCTGTGGAATATCTCCAGTGTTTCTTGGCCATGTGTCCAGATCATAAAGATGTCATCGATGTACCGTAGGTAGAGGAGGGGTGAAAGGGGACGGGAGTTGAGGAAACGTTGTTCTAGGTCAGCCATAAAGATGTTAGCATACTGTGGGGCCATGCGTGTACCCATGGCTGTGCCGCTGATCTGGAGGTATAAGTTGTTCTCAAACCGGAAATAATTGTGGGTGAGAACAAAGTTACATAGGTCTGCTATCAGGTTGGCAGTAGTGTCCTCTGGGATAGTGTTTCTAATTGCTTGTAATCCGTCTTCATGTGGGATGTTGGTATATAGAGCTTCTACATCCATGGTGGCAAGGATGGTATTATTGGGGAGGTTATCGATGTTTTGTAATTTCCTTAGGAAGTCAGTAGTGTCTCGGAGATAGCTGGGGGTATTGGTTACGAAGGGTTTGAGAAGAGTGTCTACATAGCTGGATAGACCAGTAGTGAGCGTGCCAATACCAGAGATGATGGGACGTCCGGGGTGCCCAGGTTTATGGATCTTGGGAAGTAGATAGAACAATCCTGGTCGGGGGTCAGAAGGTGATTCTGTGAGGATTTGTTCCCGAGTAGCTGTGGGGAGGCTTTTAAGGAGACAGTGTAGTTTCTTTTGGTAGTCCAAGGTGGGATCAGAGGGGAGAGGTTTGTAAAATGTGGTGTTCGACTCTCTTCAGTACGTCTCACCACTGTTAGGTCTATCTGGAGTTATGGGAAGCACTTCTTGTTGTTCACTGAGGCTGCTTGGCACATTTCTGTTGATTGCCTTTCTAAGTTTCTTCTAGCTTGCTGTGAAGTGCTGTAACAAAGCACTCTGGGTGAGTTGATATCTTCCAATATGCTCAGAGGTAGAAGAGGTACTTCATAGGAGCTATCCACTACAACACGTTACAGCCTGACCTAATCAACCACTCCAAGGCATGCTTAAACAGCTGACATGTCCCACTTCAGAAATGGCTGCCTCTCAGTGAAGTGTGAAGAAGTTCCTGGCTGTAGTTCTGTTCTAAAAGTTTTCTTAGTTCTTTCAGACTGACCTCCTTTATTTCACCAGCCAGAGAATTTACCCAGTTAACTCCTGTTTTGCACCCAAAAACTTGTTTGACTCGAGCATCTCTTTGGGAAGGCATCCAGTCTTGAGTTGATGACTTAGATGGAGAATTTCCTGTGTCCCTTAGCAGTTTGTTCCAGTTTTTACTGGTTTTAATAAATTGAGGTTTATTTCAGATTTGAATTTGGCTGAAGGTAGCTTCTCGCCATTGACTCTCATGATGCCTTTCTCTGGCAGATTAACAACTTAAAATACCTGCTGTGTTTGCCCCAGGAAGGTACTTACATATCCTAGCCCAGTCACTTCTTTGGAAGACCCAGCTGTTCGCTGCCCTCCAGGAAGCAGGTTTTTGTATGCACTTTAAACCCATTTGGCATTTCCCATTTGGCCAAGTTTGGTTCTGTAAGAGGCTGATGGGTGTGATTTTCCAGGGCACAATTGGATGACAAGCAATGAGATTATTACTGTCTCTGCCCTATCAGTGGGCGGGGGTAAAAGCGGAAGTTTGCGCGACCCTCCAGTGTCAGAGGGCCCCAAAGTGAGGGGTGGTGTAACTTGGCACATGGGATCACAACACCACTGGCTGTCATTTGACCTCTTGGCCCCTCTGTCACAATGGAGGGGCTGCGACGTTGTTCATCCGGTCACAACGACTGGAGTGTGGAGCTGGGCCCCGCCTCATGGGGTGGGGCCACCAAGTCAAGGTGAGTTCACGGAGGGTTCCTTCGCCAGACCCCTTCCCTCTCATTGTTCATTGTTTTGGAAGAGTGGGGGAGTCCAGATTTTGCCCTGGGCCCTTCCCAAAACCTCTGGCTGGCCCTGTCGCTGGACACACAGAAAAGGCATTTTGAACCAGCCAGTTGAGCTGCTGGATGAACATGCCGTGAAGCCGCATGTGCCCTGTTGAGCTTGGTGTTGGACATTAATGGGTGAATTGGGTGCTTCAAGCCTCTAAGTGCAACCATGGATCAAGTGGCAACCTCTGCCATGAGTACCTGGTCACCTAAACATATAAGACAGGCAGCCGCTAGTCTGAGTCAACATTCCCTCTAATTTTTTCCACCCATGTGTGGAATAAATTTTGTTTGGTGCACGAAGGCATGTGCAGAAGTGCACCACCCAGAGAAACACATGCTGCTGGTGGTCTGCTAATCCACTGGGTGGCATTTGAATCTCTGCTGGGTGGTTGCCCACGTGCACAGCTTACCAGACACTGTTACATGGATCTAGGAATCAAAGCCAAATGTCCTGATTCCCACTGTACCTCTGGGGCTGACAATACAACAGTTCTGTCAAAGCCTGGCCTGCCATTTCCCTTCACACGTACATCACGCGCGCGTTCCAGTCAGTTAAGCCGCGTTGTCGTGACTTGTGGTGATGAGAAATGTCACAGTGGCATAATTAAATTTGGGGGCTTCGGGGACAGGCGAGGTGGCGATTACTCTTGATATCAGCCTCCGCGAATATTAACAATCAAAGCCGGGTCAGCTGTGGTTGTTACTAAATTTGCTCCATTAATATTGTATTTGTCTTCTAAAAAAAAATACGGTTCCTAGGCAACCGCGATGCTCCTCTTCCCAGCTCTGTTCTACCCCGACCAATTATTGCTGCATTATGTGAAACATCTCAAGTGATTTTTTTTCAGTGATGTGACAGCTGTCTCCCCCTCCCCCGCCCTGCCAGCTGCTTTTGGGCTGGGAGCCTTACAGCAGGCTCCGCAGCCGTGCGGCAGAGAGCGGCTCTGTGCGTCCCAGCTCCGGGAGCTCACTCTGTTCTTCCTGTGCAGCTCCGCTTGCATTGCCCCACGAGCAACTGTGCAGCAATCCCCTCCCGCGGTACGGAGCCGAGAGGGCCCCCTCTCGTGGAGACGCCGTCAGCTGGAGGCGTTCTAAGCCAGAGCACGAGATGCTAACTGCCCGTCCTCTCTGGCGGCCGTCGTGATCCAAGCTCGTGCGTCACGCCGTGGGATGGCAGTGGCAGTGGCAGGGTCGGGCCGGGATGTGCCGATCCTCAACACTGCATCGCACGTTCCGCACTGGGACGCGAGTGGCGGGAGGGGGGTGCGCGGGGCTTGCTGTCATAGGCAGCGTTGGCCGTTGGGCAGTGTCCCGGAGCCGGATGAGGGCTACCAGGCGTGCTGGACCAAGAGGCTCCTTGGGGGCACATCAGCTGATGACCCAAGCGGTGCAGGATTGGAACCAGCCGTTATTAAGAGAGCAGCTTCTGTGCCTTATGGACACACACAGACAAAATGCTGGCTCCTCCTGGCTGGGAATTGATGAACCTGGAGCCCGGCTCCCCCAGCATTTGGATCCTTCTGCCGTAGTCCCACTTCCTGTGTTGTGGCACTGGAAGAAAACACACTGGTCACACAGCAGAGAGTTCTCGACCCACACGGCTGCCTCCCTGAAACATTCATAAGAGTCGTTCGCTCGTGGAGAGGCGGAGGTGGGCGGCTGGGGAACACCTGGGCTCCTGTAACATCCCTGCCCTGAGCTTCCCCATCAGCTTCGGTGACGCTAATTGAAACCCTTGCCTGGGCTCCCAGCCTGGGGCTGATGTGATCCCTGTGAAATTGTGTCAGTTGTTGATCAGCCAGCTGCCACGCTGCTTTTCTGCACAGTCCGGGGCTACCGGATGCCTCGGGGGTGCAGCACCGTGCGTGTTACCCCCCTCCCAGTCGCTGCAGCCAGCACCAGCCTGCTGGTTGCACAGGTCGTAAGCTGAGTCTTTTCTTTGACTCGGGCCTCTGTCTGCGTCTGCCCATCCCGGCAACATCGAAATTGGCTGATACTAGCTCTGCTGCACCTTAGACACGTGTCCCTGGCACGGCAGCAGTACAAATCATAATCAGAACTGCCTGCAGCTGGCACCCTCCCTTTCCGCTCAGCCCCCCCCAGCCCGCTCCTGTACCCAACCTCCCACACTGACCCCCACCCTCAGCCCACACCTGCACCCAACCTCCCACCCAGACCTCCACCCTCAGCCCACCCAGACCCCCACCCTCAGCCCACACCAGCACCCTGCCTCCCACCCTCAACCCACCCAGACACCATCCTCAACCCACACCTGCACCTTGCCTCCCACCCAGACCCCCTATCCTCAGCCCACACCTGCACCCTGCCTCCCACCCAGACCCCCCATCTCAGCCCACACCTGCACCCATTTTTCCAACCAGACCCCTCACCATTAGCATGCACCTGCACCGGCACCTTACCTCCCATCCAGACCTCCACCCTCAGCCCACACCTGCACCCAACCTTCCATCCAGACCTCTCCCACCCTCAGCCCTCTCCCACCCAGATCCCCACCTTCAGTTCACTCCTGCACCCAAGCTAGCTTTGACCAACAGTAGCTGCACAGCGGTGGCAGCGTGAGCTAGCCTCTCCGATGGGCCACGTAGTCTGTTATTGCAGCTAGCTAGATCCAGGCTAGGAGCACAGGTAGCAGGCACACCTCTGACTACAATTTTATAGCGGCACCCTGTGATCACACTGCTTGGTACAATGGCTTTCCTGTAGCTTCCAGATGCTAACATTATGTAAAAGATACTGGCTTAATAATGCTTCTGCGTGAAAGGTGCCTTGCCGTTCTCGACCTCTGAAAACTTTGTTGTTGTATTTACAGCTCAGCTGGGGAGCAGTAAGTGGGAACTGAATGGCCACGTCTATACTGCGCTCTCTTGCGCAAGAAATATGCAAATGAGGTGAAGCGGTGAATATTGCTGTGCCTCATTTGCATACTTAATGACCTGCCATTTTTGCACAAGGGGCTTTTGCGCAAGAGCCGTTCAGCCTGAAAAAAAGTGGCAGAACAGATCTTGTGCAAAAACCCCTTGTACAAAAATGGCGACTCACTAAGTATGCAAATGAGGTGCGGTGATATTCATCGCTTCGCCTCATTTGCATATTTTCTTGCGCAAGAGAGCGCAGTACAGACGTAGCCAATGTGTATTAATAAAACTCCATGAATTACGGGGTTTGTTTCTTATACCCAGGAAGCATAATTTCCAGTGACTTTAGAAGCTTATGAGTACTACTTTAATAAGTCCCTGGTATGCCCCCATCTTGAATACTGCATGCAGATGTGGTCACCTCATCTCAAAAAAGGTATCTTAGCACTGGAAAAAGCTCAGTAAAGGGCAACAAAAATTAGGGGTATGGAACGGCTATCATATGAGGAGAGATTAATAAGACTGGAGACTTCAGCTTGGAGAAGAGATGATAAGGGGGGACATGATAGAGGTCTATAAAATCATGACTGGTATAAAAAAAGTTGGGGGGGGAAAGGAGTTATTTGCTCCTTCCCATAACACAAGGGCTGTGGGGGTCACCAAATGAAATGAATAGGTAGCTGGTTTAAAACAAACAAAAGGAAACGAGGAGTAACGGTAGCCGCGTGGCACGGAGTCCGCACTAGCGGACATTTAAAAATGGCGGCGCCCGGCGAGATGCAAATGAAGCCCGGGAAATTCAAATCCCAGGCTTCATTTGCAACTCCGGTTGCCTACATTACCACCCTAGTTCAAACTAGGGTGGTAGTGTAGACATACCCTCAGAGACTGGGAATGGTGACAGGAGAGGCATTACTTCATGATTACCTTTTCTGTTCACTCCCTCTGGTGCATCTGACATTGGTCACTATCAGAAGACAGGACACTGGGCTAGATGGACCTTTGGCCTGATCCGGTATGGCCGTTCTTGTGTTCTTAATAAAAACGCTGTTGAGTAGCTTAAATGATAACTGAAGTAGCTTTCAAACAGCAGCAATATGGGGAAGTGTGTTGCCAACATTTTTTTTAAATAATCAAAGAATCTGTATTTTATCCATCTGGTTTCAAAGATAGTAGCCACTGTATGCTCCCCATTAACCCAGCAATGATGGGTCTGTAAGATCTTGAGTATCCCTGGTTAAGGAATTGATTTGATGAAAGCATGAATACTTTAATTAAAAATGAAAACACATGAAAGCTGTTGGTTGATGAAGGAGCATGACATTCAGTCTACTGTCTCCCAGGGTCTGGTGCATTTGCAAGGAGCTAGCAACAAAAATACCTAGATCCAAGCCAATTCTTCATTTGGAGCAAGGCCTGTGTTTAGAATTTCCACCCAGATGAGAGTTTATCTGGATTGTCTATTACAAGTGCACGCAGGAAGGTTGTCTTGTGCCTAGGGACACCTGCGGAGCCACTTGAGGTTGCAGTACAAACGCCTCCTACAGCCTTGATTAAAACAAATATTCCTTCTACCTCCGGAAATTGGGGTGAGTTGTTGCTATTCCTATGCTGAATTTTTAAATTTTAACTAAGATCAGAGCCCCATTGTGCTAGGCACTGTACAGACGTATAATAAGAACTACAATTGCTTGTAGTCTAAATAGACAAAGGGGAAAGGGAGTGTTGTTATCCCCAATTTACAGATGAGGAGCTGAGGTACCAAGAGAGATTCAGGTGATAAAAGACATGTTCTTCATTTGAGTTAGCTAACTCAGGGTACAACCTCAAAACTGGCCTGTAATTCAACTTGTTAGCTCGCATGAAAACTGGGGCTGTCTCCACCGTCCAGACTGCTACCGGCATACTGATGTCACTCAGGGGTGTGAAGAGGTGTGATCCCCTTGGGAGCAGTGTTCCCCGGGAAGCTGAGTGCTTGGGCCGCCACCCAGGAGAGATTCAAATGCCAGCTGGTTAGCAGCGTGCCCACAATGTCCACAACTGGCATAATGTGTTTCCACTGGTGGTGCACATAGCCCGTGCCTCGGTGCACATCACAGCATTTATTCTGCACATGAATGGAAAAAAATTAGAGGGATCATTGCTTGGGAGTCAGGCACCTCCATACCCAGTGGGATTTTCAGAAGCACTTATTTGCAACTTTGCGTGCCTAAACCTCTTTAAGAATCGGTCAGGTTCTTGCCTGCAAAATGGGATCATAGTACCTCCTCGGGGTGTTGGGAGGAAAAATCTATCAAAGAGGCTAGTGTGGTCATTGCAGGAAGGGCTTAACACCTGGCAGGTTTGGCAACTATAGGTGGGTTCTGCGTTCTTCACTCTGAGCAGCCAGCTTCTAAGGCGGAGGTACTGTACGTTGGAGCAGATGGAGCGCCGTTTGATACTTGTGATGAAAATTTAATGGTGCAATGTTAGCAGCAGACAGTCTGTGGTAAATTGCCATCAATAAACATGGGAGAACATGGCTCAGAGGCAGGAAAACAAACTCCGGTGCGGGGGTGTGAACTCCGGAGCGGGTTCAGGGGCCAGTATGCCCTGTAAGCTGTGCGCTTGGGTGGCCACCTACGAGAGGTTCAAATGCTGCCCAGCTGACTAGCAGAGCACCCACAGCTAGGTTTTGTGTTTGTGTTAGTGGTGCACTTTCACACAGTGCACATAAACGTTATTCGGTGCATGCATGGAAAAAATCCACACGTGGATGGAAGAGATTAGAGGGACCGTTGTCAGGGGTTTAATTTTTCAAAGAGTAAGTGATATTGTCCTCCATTGCTACCTTTGTGTACAGCGTTGATGGGAAGAGCCATTTTCAGCCTAGATTTAAAATCCTGAAAATGGATCTAGTGGACCCGAATGGCTTTTTCCCCCCTAGTGTTCAGAAATAGATCATGCTAGTTTTGGGGCTCTTTGCAGCCACTGAAGTGTAACGTTCAGATTCTGGGAGTTAGGGGGCATTGCACAAGACCAAAATAAAACCAGGGTGATCTTTGGATTTCACTCTTTGGCTGGTGAACTTCAGAGTCTGTTGTGCGAAGAATCACAAAACGAACATTCCGCTTGGTAACCTCACGAGCCTGGAGCTAGCTGCACCTCTCTCCCCTGCCTGGTCTTGCTGATTTCACCACCCCCACCCCAGCCCACCCCACCCTGCCAGGGCCGGCTCGAGCCATTCCTGCACCCTGGGCAGCGGGCGCACAACGCATGCACGGCTCCACCCCCGGGCACACGGCACATGCACGGCCCTGCCCCCCGGAGCACTGCGCACCTTACAGCTGCAATCGGGCGTGCGGCGCCCCTTACAGCTGCCATCAGGCTCCCCCCATAGGCTGGCGCCCCGGGCAGCTGCCCAGCTAGCCCCCCCCCCTTAATCCGGCCCTGCACCCTGCGGGTGTCAGGTCTTTCTCTTTCTCGGGGCAGGATCTCATGATTCTCCCAACCCTAGTCTGGATTCTGAGTGACAGCGTCACGTACCACCACGGTTTTTACCCAGCAGGTCTGACTGGGTTTCTCCCTTCAGGAGTCTGTGTCCAGTGGGAGTTCAGTGACCAGCCTGCTTAAACCAAAGTAATCGTTCATCTTCACATCAGGAATGAGGGCTAACGTAAGAGAAAAACGATGTTAAAACAAGTCCCTGCACATATGTGTCTTAGCTAGAAGCCTCTCCCTTCCCCCAGCAAGGCAGGGACAGTTTTCCTCAGAGACTTCAATGAGATCAATCGCATGAAATCCCAGAAACCCTGTATTTTTCCACTGTCAGGGATGGCTATTTCCATTCAGCTTTCTTGCCGCTGTGCACAACCTTTCCTTCCTTCCATTAAACACACACACACACACACACACACACACACACACACTCTCTCTCTCTCTTTCTCTCTCTCTCTCGCAAGCCAGTCCTGTCCCCCGAGATCTCCAACATTAATTGTTCCAGCCTGATTCAGACAAGTGTGTTCTGGGAAATGATGCTCTGGTGTGTTCTCCTTTTCCTCCCCCTGCTTCTCATTCAGGGTTGTGTCAGTCACCAGTAAATCATCAGTGAAGGGTTGGCAGGTCTCAGGGCTGTAGGAGCCCGGCAGTCCAGTTCAGCTGATAGGCACCGAATCGGAGACATGGATGGCTTTTTAAGAAGCAGGAAAACAGAACTTGAACTACCTCCGCCCCGTCCATAGCTCTCTTGATCTGCAATGAGGAGTAACAGCAGGGGCGGATGAGAGTGCCGCGGGGTCCATGGCAGCGCCGCGGGGCCCCGGGCAGCGAAATTTCGCGGGGCTCCCTCTTTGACACAGCGCATGCGTGGGGCCTCAGGAAGCGTGGGGCCCGGGGCAGCCGCCCTGCTCGCCCTGACCTAAATCCGCCGCTGAGTAACAGGAGTCCGAATTAGGGGCTTTAAAAATGGCGGCGCCCGGGAACATGCAAATAAAGCCCAGGACATTTTAATCCCGGGCTTCATTTGCAAGTTCGAATGCCTACATTAGCCACCCTCGTTCGAACTATGGTGGCTAGTGTAGACATACCCATAGTGTAGACATAGCCAGAGGCAGCAAGGTGGGGATGGCAGAAGCCTGTGCAGAAGCCTCCACTGAGTTGCAGAGCCACCTCCCCCAACCCCTGCACTGCAGTGGAGGAGGGGAGGTTGCTCCCTGGGATGCTGGTGCAGCCTCTGTCTGTAGGGATCTCCCCCGCCCCCCCCCCCCCCCCCCCACAGGCAGGGGCTGTTGCCACCCCACACTACTGGCTACCAGCCCCGCCCCCAGGAACTATTAAATAACTGTGTAACCACTAAGTTTTTACATGATTGTTCAGTTACTCAATATCTAACATCCCCAATATTTAGCTCTGCGTACTTCCACAATCCTGCCTTGTGGAGCCAATGGGAGTTTTGCCACACATGTGGAGCAGCATTAAGGTCTCTTTCACTTTCCGGGGCTATTATAGTATTGCTATAATACTATAGAGCACCAGACTGGACTCTGAAGATCTAGGTTCTATTCTTGACTCTGCCACTGGCCTTCTGAGTGACCTTGGGCAAGTCACTTAACCAGCCATGCCTCAGTTTCCCCCTCTTTATCTAGGGAATAATGATACTGACCTCCTTTATAAAGCACTTTGAAAGCTACTGAGGTTATATAAGAAAAGGGTTATATAAGAGCTTGGTATTACAATTATTCATGGGAATTAAAATATAGTGTTTTCAAGGACCCATGGCTGCAGGTCTGGCACTTGTATACATGATTCTACCAGTTACCAGATCTGATCTTCCTCTGCTTTTCAGTTCCTAGAAGGCCAGTCTCCTGTTACATTATTCACATCAATGGCTCACTGAGGCACAGAATATGGCCCATAGGAAAAACATAAACACAGAGGCCGACGCCTGGCTGGACATTTGGGTTTATGCAGGTTCTTGCCGAGTTTGGCTGCAGAGCCCAACTTTCATCCAAGATTATCAGGGCAATTAGTATGCCTGATGGCCCCCTGCAGGAGAGGTAAATGTATTGTTACCCTTGCTATCCTGATGGGGAAACTGAGGCACCAAGAAGGTGCTTTATTTGGGTGTGCTGAGTCCACAGCTCAAGCAGGACTAGAAACCAGGGGCCCTCCTTACTGAGTACGCCACCCCCTCCCTCCTTGCCTAGACGTCAGATTCATTTTGTTAGGTGACTTTTCTTCTCTTGACTGACATGTGCCGAGAAGAGTGGAGCCGAGTGCTCACCGTGCTGTCTCCTTTCCTTTTCCAGGGGTGGTGGAGGCATGCCTCCTGCACATGCTGAAGCGCAGAGCCGCCGGCTTCCTCCGGACCGATAAGGTCGCCGCTCTCTTCACCAAAGTGGGCAAAACATCTGCGGTAGCGGGGGACATCTGCAAGAAAGTGCAGGAGCTGCAGCAGCAGGCGGAAGGCAGGTAAGCCCAGGGGGCTGTTCTTAAAGTGAGAACATTGTGGCGGCTTGAAGGGGACAGCGAGAGCTGGTTGGAAAACGACTTGGGGCAGCTTTCTGGCGCCCCAGTTGAGGCGCAGGAGCCCTGATTGCACCCGGTGCTGTCGAGACAAAGGACACCGAAGAGCGTCGCTGCTCACAGGCAGCGCGCGGTCTGGGTTTGGCCTGGGGATAATGTGGACGGATTGGGAGGGAGGAGGATCAGGCGACAGAATGAACAGAGCTTAGTGGAGAAGCAGATGTCTCGGCTCGCCCCGGGCCCAAACCAGTGCCAGACGGGAGCGACTCGCCCGCATTGTGCCAGGGGTCGGTTCTTTAGGCAGCAAAGGAGGCCTGAACATTTTTCTTTGCTTGCTTGTTTGAACTTTAAAAAATCACCCCCTCGCTATCCATTTCTCCACCCTATGTGCACTGGGAGAATCAGAGGAACAGGCAAGCGACACCACATTCAATCCACCCCAGTCAGCCTTGTGCTAGGCGCAGTCTGGACACACCGCAAGACCCAGTCCCTTCCCCACCGTGCGTACGCTCCAAGGCCGGGATCCTGCAGTGTCCTCGCTGCTGGCTGGTTCAGAGGCGGACATACAGGAGTAGGGGTCCCACCTGCACGGAGCTCGTTCAGGGAGCAGGGCCTGATAAATGATGAGACACCCCAATGACTGGGACAGATGAGAGGAGGGAGGGGAAAGGCAAGAGAAGAGGAAGGAGACCGCGGAGGTGGAAGTAGAATCCTAGAACTGGAAGGGACCTTGCGAGGTCATCGCACCCAGCCCCTGCCCTCCTGGCAGGATGAAACCCGGATCTAGATCACCCCTGACAGGTGTCTGTCTAACCTGCTCTTAAATATCCCGAGTGATGGAGACTCCACAACCTCCCTAGGGAATTTATTCCAGTGTTTAACCACCCCGACAGGTAGGAAGTTTTTCCTAATGTCCAACCTAAACCCCCCTTGCTGCAGTTTAAGCCCATTGCTTCTTGTCCTATCCTCAGGGGCCAAGGAGGACAATTCCCCCCCCCCTTTGTAAGCCGGTACGGGCTGGTAGGGCGTACCTATAAGAAAGTGGCTGAAGTACCTAAGCTGGTAGGGTCCAGTACGCCGTCCAGCAAGCTCTTTGTAGCGGGTACAACGTACCAGACAGACACCGTGCTGCCCCCAGCCCCTCCCTGGAGCTGCCTGTCAGGAGAACAGGGCTGGGGGGGGGGGGGGGGAGGGGGAGAGCTGAGAGTGATACAACAGCTGCCTGTGTTCTGCTCTTTTCCCTGTTCATTGCTGCCCCTCCCTGAAGAAGAAGGAGCCCTGTTCCCTTGCAGGACTGCTGCTGTACAGAGCCAGAGGAGATGCAGCTCAGTGGAAGCATAGGGGGCAGGGCTGGGGGGGGGCGGTTATATTGCCCTCCAGCCTCCCCTCCCCCAGGTAACAGGGGAAGAAGGTGGGAAGAGCATGAAGACCTCAGGCTGGGGGCAAGATAGAACCACGTGGAGGGGCACATGGGGAGATCACATGGTCTCCTCCTTACTTGGTGTAAAAACACCCCCCCCCCCCCCCTCACACACACACACCAGGGAGAAATGAATTTTAACTTTCACCACTTGGTAACTCTGGGTATCCCTGTCCAACTTGAAACTGCCATTTTTAAATCCCCCTTAGTGTGGACTCCGTGCTTGCGGCTACACACGGCACGGAGTAGGTAGTTTGAATTGGGCTCTCTAATTAAGAGAGCCTAATTCTAAGAGAGCCTAATTCAAACTACCTACTCCGTGCCGTGTGTAGCCACGTGCACGGAGTCCGCACTAAGGGGGATTTAAAAATGGCGGCGCCCGGCAAGATGCAAATGAAGCCCGGGATATTTAAATCCCGGGCTTCATTTGCAACTTCGAATGCATGCATTAGCCACCCTAGTTCGAACTAGGGTGGCAGTGTAGACATACCCTGAGTGAATGTTGAAAGAGACTGAACCAAGATGAGCCAGAAAAATGGGATGGTCCTGCAGTAGGATTGTGTCTCAATAAACTTGATAGAACAGAAATAAAACAGAAATTTGCAGCAGTGATCTGAAGAAGCTCTGTCAAGGGGCAAGCAGGTCACCTTTAAAAGTCTGCACTCCCAACACCTTTCACTTTAACTCTTTTGCAGGAGGAATCAGTTGAGTGGGCAGGAGTCCCTCAAGAGACAATGTTCTGCCTCAGGCAAAACGCCTGTCCTAACGCCGCAGGCCCTCAGACACATCTGGGTGCGGACGGCCTTGATTGAGAAAGTGTTGGACAAAATCGTGCAGTACCTTGTGGACAACTGCAGGTAACGAGGGGAGCAAATGGCTGGGAACGCAAAGATTTGTTTGTCGACCAATGTGCACTGTGTCTTTGCAGCAGGGAACTTTGTCAAGTCCCATCCACAACCCCAGAGCTGATCAGAGAACAACAGTTAAAAAAAGTTTCACCAAAATTTGTATTTTTTTTAAACATTGACAACATTTTAAATGTAAATGTCAACCTGGAATAGAACTTAAAGAATAAGTAAAAAAAATCTTACACATTTAAAAAATATATATTTTTACTACTTTTTTAAAACTTTGCAAGGTCAGCTGGCCAGGGGTAAAATTGTCAAAGGACGTAAGTCAGTGGCTCCCAAACAACTCTGATTTATCTTTAGCATCCCCAAGTTTCACCTCACTTAAACAACTTGCTTACATATCAGACGAAAACTACAACTGTGTCATGTCATATACTGTTCCTGAAAAATCGCTGACTTTCTCATTTTTATCATATAAATTATAAAATAAATCTGTTGGAATATAAATATTATACTTTCATTTCAGTGTATAATATGCAGAGAAGTATAAATAAGTCATTGAATACAATTTCAGTCAGTACTGACTTTGAGAGTGCTTTTTATGCAGCCGATTGTAAAACCAGGCAGATATCTAGGGGTATGGCTAGACTGCGAGGATCTATCGGAAAAAGATACACAAAATGCACTCTGCATTTTGTGTATCTTTTTCCAATACTTTTGTCAGAAGAGGCTTTTCTGAAATTTGACCCATCTAGACTGGGCCAAATTTCGGAAAAATCCCGTCTTTCGAAAGCCCCTTCTTCCTCGTGGAATGAGGAATACAGGAGCTTCCGAAAGAGTGCATTTGCTCTTCCGGAAAAAAAAAAAAAGCGGAAGAGCAAACGCATTTTCTCAATGCGGTGGAGTTTTTTTGGGATACCTGAGGTATCCTGAAAACCCCCCTACAGTCTAGCCGTACCCTAGATGTCTCCATACCCCCAAGGGTATACATACTCCTGGTTGAGAACCACTATCCAAAATAATGTAGGCACCTGCATTCTGTTGACTTGCCATAAGAATTAAATGTGTTCGTCATGTAGGCATTTTTGAGACACATGCATAGAATTGATAGCATGCCAGGAGACCATGTGTGCTCTGCAGAGGAGAGGGAAAAAGGAGAGAGGAGAACAAAGGATGGTGAGGAGTAGACATCTAAGAAACTGTAGGAAGGTCTGATTGGAGTAGATCAGTCCTGTGCCGACATGCTGCCTGTATTTGGGAGGGTTACGTTTGTGATGGAGATTTTGCCCTTCAGGGTTGGCAGAAGCTCAGGTGCCCTGTGGACATGGTGCATTTAGATTCTGGCAGACAAAAAAGAAGAGACTAAGGCGGGATATGATAGAGGTCTATAAAATCATGACTGGCGTGGAAAAAATGTCAAAGGGAAAGTTATTTACTCATTCCCACCATATAAGAACTAGGGGTCACCAAATAAAATTAATAGGCAGCAGGTTTAAAACAAGCAAAAGGAAGTTTTTCTTCACTCAGCGCACAGTCAACCTGTGGAATTCCTTGCCAGAGGAGGTGGTGAAGGCTAGGACTTTAAACAGAGTTCAAAAAAAAGCTAGATAGATTCATGGAGGTTATGTCCATCAATGGCTATTGGCCAGAATGGGCAAGAATGGTGTCCCTTGCCTCTGTTTGTCTGGATATGGGTGACAGGAGAGGGATCATGTGAGGCTTACCTGTTGTGTTCCCTCCCTCTGGGGCATCTGGCATTGGCCACTGTCAGAAGACAGGATACTGGGGTGGATGGACCGTTGGTCTGACCCAGTATGGCCGTTCTTATGTTACGTTCTTGTGATATGGACAAGCTCCAAGACATTCTATTGAAGTTTCCTTCTGGCCAGGGCATGCCGAGGTGTCGCTCTCCCCAGCAAGACCGTCATCACCTTCCCTTATCTATTCCCACCCCCACAGCTAATGCAATCGATTGAGGAGTGTAGCAGAGACATTTCGGTAGCCTTGGAAGAGAAGAAACCCTGAGGCCTGGCCTAGGTTAGTGGCTAACCGAGAGCCCGTCTGCCCACACTGACGATCCAACTTGCTTGGCTCTCATTGATGGCTGCACCTCAGGACATGTGCAGTTGCGAAGAAGAGCGGTATTTGGGGGGAGCCCATGGGGCAGCTGCAGTATATAGACTTGGTCTTTCTCCCACGGTATTTCCCAAATCTGGCTTACGTTTCGTGGGCAGCAGGTCAGAAGAGGGATATTTTTTCCTGTTCTGTTTTCCTGTTGAGAGGGAAAGAAAAGATCTTTGTAAGGTTCAAAGAGAACGATTTTGTTAGTGTAGGGGTGGGCAAAAGGAGGCCTGCAGGCTGAATCCAGCCTGTCAGACTGCCGGATCCGCACACTGCTGCCATCCCACGGCCCAGCGGGAGGCTCCCTGCCTTCTGCACCCGCACAAAGCGACCGGCTGAGGGGACCATGTGTCCTGTGCCCCACAAGCCCCTGAGGGGAGGGCTTCACGCCCTGCTCCCATCCCCCAGCACAATCTCGCAGCTCCCATTGGCTGGTTTCCAGCTGATGAGGGCTGCCTGGGCCGTGCTTCTCACGCAGTCAGCGTGTGACACCTTTCCCCCCCCTCCGCAGGACTCACAGCACATGGTCCTCGCAGCCGACTGCTTTGAGTGGCGTGCGGGGGCGTGGACAGCAGGGAGTGTACCCGAGGTTCCCACTGGGCTGCTGGCCGGTAACCGCCTGGCATCCCATCCCCTCGCAAACCTTGCACCCTAATCTTGCCTGCGCCTGGCACCCGACCCCCTCCTGTACCCCTACCTCATGTAACCCAAACCCTTTGCACCCCCACTCCTGCATCCATATCCCCTCCCAGACCCTGCACCCCAATCCCCAGGTCACACTCCCCTTCCAAACCCCGCATTCCCTCCTATACCCCTCCACTAGGTCAGAATCCTCTCCTGCCCCCATGCCCATACTCCCTCCCAGATCCTACGCCCCCTCCTTCACTCCAGATCCCTGTCTCAGGCCGTGACCCCTCTCCTTCAACCAAACTCCTTTCCAGACCCCTTCTGCACCCCGATCCTCTACCCCAGACTCCCTTTCTGCACCCAACCACCATCCTAGACCCTGCACTTCCTCCATTAATATCATGGAAGAATGCGGCCCTTCAGCACGTATCGCATTCTTGAAGTGGCCTCCCCATCAAAAAGTATTGCCCACCCCTGTGTTAGTGGCCTCTCATCCCAGTTTGCTTAAAATTAAACAGCTGTGTGTGATTTGTGTGTCAGATTTGCATGGACCATGAGGGTATCCTGTGATTGGCTCTCAGGGAGATATTTTGGCTCAAGGCCTCAGGCTAACTGACCTCCTGTGTTAAGCAGGTTTTACCTGTCATGGCAGGACAGGACAAGTGAGGCCCACGATCTTGTCCAGGCACACTGCAGTGCTGCAGAAATGCATTAGGCTCTCCCGGGAGTAGAAGGGTTACTGCTTCCGTCTACAAGATTTGGGGTTGTTGCTTCACAGATAGGTATGTGCTGTTGCCTAAATTATCTCTGCCAACCAGGTGTGCTGATTGCACCTGTGCTTGGGGCACCACAAGCCTAAAGATATACATGCTTGGGGCAATGCAAACACAGGCCATGTTAGGCACCTAACTTGGAAAACCCAACCTGCTGTTGGTCAGACTGGTTCCCAGGCCAGTCTTCCAGTCCGTCCCAGTCTCTGCTACCAGGTCAGCCCTGCCAGGCTTGGGTCCTGTCCCTGGGAAGAGAGGTGCCTCGTGTCTGCTCCTAAAGCAGCCGCAGGGTTGGTCTGTTGGTTTGTGTTGCCGTGGTTTCCTGGCTGACTGTATCTGAATCCATGTGGAATGTGCTGAAAAGTTTTCTTGAAGATGAGAGAACATTCCTGATCAGGGTAATGACGTCACTCCCTGAATCCCTGGTGTTTCGGAAATCGGAAATGGCATAGAGTGTGAGCCCCATCTAGTGGGAGAGAGAAGCAAAATGAGAGGATGTTCAGAGGGACGAGGCGGGTGGGGTAATAGCTTTTCTTGGACCAACTTCTGTTGTGAGAGATCTTGCAAGCCACAAGGAGCTCGTCAGGCCTGGGAGAGGAACCAGAGTGTCTGAGCTAACTACAAATTGGGACAGATTGTTAAACGCAAGAGGTTCTCACATGCTGCAGGAGACCTTGTAAAGTGAGCAATTAAGGTTTAACGGGCAGTGTGGTGTGTTACAATTAAGTATGTAAATGAGTAACTAGTTAACTGGATACCCAATAACCATCAACCTTACCAGGTGGTGCTTACCAGTAACAAGTTAACCGGCACCTGGTCTGGCCCAAGCAGCCCCCGACAATGACACAGTGCAGTAGCCCCGGCCCAGCCTGGCCAAAGTGGCTCCCAAACCACAGATGGGGGCTGTTCCAGCCAGGTCTCCACCCCCTCTTAACTAGTTAAACATGTAGTTTAACTGGTTAACATTTTAAGCAGGATTTTGCATCTCTAGTTATAACATGTAACGAACCATAAAACCATTGTCCCTGTTAAGTTTGGGTATGTCTCAATTGCCAAGTTTTGTTGACAAAACTTATGTCGACACCCTTAAGTCGACAAAACAGAAATCGCCCCAGAGGGTGTTCACGCTTGCTCCCTCTGCCGACAGATCATATCCCCACTGAGGACCGGGGGGAGGAGCCCATCATCGACAGTGTGAGCAATACAGGGTGGGTATGTATCCCACAGACCTGGGTAGCGCTGATCCCTGTGCATCTTGAGATTTCATTGTGAGTAGCTCTGTGAGCTCTCCCTGCAGCAGCTCACTCGGCTGTCAGATACTTCCCCGAGCTTTGAAAGAGGAGGGGTGCATGCCAGCAGAGCAGCAGAGATCAAAACTCTAAGGCCATGTCTATACTAAACGGAGGATCTACATTGTGGAGATGGACCTTCCGGTGTTCGATTTAGTGGGTCTAGTAAGGACCCGCTAAATCAAATGCTGAGGATGACCCCATCGATTCCAGTACTCCTGGCAGTCACGAGGAGTAAGGGAAGTCAACAGGAGAGTTTCTCCCATCCCATCTCTGGGGACGCCAGAGAAATTTGGCTTAAGGTAAGTCCCTGGAGTTGCATATCTTAAGCCAACCTTCCGGTTTAGCATAGACCTGCCCTGAGCAGAGCTATCCAGGCAGGCATTGTGGGATACTGGCGGAAGCCAGTTCTGTCAACACAATAAACAGCAGTGTCTACACTGGCTCTTTGTTGACAATAAAAAGAGGGGAAAAGAAACAAGTCTCTCGAAGAGATGGAAGTTTTTTGTTGCAGAAATGGGGTGTTTTTCCTGACGAAAGGACATTGCAGTGTGTACGCACTCACTGCTGTGTCACCAAAGGGCCGACTTTGGCAACAAAACTTGGCAATGCAGACATGCCCTTCAGGGCTCCAGCAGAGTTACGAATTTAAGTCCCAAGGTTCCCATCTTTTGAAGGTGTCTTTGAGGATACCTTTTGGCAGATCAGACAGAGAAAGGTCGGTGTGTGAAAAGTGGGCGCCCAAGAGTGACACGGTATCTTTGTCTTTTATAACTGTCTGCGTGAGCTCATGCGAGAGCTTAGTGACTGTCCACAGAGTTGTTATGGGGGCATCTGATGCACACGTGGGACCCATGGATCAATTGGCCCGGGTCTGTGGGGAGCTTTCTTCTGGCGACGAGTATAGTGAGGCCAGAGGGTTGCTGTCAGGGCAGAAGAAAGGGGCTGGGGAATATTTCTTTCAGGATGTGTTTCCCTCAGATATAGCTTGATGAATCCGCATACAGGTTCCAGCATGGCCAGTGGGTGGCAGTTGGTTTCTGGATTGAAGCAGGCTTTCCCAGGGTGTGCGGGTGCCCGTTCCATGATGCGATCTACTTCTCTGGAGAGGGTGGCGTGTCCTTGCTTTGTGATGGTGGTTTTAAGTGCGTTGAGGTTTGTATCCCAGGCTCTCTCTTCAAAGCAAATTCTGTGGTAACTGCCTGGCTGGATGGAGATGATACCTTTCTTAGCATGTCTGGCGGGGTTGCTGGTCTGGGGGTCACTTCTCGGCTTGTTAGCCAAAATCAAATGTTGCATTACAGGCAGTGCTGCTAGGGTTCTCTCTCTCTTTCTCTCTCTCTCTCTCTCTCTCTCTCTCTCTCTCTCTCTCTCTCTCTCTCTCTCTCACACACACACACACACACACACACACACACACACAAAAGGAGCTAGCGGTGAGTTGCAGTGCTGCCAGGGTTCACACACACAGTCACACACACTAGGAGCTAGCAGTGAGTTGCAGTGCTGTCAGGGTTCTCTCTCTCTCTCTCTCTCTCTCTCTCTCTCTCTCACACACACACACACACACACACACACACACACAAGGAGCTAGCGGTGAGTTGCAGTGCTGCCAGGGTTCACACACACAAACAGACACACGCACTAGGAGCTAGCGGTGAGTGGCATTTTCAAAAGCACGGGCAGGAGCACGTGTATCTGCTGCCGGCACTGGTATTCACACTAAGCGAGTTGGGAGTTTTTGAAAACCCCAACCCTTGGCTCTAATCCACTTTTATGGTTTATTCCCAGCAAATACTATGAGAGAGAAGCTCTATTGGCAGATCCTGTGTATGGACCAATCCTAGCTTCTCTCCTTGGTAAGTACTTGAAATATTATCTCCAGTTGTGTTGGGGGTGGCTGGTTTTTTCTTATTGAATTTTCCCTGAAGCAGAGGGGTAGAAATGGAGACAGGCAAACTATTTGATTGCTGGCTTTGATGATTTGGCAGAATTGGTTTTATTAGAGCTCTTTCTACGTGTAGCATCCCACTGGAGGGCATTGGAGGTACCGAGATAGCAGTGGCTGTGTATTACATGCTCAGCAATATTTCTGTGTCCCAACAACACCTGGCTTTTTAAGTGAGGTAATTTCTCCAGAATGCCAAGGTTACCATCAGGGCTGTTGACCGGGAAGGGCAAACATCTGAAGCCACATCTGGAGTATTGTGTCCAGTTCTAGGCTCCCCATTACAGAAAGGTTGTGGATGCATTGGAGAGGGTCCAGCGGAGGCAACCAAAATGATTAGGGGGCAGGAGCGCATGATTTAGGAGAGGCTGAGGGATTTGGGCTTGTTTAGTCTGCAGAAGAGAAGAGTGAGGGGGGATTTGATAGCAGCCTTCAACTTCCTGAAGGGGGGTTCCAAAGAAGATGGAGAGAGGCTGTTCACAGTAGTGATGGATGGCAGAACAAGGAGCAATGGTCTCAAGTTACAGTGAGGGAGGTCTAGGTTGGATATTAGGAAAAGCTATTTCCCTAGGAGGGTGGTGAAGCACTGGGATGGGTTCCCTAGGGAGGAGGTGGAATCTCCATTCCTAGAGGTTTTTAAGGCTGGACAAAGCCCTGGCTGGGTTGATTTAGCTGGGGTTGGTCCTGCCTTGGGCAGGGGCTGGACTCTGACTCCTGAGGTCTCTTCCAGCCCTGGGATTCTATGATTCTATCAAAAAGGATCAGCTGTGTCAGAGCCCGGTGATTTAAAAGGCTCCCAGACACTGCTACCTTGGCAGGAGCAATGGCTGGAGTCCTAGGCCCTTTAAATCACTGCCAGAGCCCCCGTCACACCCTCTCCCTGGGCCTGGCAGTGCTGATGGGCTGGCTGGGAGAGACTAGCCCCAACCCAGTCCCTTCTGCCTGAGGCTCTGCCCCTTCTGCCTGAGGCCCCACCCCCTTTGCCTGAGTCCCCACCCCTTCTGTCTGAGGCCTTGCCCCTTCTGGAGTGGCTGCCCCCTAAGGCTCAGTGAAATCTCTCATCAGCTCTGGTTATAATTATGCAGTGATATTGATAACTTCACCCGACTCGAGCAGAAAGCGTTTCCGTTTCACCTCTGACCTGGAGGACGAGAGTGAACAAATGTCCGTTCTTCCTAAAGATCCTCTCTCGTTCCTGTCCTCCTAGTTGGGCCGT
Organism: Pelodiscus sinensis; assembly: GCF_049634645.1. Lineage (NCBI taxonomy): Eukaryota > Metazoa > Chordata > Testudines > Trionychidae > Pelodiscus > Pelodiscus sinensis. Next base: position 11,481,933 of record NC_134731.1, read on the forward strand.
GTGCACTAGAATATACCAAGCTGAAAACAGCTGACCACTACTGGACAGACCCTTCTGCAGATGAACTGGTTCAGCGACACCGGATCCATGGAGCTCACGGGCGCCAGGACTCACCATCAAAACGCCCGGCGCTGGGAGTAGGTATTTGCAGCACGCCCCTCCCTTGTTACTGGCACTGGCGGAGACCCCACGGGCAGGCAGAAGGGTGGACGTGGATTTAGATCACACCCACCGGCAGCCTCCCATTGCCAGGGATGGAGAACACTTTTGCGTGCGCCTTCGGCACAGATGAAAGCCCATTAAGTGCCAAATTTCCCCTCCACCCCTTCCCAAATGTAGGGAGATTTGAGAACCAGGCTGAAGAGAACCCAGCTGGGCAGCCACCAGTAGCTTCCCCAGGGCTGGAGCTGACATTAGTTCAGGGTGGGCAATAATTGGAGATGGGGGGGCCACTTCAGAAATTTTTTAAATGGCCCTGGGCCTCCCCAGAAGGGGCGGAGCCTAGGGTGAAAGGGGCGGAGCCAGGACACTTCCATGCTTCCCTGCCTACGGACTCTGATTGGCCTAAGGGAGGAGGGAGCGCGTGAAGTCTTCCCCCCGCCCCCAAAGAGAACTGCCAGAAGTTCTCAACATCTGGCCCAAGCCGCTGGTGGAGGAGGAGACTTCGCACACTCCCCCATCTCTAGGCCCCGATTGGCCCGGGGGTGGGGAAGCAGCAGGGAGTCCGTGGGCTGGATCGTCCCGCTTGGCAGGTTGGATGCGGCCCACAGAGGCCTTTTTGCCCACCCTGCATTAGTTGAATTTAGGGAGGACAAAGCTTCAGTTGAAGGAAGGGAGCTTGCTTAGGTCCCTGTGGCCTAATGGATACAGCATTAGCCTCGGGATTGTGGGTTTGAGTCCCATGCCTGCCCTAGGAACAACCAGGCAGCCGCCACTACCACTGGTCGAATTCTGTGGCTTGAGACAGCAAGAGTTTCACCTGATGTGCTGATTCCCAGCCTTGGGGAACAGCAACCCTCTTTGGCCAGGGTGAGGGACATGCCCCTCTCCTGCCTCTGTCATCCCCAGGCTGCTGCAAGAAAGTCCCATTCTAAAGGAGATTTCTTGAGGCGCCCTTTTTAGTGGGGCTGCTGCTCTGAGCGGGCTCTTCACATCGTTGCTTTTGGTACCGTGTGGCCTGCATGTCAAGCCACAGCTCTCGTGTCTCCTAGATCCGGAAGCGGCACTCAAGCGGGAGCATGTCGGAAGACCGGTTTGCGGCTTCGGCCAGAGAATATGTGGAGTCTTTGCACCAGAATTCAAGGACGCACCTTCTGTATGGGAAGAATAACGTCCTGGTCCAGCCCGTGAGTATCTGACCATCATGTGTGTGAGCTCATAGACTGGAGTGAGATACTGCTGGTTACTCAACTCCTTAACTCAAGTCTCCTGAATCCCAACCCAGTGCCTCATCCTATGGACAATCCAGCTCTGGAGGCAAAATCTGACTCCTGAGCCGGTCCAACAGAAGATGGATACATCACCCAAAAGAGTCATGGAAGCTTCAGGGTTGCCAAATGCCATCCTATTGGTCTCAGCCTGAGTATTGGGAGCTCTGACTCCATACCCAGGCAAAGACCTCACCAGTGGTACCCCCTCCCATCCGCCCCCGCCTCCAGTTCAACTGCGAGAGCTACTGCCAACCAACAAACCAACCACACCAAAACAAAGAGAAAAGTCATCAAACTGGGATTAAAACTGGCTAATTGAAATGGGTTTATACCCCTGCCCATCAAACTGATCTCCTCCATGTTAAATGGACTGAAAGCAAGAGCCTTGCTAAGGATTCTCAGTGGTCTAGGGAGCATGGGGGGCTTTAAACTGGGAGTAAGGAGACCTGGGGAACTTGGCTCTGTCACTGACCTACTACCTTACTTTGGGTGAGTCACCTCACCTCTCTCCACCCCTGTTGCCCCGTTCACTGTTTTGTCTGTCTAGACTGTAGATTTTCTGGGGCAGGCACTGTCTCTCACTATGGCTTTGTCTACACTACGCACGTTTTGCAGAAGAGACAATGCAAATGAAGCGCTCATTAGCTTTTTCTCACATTTCATTTGCATAATCTCTTCCGATCCTTTTTGAGCAAGAAGTTTTTGCGCAAAAACAAGTAGTGTGGACGTGTCCGTTTGCAAGATCTTTATGCCTGTAAAATAGACGTATAAGGATGTTGTGCAAAAAGGGGTTTTTTGCACAAAACGGACACGTCCACACTACCTGTTTTTGCGCAAAAACCTCTTGTGCAAAAAGGATCAGAAGAGATTATGCAAATGAAGCGTGAGAAAATGCTGATGAGCTCTTCATTTGCATTGCCTCTTCCGCAAAAAAACGTAGTGTAGACATAGCCTATGTGTGTACAATACACATAACGGGGAGAGTGTCTATTTCAACTACATCCAGTGGTGCAACTACAATATAATGAATGAGTTTGTGTTTAGGTAATGTAGTCAACAGTTTAGAAACTCATTCATGGCTACTTGTTGCAAAGCTCCATTCGCATGCCTCAGCCTCGAAAAGGCAGAAAGATGGATGGACGGACAGACATACACATGCTTTAGGAATAGTCGGGGGAGAGGGTTGATTGTTTTGCTCCTGTCCAACAAGGTTGTTGAACAGGGTTAAGATGTTTATTGCTGGTGGGTTTGGAGCTGTTATATCTGCCCCAGGATTGATGCTGTGAGCTAATAATGTCAAACACCCAGAAGACAGATTTGCGACTTGATCTTCTCTGCCAAGCAAGGAAAATGGCTTGAAAGACCGTCGTGAGTTTATAGAAAACTCTTGGCCCTGTCAAGAGCTTGAATTTATCACCGTTTCTGCAGCCTTAAATCCCTTCCCAGAGCTCCCACTCACTGGCAGCTTGCAGAGGAATAAATTGAGGTTGTCGTGAATTCGTGGGCATGATGGTAGCACATAGCAACCCCAGCTGACATTGGGGCCCGGTGCACTAGGCCTACGTCTACACAACATCTCTCTTCCGCAAAAGCCTATGCAAATGAAGCACGGATTAGCATAGTGCCACGCTTCATTTGCATTATTAATTAGGAGCTGGTTTTGTGCAAATCCCTCCTCTTGCGCAAGAGCTGTTTTTCCTGAAAAAATGAGGAAGCACGACTCTTGAGCAAGAGGGGGTTTTTGCAAAAAACCTCTTGTGCAAAAACGGCTCCTAATTAATTATGCAAATGAAGTGCGGTGATCTGCTAATCCGCGCTTCATTTGCATAGGCTTTGAAAGGAGCTCTCCAGCAGGGCTACTCAATACATGGCCTGTGGGCCACATGTGCCCTGTGTGTTTGCGGCCCGCGGTGCGGTTTGGATTTATGGGGGGGCTCAACACATGGCCCGCGGGTGGTCTGCTGTTAATATGCGTTTTAGTAGTTACATTCCTGAACTGTCATTCTCATTAAAGTGCTGTCATATGGGGTAAATAGTGCATTTTAGTAATATCAGCAGAACTGACTTAAATGGGGCCTGCGTGTTGTGTAGTCTTGCCTTAATCTTTGTATTCATGCCCGTCAGAGTGAAAGAAGCCATTTGCATATATTTGCATGTATATGCAACTGCACTTAAGTTGTGGCTGTCTGCATGTGCTGTGAGCATCATCGTGGCCCTCGGAACTTCCAAAGCTGAGTAGCCCTGTTGTACAGCCTAAGCTGAGAGGCAGCTGGCTTTATAGCTCAAGCTGTAGAGGCTACACTAAGCTCCAGAGGTCCTAGCTTCATATCTACTTGGTGGCAGTTAAGCAAACTTGCTGGGAGAGACCGTCCCTGCCCTGAACAGCTTATGCTGCCCAAGAGGGGAAGGGATAAAAGCGGAAGCCCACAGAGGGGAGATGCTTTGGCCTGGGTAACACTGTTGGCAGAGCAGGGAGGGCTGTTTGTAGGCCCAGAGTGGATCTGAAAACACACTGGCTGTCATCTTTAAACCCCAGATTTCCAGAGGCATGGGGCTCCCATTGGCTGGCTTTGTGGGTGCTCAGGTACCCACAACCCCTCACTGTTAATGGAGGAGATGGGAGTTTGGAAGCCAGTTGGGTTTCCACAGTGGACGGGGACAGGACTAGCCAGCTGGCTACGGGCCTGAGTCCAAGTGCTCTTGGAAGGGGAGGATGCACTGAATAAGTGAGGCTCGTTGAGAGGATTCTTCAGGGTCAGCCTGCTCTCGGGGACCTCTCCTTAGGGCTGACATATTCCACAGTCGTACACATCAGGATGTCAATGCGCTGGTCTTTGTGTATTGTTTGAAACAGAAGGACGACATGGAGGCAATTCCAGGCTATCTCTCCCTGCATCAGTCAGCAGAGAGCTTGACTTTGAAATGGACACCCAATCAGCTCATGAACGGCACCCTGAGGGACTCGGAGCTTGAGAAAAGGTAACACGTCCTTTGCAGAAGCGCTTGCAGCATTTACGCTAGGTCTCCGGCTGGTAGACGTGACGCAGCTAACCGTGATGGGAATAACAGGCAAGCCGGCCTGCTGTTGTGGGGGGTGGGAGAAAAGGGCAGTTGCCAAGAGGCATGGTGATTTAAAAGAGCCAGAGGCTATCACGGGTGGTGTGGCAGCCAGAGCCTCGGGTCCTTTAAATTGCCACTGAAGCGCCATGCGGCACACTCCGGGAAGTTCTCAGGGTTGGCCAGCACGGCATGCTCTGAGCAGTAGTGAGGGCTGGCTGCCCCAGGCCACACCCCTTTTGAGGGAGGCCCCGCCCCTTCCAGGAGTACTGCAGAAAGGGATCTAGGGGTCACAATGGACCACAAGCTAAATATGAGTCAACAGTGTGATGCTGTTGCCGAAAAAGCAAACATGATTCTAGGGTGCATTAACAGGAGAGTTGTGAGCAAGACACGAGAAGTCATTCTTCCGCTCTGCTCTGCACTGATTAGGCCTCAGTTGGAGTATTGTGTCCAGTTCTGGGCACCACATTTCAAGAAAGATGTGGAGAAATTGGAGAAGGTCCAGAGAACACCAAAAATGACTAAAGGCCTAAAAAACATGAGCTATGAGGAAAGACTGAAAGAATTGAATTTGTTTAATTTAGAAAAGAGAAGACAGAGAGGGAACACTATAGCAGCTTTCAAGTACCCAAAAGGTTGTTACAAGGAGGAGGGAGAAAATTATTCTCTTTAACCTCTGATGATAGGACAAGAAGCAATGGGCTTAAATTGTAGCAAGGGAGGTTTAGGTTGGACATTAGGAAAAACTTCCTAAATGACAGGGTGGTTAAACACTGGAATAAAGGTCAGGAATCTCCATCATTGGGGATTTTAAAAAACAGGTTAGACAAATACCTGTCAAGGATGATCTAGATGGTACTTGGTCCTGCTGTAAGGGCAGGGGACTGGACTTGATGACCTCTCGAGGTTCCTTCCAGTTCTAGTATTCTGTGATTCTATGATTCTTTCATACAAATAATAGCATTAATAAAATGCAAGGATTTTTCAGCCATTTTCCAGAATAATTTTTATTGTGAACTAATATTAAGAAAAATGGTAATGTTTGCTGGGTAGCAGTGCTGAAATATTTACTGCTTTAGATTTGTGTTTGCTGGGGCAGCCTCATTGAATCACAGAGACACACAGGCAGTGTTACCCTAGCATACATCAGATAACATGCTTTTGCAAACAATATCATCCAGATTTAGGATCCATTTAAAATGAACAAGTCTTTTTCCAGCTCTCCAGGGCCACAGAGCTAAAAGTCTCCCTCCCATTATCACAAATCTCATTTTTCTAGTGCCTCCCCCTTGCAAGATATGAAAGTATTTCATAATCCAGCCTCAAACCAGCCCTGTGATATGATCACCCCTGATTAGATTTGTGTTTGCTGGAAGTACTGTGTCCAGCACCACATTTCAAGAAAGATGTGGAGAAATTGGAGAAGGTCCAGAGAAGAGCGACAAAAATGATTAAAGGTCTAGAAAACATGCCCTATAAGGGAAGACTGAAAGAATTGGGCTTGTTTAGTTTAGAAAAGAGAAGACCGAGAGGGGACATGATAGCAGTTTTCAAGTATCTAAAAGATTATTACAAGGAGGAGGGAGAAAAATTGTTCTCCTTGGACAATTATAATAGGAAAATTATAGTAGGACAAGAAGCAAAGGACTTAGGCTATGTCTACACTTCCACCCTCTTTCGAGAGAGGGATGCAAATGTAGATTTTCGAAATTGCAAATGAAGCTGGGATTTAAATATCCCATGCTACAGTTGCATATTCATGTTATGGCACTATTTTGAAATAGTAGTATTTCGAAAAAAGAAACGCTGTCTAGATGCGGCTATTTCGAAAGAAAACCCTTCTTCCGAAATAACTGGTAAACCTCGTTATAGGAAGAATAAGGGTTATTTCGGAAGAAGGGTTTTCTTTTGAAATAACCGCGTCTAGACAGCGTTTCTTTTTTCGAAATAGCGCTATTTCAAAATAGCGCCATAGCACGAATATGCAAATGAAGCACGGGACATTTAAATCCCAGCTTCATTTGCAATTTCGAATGTCTACATTTGCATCCCTCTCTCGAAAGAGGGTGCAAGTGTAGACAGACCCTTAAACTGTCGCAAGGGAGGTTTAGGTTGGACATTAGGAAAAACTTCCTACCTGTCAGGGTGGTTAAACACTGGAATCAATTGCTTAGGGAGGTTGTAGAATCCCCGTCACTGGAGATATTTAAGAGCAGTTTGGATCGACATCTCTCAAGGATGATCTAGTTGGTGCTTGCTCCTGCCGGGACTCGATGACCTATCAAGGTTCCTTCCAGTTCTAGGAGTCTAGGATTCTATAATGCAGTGTGCTGTCTGCAGCAACGTTTTAAACTGGAAGTGTGGCCACAGTAGGAGTACTGGGAGAGAGTTCTCCCAGCACTCTGTGTAAACCATCTCCACCAGGGGAGTAGCTAACAGCGTAGGAGCCTGTTTACACTGGTGCTTTACAGCACAGCTGTAACTGGCTGTGTTTGGGGGGAGGGAGGGTGTTTTCACACCTCTGTGCCGGTGTTGATTTAGCCCCAGAGAGGAGCCAGTACCTGCTGCTTCAAAAGAAGGCGAAAAAATCCCTGCAGTTATGGTAGAATGTTCCCCTCTGGAAATATTTCTCTCTCACACCTGGGCTGTGTCTAGACTGGCAAGTTTTTCTGCAAAATCATCTGATTTTGCGGAACAACTTGCCAGCTGTCTATACTGGCCGCTTGAATTTTCGGAAAAGCACTGACGATCTCATGTAAAATCATCAGTGCTTTTCCGGAAACACTATGCTGCTCCCATTCGGGAGGGCCAGTGTAGACATCATAGTACTGTTTTCCGCAAAAAAGCCCCGATGGCGAAAATGGCGATCGGGGCTTTTTTGCGGAAAACCGCGTCTAGATTGGCAGTGGATGCTTTGGCCAGTTGAGGGGAAGGATCTTGCTCCCATTGAATTGAATTGGCGCATGCGACACTGGGCCCCACTTGAGCCGACTCCTGTCACGCATAATTTGTGGCAAAATGGAACCCAGGTGTCCTGAATCCCGACCACAAATCTCCAGTGTCATGCTCCTGTTGCTAGCCAGCGGATGAGTGCTGCATGGGAGGGGAGCGACTGTGAACCCGCCGGCTCCAGACACATAAGTGATACTCAGCTACTTCCTCTGCCTCTTACTTCCTCATAAATTCCACTTCACCGGCCAAGTTTTGTAAGCGGCTCTTAATTTATGGACGTGCTTGTGCTTTTACTGGGCAGTCTGGCTACTGATGATTAAAACATAACATCTCCTGGGTGTTTTTTCTTCCTTTTAGTGTGTACTGGGACTACGCCTTAATCGTGCCATTTAGTCAGATTGTCTGCATTCACTGCCATCAACAACGTAAGCATAAACTTGCGTATCCCCCGGGGTGCCACAAAGACTCGAGGGTCCGGTGTCTGCCTGTGAAATGCTCGTGATGTCTGTATTTTTTATTGTTGACTCTTTGGTGGTTTTTCTTCACTGAAAGAGCCAGCGAGCATGACTAGGCCTAACGCTGTTTCCAGTGTCTCTTCGGGCTTGCTTTGGTCCTACGTCTTGATGGGACACCATCTGGATCTAAAAGCATGAGCCTCTACTTGAAAGGATCCTGCTGTGCCAGCCGAGGCTGTAGCAAGCTCAAACCTCTCCAGATACGGCCACACCATGGCGAGAAGCTGTGGGTGCTCAGTTGCTCTGAGAATCTGGCCTCAACTTTTTAATGGTTGTGGGTAATTTTAATGGGTGGAGGCCAAATAATTGTATTTCAAACAGTTACTAATATTTATGCAGAGTTGTTGTAGCCTTGTCGGTCTCAAGCTATTCGAGTAGGGTTGGGCAATAATTTTGGACCGGGGGCCACTTCAGACATTTTTTAAGTGGCCCAAAGCTGCCTGAAATGGGCGTGGCCTCAGGCGGAATGGGCGTGGCCTCAGGCGGAAGGGGCGTGGCCATGACACTTCCGTGCTTCCCCGCCCACAGATCCTGATTGGTCGAGAGTGGGGGAGCTGCAAAGTCATTGCCCCCGCCCGGAGAGAACGGCGAGCTGTTCTGAACAGCTGGTGGTTCCCTCTAGGTACCTGTGCCCCTGGCCCTGGGAGGAGACTTCACGTGCTTCCCCCTGCTGCCCCCAGGCCATTCAGGGCCTGGGGAGGGGGAGCATGGGAAGTCTCTCGCTCTCTGCCCTTGCCCTGCAAGGGAGCGCTGCGCTTAGAGTCAACTGCCAGCTGAGCGGCAGCAACTGGAGGTTGACTTTAAGTGCTGAGCCCCTTGCAGAGCCAGAGGAGACTTCACATGCTCCCCCCGCCCCCAAACCCTGATTGGCCTGGGGGCGGGGAACCACGAGCAGTCTCCTCCCGCCCTGCCAGGAGCGTGCGCACGCCGTGCACTCGTTGCAGGGCAGGGGCAGGGCGGTAGGAGACTTTGTGTGCTTCCCCCCGCCCCCAGGCCCTGAATGTCTTGGGGGGGAGGGAGTGGCAGGGCCTCCGTGGGCCAGATCAACTCACTTGGTGGGCTGGATCTGGCCCTCGGAGGCCCTTTTGCCCACCCCTGTATTGAGAAACAAGGTGGGAGAGGTGATACTTTTTATCAGCTCCACTTCTGTTGGTGAAAGAGTCCAGTGATTGGGTGCTCACCTAGGAGGTGGGGGAATCTTGGTTCAAATCCTGCTTCTGCCCATGAAACAAGGGATTTGCATGGGGATATCCTGGGAACTCCCCGTTCCACTGCCCTTGCTTTCTTTGGCGGACACTTGGTCTGACATTTCCAAAGGGGTCTGCATCTCCATTGGAAACATTGTATGGGTCCATAAGGGAAAAAAAGTCTTTATATTACATGGTAAAGACAAACTCATGCTGTTGTTCAGCTACACGGTTTTACTTGAGCCAAAGCCAAAGAAAAAAGCACAGAAAAAGGTATAACATCTATCGACTGGAGGGGCGAAATATTTCCCCACCTTTCCAGACCAAAACTGTTCTGAGCACATCATTGCATTATCGATTATATTTAGAATATTTCTGCCTACTTAGGGCAAAATCAGACTATGTTCCTGTGAGTTACGAGCCTTTTTGTGATTTGGGGGGGGTGGGGACAGTGGGGGGAAATTGGATGGAATGTCTAATACAGTTTAGCTATTGTGTGATATAGAAAAACTGCACCCCTGTTTGCTGCTACACCCACCCCTGTGGTGAGCACCAGATAAATGCCTGACGTGTGATTGCAATTAAATTAATATCTAAAGTGGGCCCAGGCTGTGTGAGTCGAGGTGCCTGTGGTAGCCCACAGTTGAAATTGCCAAAGTCAAGGCAGGCTGCAAAAAGGAAGAGCAGATTCTCCCAAACCAGGTGGTTAACACTGTAATTAGATTCAACAACCGGTCACCAGCTGTGCTCCTGATCCCACACTGGGTATCAAAAAGCCCAAAAAAGAAATCACACATCCCCCTTTCGCCCCCAGGCTGCCTTTTCCGGTCACAGGCTCCCAATCAGCACATAGGCTCAGTGCCATGAGAAGTGATTTAAAACTTCACTCGCTGTACAAAATGTTCTTTTGATCCCCAAAGGGCGAGCCACATTACCACCCCCATACTAGTCTTACCCCAAATACCATGCTGCCAGCCCTGCCTTTGGGGTCTCAAACTAAAGGGTTATTACAAAAGAAAGAAAAGAGACAAGAGTTGTCACATGGTCGGAGCAGTCAGATCCATGCAGGTTGGACCTCCCTTGTCCGGCACCCTTGGGACATGACCGGTCCCGAACGGGGGGATTTGCTGAACCAGGAGAGGTCCCTCTCCTCATGGCCTGCGTTGCTATGGCACCACCAGGCTAGGGCTCCAGCCTGGCCCTGCTGCTTGCCACAGCTCCCCGGGGCTCTCTAGCTGCCACCGGCCCGCTGTTGCTGGGGCCAGAGTGACACAGCCGGAGCTCCAGGGCCAGTGCTGTACAGCTGCCGCTCCATAGCTGGGTTGGAGCTCTGCAGCCACTTTGCTCCAGGACCAGGGCAAAGTCCTGCAAAGTCCCTCTGGAATATGTCCAGAAGTTGGATGGAGCTGTCAGTCCTTTGGTCAGAGCATCAGCTTGTAGAGAAGTTACTCCAGAGGTGAGGACTGAAGCCAAAATGGAGAAGGCGCAGCTGCCTTTTTATATCCTGCGCCATAGGGCCTGTTCATTCTTTGCCCCAAACACAAGCTCATATAGACATGGAAGAACTCTTGGACTAGTCCCCTGACCACAGCCATGTCCCGCTGACTCATTGGCGTAACCTGTGGCGTCTCTCAATGGGTTGATTGCACCACTGATTGCCCTTGATGGGCCATTAAGCAGGCTGGATAGTGCTGATGTCAGTCTGTCTGGGGGTGTCACGCAGAAACACAGCCCAGGTCTGAGATATCAATATATCACTCCTATTTATAACTCCCAGTACAAAGCTCAAACATCCATACAAACAAGGTTATGCGTAGCAAAGCATACCTTTTCCCTGATACCTTACATGGCATATCTGGTAAGGTTTTGTAAAATTGGCATTAATAATATTATAAATGGTTTCCCATATTCCATGTAGACGTCATCTAAAAAAATGCCTGCCAAGGTTTCCATAACTCTTGCTCGCTGGGAAACATCTGGGAAATGTCATATCTGTCCGGTTAGCTGTCCTGTAGTGCCGTGTGATTCTGGGGTACAAACAGAATCCAGTTTGAAAGTCAGGTCCACTGATCCTGCTTGTAGGCTAACGAAAGGCAACCCAAGCTCACCGTGAGTTCTCTTTGCAGCAGAAAGAGGAGGGACGTTAGTACTGGTGAGCCAGGATGGGATCCAGAGACCTCCACTCCATTTCCCACAGGGCGGTCATCTCCTCGCTTTCCTCTCCTGCCTGGAAAATGGGCTTCTGCCACGAGGACAGCTAGAGCCCCCACTTTGGTCACAGCAGGGCAAGGTATGGTCCAGCTGAGAGGCAGGGATTTGAACTGTAATTTCTTCACAGAGCCACCGCATCCAGCACAATGCAGCCAGGGGGCCCTGGGAAGGACTGCAACGCAAATAATACACTCAGGACATGGGGAGGAACTTAAACGCAAAATAAACAACCCCACAGATTATCCCCTGAACAGTCTGGCTTGTTTATAAGGACACAGATTCTAGAGCAACCGGGTTATAGGTTCACCACTGACCCGCTGCAGTGGCACTTTAAAAAGGGGGCTGAAAATGACGCGGACAGGAGCATCCGCAGCCGAGGATATCGCCTAACTGGTAGACTCTTGCCGATCTGTGAAGGTTGTTAGGCTTTTACACGTCTTCCCGATAGCCTGACAAGGCTTTTCCCTGCTACCTTTAATGATCAGCTTCCCCTGGTTCTATATACGAGTGGCTCATGAGCTGCCCACTGGGTGGGAGGGGCTAGCTTTCAGCCCCTCCCCTTTTGCCAGAGGCCCCGCCCCTCTCACCTCTCCTCCCCCATAAATGCCTGCTGGCCACCTTGCCCCAGCCCCAGACCACCTGAGTGCCCCCAGCTTTTGCACCCCCAATCCCGGAGCACCAAGTGGTGCGAGCACCAGCCCGAGCCACCCTGAATCCTGGCTGCAGGTCAACCCCAGCCCAGCCTGGGTGATGGGGGAAGAGTGAGAACGGGAAGCAGGCAGGAGTCGGCCTGGAGGCAGCAGATGGAGGTGGGACCATACCAGCTGTTAGGAGAGGCTCAGTCTCCCCTGGCCTCGGATACCCACCTCCCATTGTTCCATATGCAGTAGGGTCATCATGGCTCTCATCCACGACTTGGGTTTTTAAAGGCTATGGTGGAAGATCTGTTCCCCTTTCCTGTTCAGTTGGAATTGTCTACCCAGCTCCCTTTCAAACCCACCGCTGGCTAGGGCACGGGCCTGCAGCCCATGCTGGCCTGCTGCTGGCGAGCTCCGGTTAGTGCACAATGCTTCCTTCCTTCATCTAAGGCAGGGGTGGGGAAACTGAGCCCCGGGGGCCGGATGTGGATCTTGGATCCAGCCCCCCTCCCCCCCACACACACCTGTGGAGCTCCAGTCCCCCTGCTGCCTCCCTATGGGGCTGGAGCACACAAAATCTACTAGGCTGCCTCCTCCCCCCCAGGCTCTAGTGTGTGAGGAGAATGTGGGGAGTGCCTTTCTCCTCCTTTGGGGGCCAAAGTGAGGGGTTTTTTCCCCTGCTCCTCACTTGTGTGCAGCCCCCGACTGATTTTTCTGTGGGTGAGCAGCCCCCGGTGCAAAAAAGGTTCCCCACCCCGATCGAAGGGCTTGCAGAGCCATCTCCTGAGTGTTATTTTGACGCTGTTGTACTGCACTTCCTCATCTCCTGGTAACTGTACCCACTGGGTCATTTTTGCTGTAGGGTAAAGTATTTCCCAAACTCCGGAAGAGAAATAACAACAAGTCAGTGGACCTGGAGGAAATGCCAGAGGAATCCGCTACGGACTACGTCTTCAGAATTATCTATCCAGGACACAGGCATGATAACAGTAAGTGGCTTCATTGAAAAAAACCTAAAGGGTTAGGCTGTGATCTGTGGGCGGAAGAGACCATGCAGGTTTTTCTCGTGGATATTGCCATAGAGGAGTTCTGCCTTGTTGGGTAATCGTGGGCCATGCTGTAGTTTCAAACGGGTTTCCGGAAAGCTTCCTTACCCCAAACGGAAGTGGAGAGTCCTGCTCTTGGAGCGACCCAGCGTTCTCCAGTTGAACCCACTGCAAAACTTTCGCAGACGGTCGGACGGCGACTAAATGCAACAAAATCCCCATGGCTTAATCCAACAGCAATTCTGCCCCCCACATGCAGGGGATTTTTATTTCAGAGGCAGCTTACTAATAAGGTTGTTATGAAGAGGAGAAAAGATAAATCACAAAAAAAGAAGACCCCCCCCCCCACCAAAAACCCCACCAGCCCTATTGGCCTGGCTTTCTCTACTGAAGTTTCACAACGAATGGAGGGTGGGGGGCAGAACCCACCATCAAACTTCTTCCTCTCATCAGTGAAACTGAACTCTCTGTCTACAAGGGATCTTGCGCTCCGGTTCTCTCGCAGTAGGCTCATTGACATGGCCATTGGCGGAGAAGCCGGAAAGAGCAACATCTGGAGATGTTTAAATACGGCCCCCCAGTGTAAATAGGATTTGAACCCCACATTCCTGTCCCATCTAGAAAGTGGCAAAACCCAATTAAACATTCGCCCCTCCTTCCCATTTGCCGCCCCAGCGAACTGGCCTTAAAGGGGCCACGCGCTAGGCTCAATCCAGCCTGTGAGGGAATGTCTAAACGCAGTAAAACACCCACAAGCTGCCTATGTCAAGCCGAGCCCGAGCTCTGGGACCCTCCTTGCGGGGTCCCAGAGCTCGGCAGGCAGTCTGCTCCCACCAGCTAGAGGCGCTGCGGACTTTGTGGGCAAGCGCTGCTGGTCATGTCTGATTGAAATCTGGCCCACGCCATGCACCCTTTGCTCCTTGAGAAATGTTTCTTTCCCGCCCAGACGCACGGGCCTTCACGGGGTCTCTCCCCAGCGCCGATGCCCCTGTCTGTGTTGAACGTGTCCTTTGAGACTTCTCGGAGAACCGAGTCCTGTCTTCTTATGCTCCTCTTTCACTATTTTCTTTGAGCAGTAACTATTAACTACCACCACTTAGCTGCCAGCCGCTCTGCCTCAGTCGATGACGACGAGGAGGAGGAAGACAGGCTCCACGCTATGCTCTCAATGATCTGCTCTCGGAACCTCACAGCTCCTAATAGGATGAAAGGTTTTTATCCGCCAACCCCCGACCCTGCCCCGTCCGTGTTCTGTGGCAGCATCGCCCCAGTGCTGCGTACAACAGTGTTGGCATTATGGCAAGGCAAACGTTTTTCATTCATGCCCGCCTGGAAGGCGCCCAAAAGCTGGGGGAGCAGGGTTAGCAGCACCTTCCCCTCTGGCTCTCAAGGTGAGATCCATCACAGTGAACCACAGATCTATCTTGCTTCCAGAACCTGCCTCCTCCAGGCTCCCCCTTAAACATTCTATGAGCTAGGTCACGATTCATGGCATGTGCTGTCACAGAGAAGTAAGCAGATAGAAGAGGCCCCTGCATTTTGCTGCGTGGGAGATGGGTGGGGGAAGGCATCGGTGGAGAGCCCTGTCCAACATAATGGGTAGTGAGAAAATAGATGCACCGAGTAAAGGGCTGGTACAGATCACACCTCCTCAGCTCGTGCAGGGAAAGAAGAATAAAGCTGTAACTTCTTAGGGTGTGTCTACACTTGCAGCCTAATTCAAACTAGGGCTGCAAATGTAGGCATTCGGAATTGCAAATCAAGCCCAGGATTTAAATATTCCGCACTTGATTTGCATGTTCCCGGCCGGGTGCCTTTTTTTTTTTTTGAAATTTACAAGCCCGGACTAACTGCCTGCATATACACGCGGCAGGGAAACGGGCGTTCAAAATAAAGCCCTATTTCGAACTACCTGTTAAACTTCATTGCAGGAGGAATAACAGGTAGTTCAAAATAGGACTTTATTTTGAGCGCCCGTTTCCCTGCCTTGTGTAGACGCGGGCAGTTAGCCCGGGCTTGTACATTTCAAAAATGGTGCCTGGCCGTGAACATGCAAATCAAGCACGGGATATTTAAATCCTGGGCTTGATTTGCAATTCCGAATGCCTACATTTCCAGCCCTAGTTCGAATTAGGCTGCAAGTGCAGACACACCCTTAGGGAACATCTGTACACCAGAAAAAGACCCCCAGCAGTGAGTCTCAGGGTCCCTATACAATCTACCCTTCCGTGCACATGGAGACTTGTACAGACCAAGCAGCTTTTCGCATGCAAATGCCCACCTATCCACATACTCTGGATTCCTGTAGACTAGGCCCCGCTCCCATCAAAAAGCACTCACACCAGCAAAGTTTCATCCCAGCACAGAGGTGCTCCTCAGTAGATGATCAGGCCTCGATCAGGTTGTTCTGGAGATTTAGAATCCCTCCTGTCTTGAAGAAGGAAAGTGAGGGGCATCCGGCGGCCTTCGTCCGGCGGAGCAGAAAGCTGTCTGCTGGCCAGATGGAGCCCTAAGGCTGTAGAAATATAGCTGCATTGGCTCAAGAATAGAACAGAAGAGGAAAAAAAATATTTTCTTAGTTCTGCTCAATGCTCATGTTACCTCTCTCATGTTCCCGATTGTCCCGGGACTGACCTTATTCAAGAGCAAAACCCCTCCTCCCTTCATTATAGTAGCTGTCCTGGTACTGTTTCCATGCCTCCTAGCTGTGCTTGGAGCCATCATGTCTGCAGGTGCCATAGATTTAACACACTCTTCCTTTAGCAATAGAACCTCCTCCAGCTGTTGAGTGATATCAGGCATCTTGCTTTTCCTCCTTCCTCGGAGCTCTCACATGAGTTAAGTGCTGAGTGGACACCATTCCTGGCTTGGTGATGCCACCAATGGGAGCGAGCAGATAACTCCCTTGGGTCCATTCTACTCTGGACCTCTGCCACGATGCTATTTAGTTGTTATGTGGACCCCTGTCCACTGGGAACCTCACAGGTCACCAAAACTGTCATTAGATCTGATCGTGACCCAGCTGGGCTGGATTCATAGTCTATCAAAATGCTCTTGGTAGGGATGGAAGGAAAGAACAGCCCCAAAGATTTCCTCATCTTGTAGCAGGAAATATCTCTACAGCAGGTTTCTTATGCAGAAGGGACTTTGCAATGGCTTGTGGTAAAAGATCTGTCTGTGACATCGCATGCCTGCAAAAATGAGAGTAAAAATATAAGAGAAACTATTGCAACGTCCACTTTATTTGGTAGCTAGTCAGCTAATGGACATTTAAAGCCACCTTACTAGAGAGAGGCCCAGAAACACTTATTAAAAAGTAGTAAACAGCTTAATTAGGACCACCCACCATTTGACGAGTGATTCTTGAGGGAGCTAGGTTTGACTATCATTTGTCTAACCATCACTGCTCCCTTGACACAATGACAACACTGTTGTATCAGGTTTGCTAGCCATTTTGCTTTGAATTTTTGCAACATGCTTGACATTTTGCATGTGCCCAAAGTTGCAGATAAACAACAACAAAAATGAATGAAATGAAGATGCTGTTCACTCTAATTCTTCACTAATTCAGGTACCTTTCATCTGAATCCTTAGGTTCTGTGGGGTTCTCACCTTTTAAAAGTAGATGATTTCTTTAAAACCAAACAAAAACCCACCCACTTTTCTTGTCCTTGGAGGGGGAGGAAAAAAAATCTAAAAGGATTTGTTTGTCCAATGGTTTTTATTGGACCAAAAGCTGCAACATATACTGGGTCATTCAGCTCCTTCTTGAAGAATTAAGGTGAAGAGCATTTTTTCATTAAACTTTGTTTTGTGATGTGAAATATTTATGACTGCTTCCGCATGAGCCTGTGCTTTATATGTTAACGTAACATTCTATTATTTCCCTGCCGTTAAAATGCTTTATGCGACATTGATGGCTATATATTAAAAATGGAGTCCAATCTTCTAAAAAAAAAAGTTTTGTTCTCTGCAATGGCAGAATTTATGATACAGTTTGGAAATTCCTCCCCCATGCCAGGCACTTAACATAAGCATTTGAAAGCACGGCCAGAGAACTGGAATTGCTTGCATGTGTTAATGCAGTGAATGACGTTTTTTACTATGTCTTTTGCCTTAATTTAAATCCAAGGTGAGCTGAAAGGCCAGTTATTTATGAAAAGCGCCAGCAGTGTTAAGAACATGGGCCATCGTTTTCAAAAGCTACTCACAATTTTGGGGTTCTCAGGTTGAGATGCCTTTAAAGGGGGACCCTGCTTTTCAGAAGCATCCACCCTCTGAAAATCAGCCCTCTACGGTTTGGAATTGGGCACCCAAAATCTCTAGCTGCTTCTGTAAATGTTGTAAGTGCTGCTCCTGCAACTTGTTTCCACGTGCAGAGAGATTTCAGACACATGGATGTTGCATGAGTCAGAGCCTTAGAATCTAGTTTGTCCACTTGGGGATGATCCAGTGGAGGGCCATGGGGCGCCCAGAGAGGCAATAGTGATTTTGTGAAATGTTCCAGCACCCTACGTTTAAATGCACACGGAAAATGCCTTTAGGAGTGACGTGTTACCTTGGTGCTCATGTTGGTTTCATAAACCAGGCTTTGGCGGAGGCCACTTTAAAAACCAAAAATGCTCAAGAGACTGGGAAGAGAGGTTGCATTGTGAAGATGGGTCAATAGCACCATTCTCCCGGCAAAGCATTTTACTCCCAGGAGTATCTGAAAATCAGTGGAACCTGGTGCTGGAGTAACTTTGTACCTCTGTGAGTAACCGTGGAAAGGTCAGAGCCCAAATGGCTGCGTCCAGAATGGAGATGTTTATTCGGTCTCCTTTTGAGATAGAGCCTGTTGTTGCTCTGCAATTAAACACACAAGACGTTCTACTGCAGCTCAGCCAGAAGTGACGGGCTCAGTGAAAGAAGGGCTTGCGGTCAGATTAGATGACCATAATGGGTCCTTTGGGCTTTAACATCTATTCCTGCCGCGTAAGATTAAAATCAGCTCCTCTCTTCGGAAAGCAGATTCGCAGCCTATCTCACCCCCTGTGTTCGGAACAGGCAGGGTGCGGGGCCACCACATGGTTCTCTAGAGTATGTCTACACTTGCACCCTCTTTCGAGAGAGGGATGCAAATGCAGATGGGCGAAATTTGAATTTCCGGTGCTTCATTTGCATATTTGCGTTATGGCGCTATTTTGAAATAACAAACACTGTATAGATGCAGTTATTTTGAAAGAAAACCCTTCTTCTGAAATAACTGGTAAACCTCAGTGTAGGAGGAATAAGGGTTATTTCCGAAGGAGGGTTTTCTTTTGAAATAACCGCGTCTACACAGTGTTTGTTATTTCGAAATAGCGCCATAAGGCGAATATGCAAATGAAGCACGGGAAATACAAATCCACGCTTCATTTGCAATTTCGCTCCGCTGCGTTTGCATCCCTCTCTCGAAAGGGGGTGCAAGTGTAGACACCCTTGGGAAGCTGTGGAATCCCCATCACAGAGGTTTTAATGCTGCCTCGGCCCAAGGGGGCTGCTCGGGGTGACCTCTTGCAGTCCCTTGCAGCTGTCCATTTGTGGGATTCTGTGAAAAACTGAGCATACAGAGGACTCGGCTGGTTTAGAGGCGTTAGAGCAGACAGTAATATTTTAGGGTGGGTCGTTCTGTCCCTTACTGTCATAAAGGGAAGAGCCTGCAGCAAAGCAAAGCACCTGACATCAGAGGGCAGGGGCAGACAAACATTTATGCCCATGGGTTTTTCCCCACTTTCCCCAGACTCCGGCGACATGATAGAGATGCAGGGATTCGGTGCGAGCTTGTTGTCCTGGCAGCTGGAGCACTGCAGCCAAGGGTCCTCGTGCCTCTCCTGTTCGACGGGCAGCTCTCCCTATGACCTCCCCAGCTGCTGCAACTGCATTCACGACAGGTAAACGTGCTGGGCACGGGGAGCTGGCCTGGCTCTATCGGCAGAAAGCCACAGTGGCGGGGGAGAGTTCTGGGCTCGTTGCCTCTGGACCGCTTTGTGCATCGTACACACAAACGCCTGAATCCGGCCCCCTTTTAAAAGCCACGGGGGACTCGCTAGTAGCAACATCCGAGGCTGAGGTAAAAAAATTCTTGCAGGCGTAACTCCCAATTTCAATAGGGCCCTCGGCATCTAGGAGCCTCCGTTGCAGTGAAAATCAATGGGACATAGGCGCCTAAATTCCTAGCTCACCTTTGACATTGGGAGTTCGGCTCCTAAACCCCACTGGCCCTTTTCAAAATGGTCTTCAAAAGGTTTCTTCCGCAGGCCGAGGAGAAATCATCAGTGTTGCCGTGGCACCTGTGTAGTCAGCGGTGCGCTAACTCCGCCCCACAAGGCAAGGCTTTGCCTGTGGAGAAATCACCCCATAGACCTTTGCTCCAAGCAGCAATGGCCAGTATTTTGGGGAGATGCTTCAGGACTCCCAGGCAAATCCGGTACAGGCTACAAGGAGCACACTGTGCCTGGGCCAGCATGTTCCTGTGAGAGTGCTAGAGCCTCCCAAGGACAAGAGAGAAAGCCGCCTCCTTGTCCGCAGGACAGCCTTTGCTTGCCTGTCTGTGGTATAGCCCCCACTGCCAGAGCATGCTTAGAAGGGCCTCCCACTCATAATGTGAGAAGCAGCCTTCCCCCTACTTTGTCTCCCACCACTTCTTTTACAATGCCCTCTGCCTAGGCTAATTGGTGGTTACATTTGTCTGAGGTACTTTGTACCATCCATGGGACAGAGTGGAAGGAGGGTCCAGTGGTTAGGGAGCTAGCCAGCTTCTTGGGAGACCTGAATCCAGTTCTCTGGTTTCCTCTCCCTACCTTCAGAGCTGTGATGGCCGAGTGGTTAAGGTGTTAGGGTTAGGGTCATATCCTCCTCACAGCGAGGCCTGTGTTTAGTTCTGGGCACCACATTTCACGAAAGATGTGGAGAAATTGGAAAGGAGTGATAAAAATGATTAAAGGTCTAGAAAATATGTTCTGCGAGGGAAGACTGAAAGAACTGGGTTTGTTTAGCTTGGAAAAGAGAAGACTGAGAGAGGACATGATAACGGTTTTCAAGTACCTAAAAGGGTGTTACAAGGAGGAGGGAGAAGAATTGTTCTCCTTGGCTTCTGATGACAGGACGAGAAGCAATGGGCTTAAACTGCAGGGAGGTTTAGGTTGGAAAAACTTCCTAATTGTCAGGGTAGTTAAACATTGGAATAAGTTGCCTAAGGAGGTTGTGGAATCTCCATCTCTGGAGATATTTAAGAGCTGGTTGGAGAGACATCTATAGGGATGATCTAGACTAGGGGTTGGGAACCTTTCAGAAGTGGCGTGCCAAGATTGAACTTACTCACTTCTATTTACAGATCTGCATGCCTCCAGACGGAGTCCTTGGGGGTGCAAATCCCCGAAGGGCCCTGAGCCCTCACCTGTGTCCTGCGTGAGCAGGGTCCTCAGCCCCAGGGCTGTTGCATGGTGTGGCGCAGCCTAACCTGCTGCTTGGGACGGGGGAGGGTGCTGGCTGCTTGCGCCCCACGAGAACCCATCCCACCCGTCCGGGCCCCGCACAGCTCAATCTGCAGCTGCCCCGCGGGAGTAATCAAGGCAGATGCCCAGCGGCAGGCGGGACTTTTCCATGGATGAGGGTGGGGCGGCATTCCTCCACGTGTAGCTCTGAGACCGGCACTGAGCGGGAGGGAGGAGGAGTTTGCTTTCTTCACCTCCCTGCCTGCCCCCCGGAGCTGGTGCTGCAGCCTCACAGCTGCGCACCGGCCTCGAGGCTCCAGTGGCAGCACGGGCTCCCCACATGCCGACCCCTGATCTAGATGGTGCTTGGTCCTGCTGTGAGGGCAGGCAACTGGACTTGATGTCTTCTCAAGGTCCTTTCCAGTTCCAGTATTCTATGACCTCTCAGCCACGTTGGAAGACTGTTTGCATTAGAAGCTCGTGAGGCACTCTGACCTATAGCAATGGGGCCATACGGAGACCTGGGTTCTGATTGTCCTCGCAATAAATTGGTTTTACATCAGTGGACGCAAAAGGAGAATCAGGCCTTTTTGTCTATTATGGAGCCTCGTGTGTAGTGCTCTATAAATTCTCAGTAGAAGCCAGGGAATGCCGTTTTCATTTAGTGCATGTTCTCCAAGGACAGCGATTCATCGATTGCAGTGCTGTGCCCAGTCTAGTCGTTTAGCTTGTACTGCTCCCTGTGGGGGGTTCCTTGACACGCTTGTAGATTTGCACGGTGGGAAGCACTGGTATCTAGTAGAGCTTGGGCATGGTTTTTTTTTTTGCCTATTATTTGTTTGCTAGGAATGTTCCCCATTGCAATGCCCCCAGGAAGTTTTGTTTTCAAAAACTCCTTTAGTGACAATTTTGGTTTTTAAAACTGAACATTGTTCAGTGTCATTTTTATTTTTATTGAATAACTTGCTCATTTCAATCAATCAAAAAACCTCCAGTTCTTATGTCTCATGTCCAGTTAAATCAGTGGCAGAATTTTATGGGAATAGACAAACCAGCAATCCTGTGAAGGATGCTTACATCTCTATGGGTGTGTCTACACAGCAGGGCTTCACTCGAAATAAGCTACGCAAATAGAGCTATGTCAGTGGGAGTGTCTACAAAGCACTTATTTCAAAACAGAGCACTCTTCCTCCAACTTCCCTTACTCCTCGTACAATGAGGATTACAGGAGCCGGAGTAAGAAGTCCTGCAGCTTGACAGTATTTCGATATTATTTCGAAATAACTGCCGTTTGTGTAGACGCGGACTAAGTTATTTCGAAATAACGCCAGTTATTTCGAAATAATGTTGCTGTGTAGTGTTGTTGCTGTGTAATGTTGCTGTGTGCCACATTTTATTAATGGCAATGTTGTTGTAGCCGTGATGGTCTCAGGATATGAAAGAGACAAAATAGGTGAGGTCATATCTTTGATTGAGCCAACTTCTGTTGTTGAAGGTGCTAAGCTACACAGAGCTCTTCATCAATCCACCTGTCACTGTGGTACTGAGTTATCTAACCAGCCATTTGGCCAAGGATAGCATCCCAGGCAACAAAATAATTTTAAACTCTAAAGACCTTTTTCCTATTGGATTTTTTAAACCAAATCTGTCTTGGTTGGCTTTTGGAAGGGAGCATGGTCTGAAGCTCATTTGGGATCAGGGATGTGTTTCAAGTGGAACTAATCCTTTTTTTAAATGTTGCCTTACAGAACCCCATTAAAGATGCTGTGTGAAAGCATGAAGAGACAGATTGTTTCCAGAGCATTTTATGGATGTAAGTGAGGCTGCTTTCCAAACGGGACAATGCATGTGACTTCCGCTGGGTCATCCACTTGTTTGCGCTTAGAAGGGCTGCACAATGAGGTCACTGGCCATGTTTAGGTTAGAGGGGATCCAAGCCCAATTATAGGGGGAGACATTTGAAAGCCAAGTCCTGGTGCACATTTTGAAGGGTTGCCTTTCTCTTTATAACGAGCCAGAGCAACTTAGGACTTTAGAACGTTCATGCTCATGCCCCAGGTCTCCTGGCTGGGTAGTGCCAGGGACGCGACGGCCAGCAACCGTGGAGGAGGGATGATTACAGGTCAGCAGGGTGCTGTGTGCTTTCTCTAGTGCACGTAGAGACGAACGTTTTGCTTCCAGCTTAAACTGCGCAGCTCCAGCTTCAAAAGGAGCTGCTGGCACCCTCTTTGGGACCTGCTCGCTTATATGAGACCCTGCCTCCCTACCCCCTCTGCAGGGCTTGCCTACTGCCGCCACTTGTCCACCGTGAGAACGCATCTGTCTGCCCTCGTGAACCACTCAATTGTCCCGCCTGACAAACCTTCCAGTGCAACTGGAGGCCTGACAAAAGAGGTCTGGAGTAAATATCAAAAGGACAAAAAGGTAACGGACACAAACCCTACCCCCCAGTTCTTCAAGGGGAAAAGTCAGCCTCCCACTCACACGCTGCTCTAGGGGTTATGGCTTTTATCAGTGTCACTCCCCAATTCCGCTATCAGTATTTCTAAGGGTATGTCTACACTACATGGCTCCGTCGACAGCCATGTAGATGAGCTTTGTAGACATAGCAAAATGAAGCAGAGATTTAAATAATCACCACTTCATTTACATCAAAATGGCTGCCACGCTGTGCCGATCAGCTGTTTGGCGGCACTGCACGGTAGACTAGACACTCGGTGGTCGACATCAAAAGCCTTTGTCGACCACCCTGGTAAACATTATCCCACGAGGCATAACAGGACGGTCGACAAAGGCTTTTGATGTCGACCGCCGAGCGTCCAGACTACCTCACTCTGCCGCCAAACAGCTGATCAGCCATTTTGATGTAAATGAAATGGTGATTATTTAAATCACCACTTCATTTTTCTAGGTCTACAAAGCTCATCTACATGGCTCCGTCAATGAAGCCATGTAGTGTAGACATACCCTAAGAGTCTTTCCCAATGTCCATTGTTGCTTCTAAGATGGGACATGAATGGGCCAGCTTTGTTCTAATATTTCTGCAAACTCGATTCTGACTTACACTAAGGCCCCTGTGCAGTATCAGAGTGGCAGAAAGTTGATGTAAATTACAATTTCACTTACCTTAAAGCTGCTTTTCACTCCCCGAGTGGCATAAAAGTATAAGGGCTAGGCTACATATGGAGTTGTTCCTGATTAACTCCATGTGTGGACACACCTAAGTATTCCAGAATAAGAGCGCCTTCATGCTGTTTGGCTTAACGCAAAAAGTGGGTTAAGCTAAGACTCCAGAATAAAGGAGTCCAAATGTAGGGTTAATCAAGAATGATGCCATGTGTGGACAACATCCAGATGAGACTCAGCCCGATTGGATGAAGGAGATTTTGGAAACTAGGACAATCTTGAGGAACACATACTTCTACAGAGCTTCTTGACCTGCCATTTTAGACATTTAAAGTGATTTTTTAAAAAATCTGGATGAGCCACTTCTTGATTTTGGGCAGCAGTGATGAGAAGACTTGCAAATTTTGGAGCTTGAAAACCTTTGGTAGAAGCCACAGTGAATTAGATTTTCTGTGTACTCTTTGAAGCAAATTTAGCACCATTAAAATAGCCAACCCGTGGAACTCCTTGCCAGAGGATATTGTGAAGACCAAGACTATAACAGGGTTCAAAAAAGAACTAGATAAATTCATGGAGGTTAGGTCCATCAATGTCTATTAGCCAGGATGAGCAGGAATGGTGTCCCGAGCCTCTGTTTGTCAGAGGCTGGAAATGGGTGACAGGGGAGGCATTGGCCACTGTCGGCAGACAGGATACTGGACTAGATGGACCTTTGGTCTGACCCAGTGTGGCCATCCTTATGTTCTTAAGTCCCTGCCAGCTTTAAGGACTGGAGTCCTCTATCTAAAGTACAGATGTGGCACAAGCAATATCAGGGCAAACATCCAAGTGCTTCCTGTTCAGTCTACCCCTCTGCCAAGCACATGCTTCATAAGCACTTTCCTGAATAGGGACAGGGTTAAACATGTACGTAAGTGCTTTCTTAAATCAGGGTCGATCTATGGATTCTCACTGTGTGAATTCCCTTGCGATGGAAGAGACGTTTATTCTTTATGTGTGATCCTTTGCATCTGTGGTGACAGCAAGAGTATAATTGAGCATCTACGGAGTGGTGGATTTCACGATGGATACCAGTGCAGTGGGAACTGACCCATTTATATACGCCGCTGAACCTCCATCAGACAGTAACAGCTTAAGATGATTACCATATCAGGCCAGATTGGAACCAATAGTCTAGACATAAAAATACCCCTTCTGTAATTGCCAACCTTTTTAAGGGGTCTACTGGGTGTCTTTTCCTTTAGCTTTATACTGTCAAGTAACTGTATTGCTTTGATGTAAACGCAGTAGCAAGGCGCATTAATTTTCCCTCCCTCTTTCCTGACTCCTTTAGAATTACAAGGAGCTAGAGTTACTCAGACGCGTGTACTATGGAGGAGTGCAGCACGAGATTCGAAAGGAAGTGTGGCCCTTTTTACTCGGGCACTACAAATTTGGCATGACCAAAAAAGAAATGGATCGGGTAAGTGACAGCTTCTGGAGCTGTACATGGGATGTTGAATTCTAGAAGACAATGGAGGTGTAATACCTAGTAAATGTTAAGAAACGTGCTCCGAGGATATGGTCTTTAGAGGGACCAAAACCTGTATTTGGGGGTTTCTCCTGTCTAGTGCAGTGTTTCTCAACCAGTGGTACGAGTACCCTTAGGGGTACTAGAGAGAAGTCTGGGGGGTACGTCAACACGACTGAAATTTGAAGAAAACTGAATTTTTGTGTTAAGTTTTACAGCGCTTTATTATTTTTGTACTTTTTACGCCCAAAAATTTCATTGCCCGCCCGGCTACAATTAAGTCGTTTAAACAAATGTGTTGCAATGGTAGAAAAAAGATGTTGTGTGTCTGAAAACTGTAGGTACTGGGGGTATTTTTTTTTCTTTTGAAAAGGGGGTGCTTTATAAAAAAAAGATTGAGAAACACTGGTCTAGTGGACTTGGGAATTGGAATGCCTGAGTCTGACGCCTTTGTGTGCCACCATGGGCAAGCCCCCTGGCTTTCTGTGCCTGAGTTTCTCCATTTGGGGGATAATTGTCCTCGTGGGGCATTTTTTTTAAATTAGTGCATGGAAAATGCTTTCCTGCAGCAAAGGGGCTACCAAAGGGCAGCACGTTCATCAGTCACAGTAAAGGTGCATCTACGCAGCACCCTAACCTCCAAGTAAGATATGCAATTGGCGCTACGCAAATTGTTTATCTTATTTTGCATCTATTTCGAAATAGCTTATTTTGAAATTTGGCGCATCTACACAGTGCCAAATTTTGAAATAACGCGATCTTTCGAGCCATTCCTTATCTCCTTTGCAACAAGGTTTACCAGGATGGCAAAATAGCACTCCTGTTATTTCGAAAAATATTTCGAAATAACAAGAGGCTTGTGTAGACCCGCAGGAGCTATTTCGAGATACCTCCGGTATCCCAAAATAACCGTGCAGTGTAGATGTACCCTAAGGTGTTTGTCTGGGTGACCTAGTAGTAGTTCAAATTCCCAGGTTTAATACAGCTGTTCAAAATGGCCCATATAAAACTTTGGAGACCTGGCGCTCCTAAAAATAGACAACAAGGGCTGTGTATGTCCACTTTTCCTGCAGCCAGGTAAGACATATCTTCACACACACACACACACACACTTACACTCCCTGCTATTGCAGAGTGTAAATTCTAATATCCTATTTGTACTACATGCACAGCTTTTGCTCTACCACTTCCACACTAATGCTATTTACCTCATTTCAGCCCAAGACTGATACAAATAGTAAAGCCCTAGAAGTAAGGGGGGGTTGTCAGGGAGATTCTGACAGCACATTGATCATAGAGCGAGCAGCCCCGCTGTCATGTTCCCCTAACACAGAGTGCCTCTGCCTCAGAAGAGTTCAGGGTCCCATGCAAGCCGTTGGACATGGCTTCTAAGTAGGGCAGTGACTGTAGGCTCTTCTAATGCCTTTCTTGTGCCAAAAGGGCCAGCAGCAAGTGCACAGCATTTCTTTGTTACACGGTTGTCTGTTTGCAGTTATGCTGACCTGCTCTACAATCACACCCGCACTCGTGGTGGAGAATGCTTAGAGCAGTGCTTTTCAAACTACAGGTCGCAATCCTGTAACTGGGGTTACGTCTAGACTGTTACTTTTTATCGGAAAAAGGTAGCAAATTGCACTCCACAGAAAATCCAGAAGAGGCTTTTCCGAAATTTGGCCCATCTACACTGGGCCAAATTTCAGAAAAACCTCCTCTTTTGGAAAAGCAGACACATTCCCTTGGATGTGGCAGAGTTTTTCCGGAATACCTCTGGTAGCCTGGAAAACTCAGTAGCCTAGACCAGTGTTTCTCAACCTTTTTATATAAAGTACCTCTTTCTTAAAAAAAATTGTAAGTACCCCCAGTACCTACAGTTTTCAGACACACATTTTTTTTCTACCGTTGCAACACATTTGTTGAAACAACTTAATCATAGCCGCGCAAGCGATGACATTTTTGGGTGTAAAAAATACAAAAATAATAAAGCGCTGTAAAACTTCAAAAAAAATCAGTTTTCTCCAAATTTCAGTTGTGCTGACGTACCCCCAGACTACTCTCAAGTAGCCCTAAGGATACTCGTACCACTGGTTGAGAAACACCGGGCTAGACATAACCTGTGTCTCATTGCTGCAGGGGGATCAGGTGACCGGGAGGCGTTAAGGCAGCTCCCTGCCTGTCCTGGCACCACAGATTGCGCGGTGCCCCAAAAGCGGCTGGCAGCAGGCCCGGCTCCTAGACTGTGGGCACACAGAGCTCCACGCGGTGCCCCTGCCCTGAGCACTAGCTCCGCACTCCCATTGGCTGGGAACCTGCTGCTGGCTGCTTCTGGGGGCAGCATGGTCTGTGGTGCCAGGAGAAGCAGGAAGCTGCCTTATCCCCCCATGCTGGACTGCTGACCTGGAGCTGCTCAAGGTAAACCCCTCCTGCCCCAGCCCTGACCCCCTCCCAAAGCCAGAGCCCCCTCCCACACCCCAAAGCTCTCCTCAGCCCCACCCCGGGGCCCACACTCCAGTCACGTTATGTTGGGTCGCGGCACCAACCATTTTCTTCAACTGGGTCATGAGAAAAAAAAGGGGTTGAAAACCCCTGACTTAGAGCAACACAGCGTCCCCTGCAGTCATGCCCAGAATGTGCCACCTGCTTTCCACCTCTCACGTGCCCTTCTCCCCCCCCCCCCCCCCGCACGTTGCAGCCTCCCCGTGGCCCCAAAGAAGTGAAAATGATCCTGCTGGCCCTGTCGGTGTCTGCAAAGGGTTACGTCAGGGGAGCAGCCTGAGAGCTGAATGCGGTGGTGGGGGAGTCCTGTGAGGCTCGTACGTGGCACCGGTCTGAGTGGGGAAAGGGCAGGCAGAGGGACTGTGGGCAGACATGCCTCGTAGGAGCAGGGCTGTGGGCGGCGCTCCAGAGACTCGCCTCACCCGGCCGTGTCGGCACCTCTCCGCCAGGCTTCCATTCTTGGCACGTTAAAGCGTTAGCCACGTTGGTTCCGGGCTGCCGCGGCTGTGACACGGGTCTGGCAACTGCCCCTCTTTCTCTCCTGTTAGACACGCCGCACTAGAGTCCAAGTAACTCCACCTCTGTCTGATGGCCAGGGTGCAATCCCCGGGGGAGACAAGCACACACCAGTCTCCTTGCTTCCCTTTTCCTCCAGAGCACGGAGGTTAAATTTAGATTAATTAACTCATCGATTAGTCGATGGGATTTCCATCGACGATTCGGTCGGTTTATAAGGGTGCCTCCTGCTGGGCTCTTGCTACAGTTGAAAAGCGGAAGCCCCACAGGGAGCATGAGCCCAGTGGGGATCTTGTACATTTCAAAAGGAAGCCCCGCAAGGAGCATGGGACCAGCAGGGGACTCGTCTGGCCCAGCCTTGGAAATGTACAAGAGCCCTGGCAGAATCAAGCGGGGGACCAGAGGGGGACTCTCCCGCTGGCCACATGCTCTCGGAGGCACCTCAACCTTGGAAATGTATAAGAGGCCTGGCTGGGGCTCTTGTACATTTCAAAAGGAAGCCCCCACAGGGAGCGTGGGGCCAGAGGTGTCCCCTGTGCGCCCACTGGGGCTTTTGTACATTTCAAAAGCAGAATCACAGCAGAAGTGGTGTGAGCAGAGACTGCTTCAGTCCCTGCTCGCACTGTTTCCACTGTGCCTCTACCTCCCCTGCCCCCGCGGAGATGGTGCTGGGGGGAACCAGCTTTTAAACTGCTCCCCCCGGCACCAGCTCCTGCTCCTTCCCCCCTTACTTCCTCTCTCTGATAGAGGCAGCAAGGGGGGCAGGGAAGAAACTAGTCTCTTACATCCTTGCTCCAGAGGGAGATAAAACCAATAAGTAAGGATAATAATAAGTAGAAAAGCAAGGCCAATCTGCATATATCTGAGAGGGGACTGTTTGCCTAGTGCTTAAATGAGGAGTCCTGGTGTCAGGATACCTGGCTTCTAGTCCCAGCATCTAGGGGATTCAAGCCAGGGACTGGTCATCAGAACTGAATAACGCCCGTGCCTCAGTTTTCCTATCTGTGAAAGGGGACTACTACTCACTTCACAAGGGCGTTTCAAAGCGTAAACTCGTGTTGGGTGCGTTCTTTGAGATCCTTAGATAAAAGGTGCCGTTGAAGAGCTAGACTGAAAACTCCTTGGGGCAGAGCCCATCTTTATTCAGCATCTAGCCCCGTGGCACCAGTCACTGTGACCGGCTACCGTGCAGCGATGGTATCAGAGCTGGAGTTTCCAGGGTGAGAATCGCTCTCAGTGGCTGGTCCTGCAGTGAACTCTGTGCAGACCCCTGCGCTCGTGTCTGGAGCCCACTGCAGGGCCCTAAGGTGCAAAGATGGAAAGGGGGCGCAGAAATACCCTCTGGTGCCAGAGGATTTGATTAGGGCAGGCCACTGGTCCGTCTGGTCGCAGCTCACCTCTAAATGAGCACTCCTTGGAAGCTGGGCACTTCTGCGGCCACTCAGAAGAGATTTCGATGCTGGCCAGCTGATTAGCAGGGCTCCCACAGCCAGGTTTTGTTCCTACTGCTGGTGCCCATTCGCACGTGCCTCCGTGCACATTCAAAAATTATTCTGCCCCTGGATGGAAAAAAATCTGCCCATGGATGGAAAAGATGAGAGGGAACACTGGGGGCAGCCAGTCAGAAAGTTCCGGACAGTAAATGTTAAAAAAATGCTTCCTGCACTTCTTGGTGGCAGCTTCTACCCTGAAGCATGAGATTCAGTTACCCATTTAACAAGCCTGATGTTATTGGCTGGCTGCAGCCACAAAATCTGCACCTTAGCTGCTTCTTTTTATTTGTTGTAGCTGGACCTGGCCTTGAACTTCCCTCCAGTCCTTTGCCTCTCGTTCTGTCCGTGCCCAAGCATGCACCTTGTTCCACTTTGCCCATTACTCTAGGTATTTGTGGCTCCCTCTTGTTGACCCCTCACCAACAGTAAATCCATCCCCAAAATTCTGGGCGAGGGGGCTTTTACTCCCACTATCCAAATGGAGAATTGAGGCACAGAGAAATTAAGGCCAGGTCTACACTAAAAGGGAAGGTCGAATCAAGATATGCAACTCGAGCTGCATTAATTACATAGCTGGTGATGACGTACCTTGTTTCATGTTTCCCCTCTGTCCGCACAGCAGGAGGCTGATGGGAGCAAACACGCCCATCGGCTTTCTTACTTCTTGCAGAAGCAGGAGTCCTGGCCACCAACGGGGGCGCCCTCTGAGTTCAATTTAGTGGGCCTTTAGACTCACTAAATCAAACTCCGGAAGATTGACCGCGGCAGCATCAGTCTTCCATTTAGTGAAGACACGGCCCAGACAACTTAACCTAGGTCTCACGGAGAAAACGTGCCAGTTCCCAGTGTAGTGAGCACATGATCTTCTTTCACATCACATACCTAAATTAAGTCTGTTCCCCCCCCCCCCAAGCAACTTTTTGCTAGGGAAGGACCCCTCCTGGACATGCGATATAAGCCCCAAACCCAGTTGCCCTGGAGTTCAACAGGGTTTCCGATCCTGTCTTCCTGTTGGGCCATTTCACTAGCTTTAATCTCTCGTGTGCAAGCCACGTGGTCGGGGTCCCTCACAGCCTTGGAGGCCTTCCAGCGAACATTACAGCTGAAGGGTCCGTGTGTCTGTTTGAAGGTGGATGAGGACATTGCTCTCAAATACCAGAAGGTCATGGCCGAGTGGAAAGCCTGCGAGGTCATCGTGAAGCAGCGGGAGAAAGAGTCGCACTCCGTCATCTTTGCTAAGTTTTCATCAGGCAGCAGCATCGACAGCCACGTCCAGCGATTGATCCACCGGGATTCCACCATCAGCAACGACGTAAGCTGCCTTGTCGGGCACTTTGCCCTCCTGTGTGCTCCCCGCTAAGGAATGTTTCAGTTCAGTGGGTGATGCTGGAGACAGGGCCAGCCCAAGACAGGTGCGGCACCTGGGGCAACCTCCCCCCAGTGCCCCAAGTGCAGGACCCAGAGCAACTCCCTCCCTCCAGGTCCTGCCTCTGCCCCACCCTCACCCCACCCCCTCCATGTCTCCCCCAAACCTCACCCCTGCTGCATCCCCATCAGGCCTCTTCCCGCCCCTGCATTGCCCCTTCCCACTCCCCCAAAGAAGGGGATTACCAGGGGCCGGGTGCTAGCAGCAGCAGGGGTCATCCTACTCACCACGGCGCTGGGAGTGGAGCGACCCAGCAGCTTGTTCCACTTTGCCCTCCCAGCCCACTGCGGCTCCATCTCCGTGGCAACGGGAAACAGAGCACCCTGGGGCCTGGGTGCCCGGCTTCCTGCTGCCGCAGAGAAACCAACGCAGCAGGCCGGGAGGGGGTGGCAGGGCAGGGCTGAGCACCGCCCTGATGAATGCTGTCGCCTCGTTCCAGGCCAATCCATAGCACAGGGCCTGGGACAGCCTCCCTGACATACCCTATGGACAGGGTGGCTCTGGCTGGAGACATAGACCACTTTCCAAAATCTTGGAGTGGCCTCCCATCAAAAATTATTGCCTACCCCTGCTCTATTCCCTCCTAATAGATACACACCAAGATGCTGCAGGTGATAATAAATGCTCTGCTCAATCAGTGATCTTGTCTATTGACATGACCACGCCCCCCCCCCACAAGTTTAGGACTTGTTTGCTAAAATTAATCTCTTTCCTTTCTTCCCCCTCCTGCAATCATCCTTCTCAGGTCTTCATATCTGTAGATGACATGGACTCAGCAGATCGAGACTTCAAAGGTCCAGATGACCCCTCTTTGACTGTGGTGAACGTCGACACGCCGGTTGCGGCTGCTGTGGTTGAACAGCAGTCGGTAGAATTTGATTCTCCCGACTCGGGGCTGCCTTCTTCTCGGAACTACTCGGTAGCTTCGGGCATCCTGTCCAGCATCGATGACGGGCAAAGTGTCAGCTTTGAGGATGGGGCTGAGGAAGATGTGAACACGGACTCAGAAAGACCAGATCTGGACCCGACCCAGGCTCAGAAAGCCAAAGCGGTTGTCTTGGAGTCTCAGGATCCTGTAATGGAGGAACAGCTGTGCTCCCAGCTGGATTATTTAACATCCAGCGAGGACATTGGCTCTGTCTGCATGGCTGCCTATACAGTAGGTCACTGTCTATCCTAGGACAAATCTGCCTATGCCTAATGCAACGGTTTTCAAACTTAGGGTCATCACCCAGGACAGGGTGATGGAATATCAGACACCGAGTCTTGTTGCTGCAGGGGGATCAGGTGACCTGTGGGGGCGCTAAGGCAGCTCCCTGCCTGTCCTGGCACCACAGACTGTGCTGCACCCCAGAAGCAGCTGGCAACCTGCTATGCTGGTGGTGGGGTGGGGATCAGACCAAATGCACCTCTGGGTGCTTCCTCCTGCTGCAGGACACTGTCTGAGACTGGTCAGCAAGCGGCCTGAGATTGCTGCAGCTGGAGGAAACTTGTAGTGGTGGGAGGGGGCACGAGACAAGACCCTCCCCTTTACCTCTTGGAACCTCCTGTGGCTACAGGAAACTCTGCAGTTGCTGCCTTGAGAGTCCAGCTCTGAGGGCAGCACAGAAGTGAGAGGGTGGCATGACCCTTCCCACAACAGGTTTGTGACACGCCCCCAGTCTCCTTTTGGGTCAGGACCCCATGGTTACAACACTGAGAAATGTCAGGTTTAAAAAGCTGAAGATGTGACATTTACCAATGTTCAATTGTGACAGCCGTGAAATTGGCCATAACGGACTGTGACTTTGGTAGGGCCCAACTATACACAATTGCCAGAATGCAACGTGCTCAGGCCAAGAATTGCCTGGGCTTCAACCCCAGGGCTGTCATGGTGAGCGAAGTAGCTGGATAAGCAAGTTCTGCTGCAGCTTCAAATGCCTTCTTGGTGGTAATAATAATATCGAGTTTGTATAGGTCCCTTTCACCTGTTCATCTCAAAGCGTTTCATGGTGCGAGTCAAGGGAAGTCAGGTGGCTGAATCCCGCTACCTTCCTGCTTCTTAACGCCAGTTCATATCCAGAAACACCTTTGTTTAACAGCTCACCTGACTCCCTGGGGTGTTTTAAATCCTAGATAGAACTGCTGGACACAGTTGCCTTAAATCTGCATAGAATCGATAAAGATGTCCAGAGGTGTGACCGGAATTACTGGTATTTTACTGCCGCTAACCTGGAGAAACTCAGAAACATCATGTGCAGGTAACAGCTTGCAGAGAGCATGCTTCTCCTCGTGGCGTTACGGCTCCCCTGAGTTAATAATCGATACCACGTGCCTCTCCCAGCGGGCAGGGAGGTCTGGCTAAAAGCTTCTAGAGAAAGAGAAGATGGAGGTAGGCTAGATAGTCCCAGCGTGTCCTCAAACACTGTGTACCACCTTGGACACGTTTTGTATTCTTCTTTGGTCCTCAGTTCCCCACCTATTAAAGGGAGAGTACACTACCCTGCTTACAAGGGTGTGGCAAAGATCCGTGGAAACTGAGTGGCTCAGACACTCATGTGATAATTGATTGGAGTGGGAAGGCTACATTTTCAGATCAACCCCCTGCCAGTACCGCATGCCACTGGGAACATAAGAACAGCCAGATTGGGTCAGACCAAAGGTCCATCTAGCCCAGGGTATGTCTACACTTGCAGCCTATTTCGGAATAGGGCTGCACATGTAGACATTCGGAATTGCAAATCAAGCCCGGGATTTAAATATCCCACGCTTGATTTGCATCTTCCCGGCTGGGCGCCATTTTTTGAAATTTACAAGCCCAGAATAACTGCCCACGTCTACATGCGGCAGTGAAACGGGCGTTCGAAATAAAGCCCTATTTCGAACTACCCATTAAACCTCATTGCAGGAGGAATAATAGATAGTTTGAAATAGGGCTTTATTTATTGAAATAGGGCTTCCAGATGGGAAGATGCAAATCAAGTGCGGGATATTTAAATCCGGGGCTTGATTTTCAATTCCGAATGTCTACATGTGCAGCCCTGTTCCGAAATAGGCTGCAAGTGTAGACATACCCCAGTCTCCTGTCTGCCGACAGTGGCCAGTGCCAGTTGCTGCTGATATAACTACATTCACCCCGGTCAGGTGGCATTTAAACTCTCTACCGTTCTCTACGTCTGCTTAGTCACCTGTTTTCTCCGGGGCGAGAGTCTGAAAGCTGGAATCTGAGTTGGGCCCCCCATCCCACTACCAGACACGCATGCCTCTCCCTAAGGGCGGGACGTATGGATGCTGTTGCACCCCCGGGTTTGGCTTCCATCACATACGGGGTTTACAGTTTGCTTCAATGGCTCTCAGCGCCCCGGCTTTTTGAGAAGGCTTCTCCTTTATATTTGCTAGTTTGTGTTTCACCCCATAGCAAAAAGTCCCTGCCAAAGGGAGATTTTTCAAAGCCACCTAAGATTTAGGTGCACAAGCCATACTGGAAGCCAGTGATTATTCTTTCTCCCAAAACAGTTGTGGGCTTTGGTAAATATCTCCCTGTGTGCTTTGTAGAAATCTCAGGGTATGTCTACACTACCTTGCTAGTTCGAACTAGCGGGGTAATGTAGGCATACCGCACTTGCAAATGAAGCCCGGGATTTGAATTTCCCGGGTTTCATTTGCATAAGCGGGGAGCCGCCATTTTTAAAACCCCGCTGGTTCGAACCCCGTACAGCGCGGCTACACGGGGCACGAACTAGGTAGTTCGAACTAGGCTTCCTAGTTTGAACTACCGTTACTCCTTGTGGAATGAGGAGTAATGGTAGTTCGAACTAGGAAGCCTAGTTCGAACTACCTAGTTCGTGCCCCGTGTAGCCGCGCTGCACGGGGTACGAACGAGCGGGGTTTTAAAAATGGTGGCGCCCCGCTTATGCAAATGAAGCCCGGGAAATTCAAATCCCGGGCTTCATTTGCAAGTGCGGTATGCCTACATTACCCTCCTAGTTCGAACTAGGCGGGTAGTGTAGATATACCCTCAATAGGTAATTCATCTTTGCCTCAGGTGGGGCAGGAGAATAACTCACCTTGCTGACCCTCTGTACCCCCCAGCTTTCAATCCCGTGTGATGTATTTGTGACAAAACAGGCATGGAGGCGGGCTGTCATGCAACTGGGAAACACCCAGAAAACCTCCTCATTGGGCATTTTTGGAGCCTTGTGTATAATGTAGGAGAAAGTTCTACGCCTGCCACAGAATTCTGTAGGCTGGTGCAAAAAAGCTGTAAGTGAGGATCTCGCTCACTATTAAATTGTAGAGGTTTCTAAGGATGATTTCTATAAACACTATCGACGCCCTCCTTAGGGAATTCACCCACTGCATCTACAGGCGTGTTCCCTGGAAGGTGAGCACTTGGGCGGCCACTCAGGAGCGAGTCAAATGCCACCCAGCTGATTAGCAGATCACCACAGTCTCCTGCAGCTGGCAGCATGTATTGGTGGTGCACACCTGCACAAGCCTTGGTGCACATAACAAAATTTATTCCACGCATGCATGGAAAATATTACAGGAATTATTGCTCTATAGGCTGTCACTGCACACAGGGCTTTTTATGGGCGCAAGGTCTTGGATTGACTAAAAACAATCCATCAGAGAGAAGATTTAGAGACTACATTTGCTAGTGTCTCTTCTGTTTTTTTCTTCGTGCAGTTATGTTTGGGAGCACCTGGATGTCGGATATGTCCAAGGCATGTGTGACCTACTGGCTCCTCTCATGGTTATACTTGATAATGGTAGGAGGGCTGAGTTTTCCTTGCATAATATGTTGCCCCCATTACAGATTACAACGAGGATACATGAAATACACCAGGGATGTGAACAACTAGTTGACTATGCTTATCAGATCGTTGACAGGCTAGTGGACTAGTCGTTTCTATCGGAAAGAGGCAGCAAGAGGGTGGTAAAGGGGAAGGTACTTCAAAGCGGCAGCACTGCATGGACCCTGGAGCCAGACCCTGGGCTCCACGTGGCGCTGCCACTTTGAAATGCCGCTTGCAGCCTAGGGTCCGCTGGGTTGTCCCTAGGCTGCATGTGGTGTTTCAAAGCAGCAGCGCAGCCCGGGGTCATCAGGAGAGTCCCCAGCTAACTCCAGGCTCCACATGGCATTGCCGCTTTGAAACGCTGTGTGCAGTCCGGGCTTCTCCTGGCGTTTCAAAGTGGCAGCGCTGCGTGGAGTCCAGAGTCAGTAGGGGAGTCCCCAGCTGACCCCAGGCTCCATGCGGCATTTTTACCTTTGAAGTGTAGCAAGAACCCTAGGGCTGTTGCTCCACTTCCAAGGCGGGGGCGCCCTATTGACTAAGCCAATAGTCGATGCAAAATGTAACATCCCTAGAATACACCGATTCAAACAATGTGCCACGTTTCAGAGGATCGTGGTGATGGGACTCGCAAGGGCATCTAGGGGCTTCCCTGTTTATTCTCCCCACACTAAAGTTGACGTGTCACCAGAGTTAACAGTATCCTTATTGCGGGGGGAGGAGGGGCTGCCCACTCAACACGGGATCTGCCCATCTAGCTGGGTTCCGTCTGTCCCTCCACTCACCACTGGTAAGAGAGGCTCTGCAGTCAGAAGGGAGGCTCCAGTGTCCCGCCTCGTGTTTTCACCCCGCACTGCTCACACAGGGAATGAACAGATTTAGGAGGAGCAAGCTGCCCCTCTTCCCCCAACACCTGACCCTGCAGCGCATCGCCTCGTGCGGTGCAAACATGGGTCCCGGCCCGCCAGCAGTGGGAGCAAAGGGAATAATTACCTCAGGGCCCGGAAGGCTCCTGGCCACCACCCCTGCTATTGCAGCAGCAGTGGTGACCAAAGCTGCAGGCCCTTTAAATCGCCGCTGGAGCACCGCACTGTGCAGCTCTGAGGGCTGGGGGGAGGAGCCACGCAGAGGGCTGGCTGCCCTGAGCCCGCCCCTTGTGCCCAAGGCCCCACCTCTTCCAGAAGCACAGAGCCACCCCCCCTCACTTTGTTCCAGGGCCCACCATGGAGTTCCAGATTTTCCAGCCGTCTAATCTACCCTCTTTATATCCACAGATCAACTGGCCTACAGCTGCTTCAGCCACCTCATGAAGAGAATGAGCCAGAATTTCCCCAATGGGGGTGCTATGGACACACATTTCGCCAACATGCGATCGCTGATCCAGGCGAGTCCTCGTTGGAGTGGCGCTGGGGTTCGGCTCGGGGGAGCATATTTCTATCAGCCTTTGTGTCCCACTAGCTCAAACACGCCCTGTTCTTGGGCAAACTCTTCCTGATGAAGCAAGGAGGAGGGGACAGCTCCAGTGGGAGGTTGCTCGGGTCAATTCCCGGGTGACTGCCCTATGTGGTTAGGAAGGGATGTTTGGGAGCACAGCTCCGCTCAGAGAGGCACATGCATGAGCTGCCCACCAGCTACGAAGAGGAATGACAGTCCGGGAAATGGGTCTATGGCAGGGGTGGGCAATACTTTATAATGGGGGTCACTCCAAGATTTTGGTAAATGGTCAAGGGCTGCACTTCTGTGGAGGGGAAACAGGGTCTCAGTTGGCGGGTGTGGTGTAGAAGGGAGCTTGGGATAGAGGACTGAGGTGCAGGAGGGAGTGTGGGGCCTGAGAGGGGATTTGGGTGAAGGAGAGGGTTATGACCTGGTGCAGGGTCCAGGAGGGGTTATGGACGCAGGACAGGAGTCTGGCTTGGGGGAGGGGTGTAGGAGGGGTGCAGGGCCAGGGAGGGGTATGGGTGCAGAAGAGGAGTCTGGCCTGGGGCAGGGGTGCAGAAGAGGAGTCTGGCCTGGGGGAGGGGTGCAGAGGGATGTAGGGCCAGGGAGGGGTATGGGTGCAGAAGAGGAGTCTGGCCTGGGGCAGGGGTGCAGAAGAGGAGTCTGGCCTGGGAGAGGGGTGTAGGAGGGGTGCAGGGCCTGGGAGGGAGATGTGATCTGCAGGAGGTGGGCAGAGGGGATACAGAGGGTTTGGGTGGTGGCTTGGGGCAGGTAGTTGGGGACAGAGTAGGGGTGGGATGCCAGAGGCAGGCTCTGGCTGGGAGATGCTTACCTAGGCGGCTCCCAGCCAGCAGCCCTGCAAGCTCCCTGCCTGTGTGCCGGGCGGGCTGCTCTATGTGGCTCTGCTCCAGCACAAGGAGCGGGAGAGGGGAGTGGGGAAGTGAGGAGACTTCATTTGCTGCCGCTGCCTTCAGCAAAATTTCTCAGCTCCTGTTGGCCGGAAACTGGCCAATGGGAGCTGAGGGATTTTGCGAGGGGGCGGGGACAGCATGGGAAGCTTCTCCTCCCTGCCCTGACTGCATAGCAGTTAGCAGGCTGCTGTTTAAAGAGCCTGCAGCTGCTCTGTAGTAACTGTGCTGGCGAGGCGGCCCTGGGCCAGATCCGGCGGCTTGCTGGGCCAGATCCAGCCCGCTAGCCGCCTCTTGCCCACCCCTGGTCTATGGGCAATTCAGTTGCTGGAATCAATGGAAAAAAGACTCTGGATTCAATGGGAGGCAGCTGGGCAGCAATTGAGATGGAAAGAACAATGAATTTCCCCAGTGCAGGCTCAATTTCCTTTCAGCTCACACGCAGGACTTGGACGGGCTCTGTCTGTATTCTTGGCAGGCTCTTCTTGATATGATCGTCGCGTGATTTATTTAGGCCCAACATTCCACTGCCAAGCAGAGAATGTGTAAGGCAGGGTGGGGATCGGAGAACAGCCCGGAGCTGTGATGGTTTATATAATGCTGTCTGGGCCACGGATTCATTGTGTGTATCTTGAGCAAGGCGTGTGTGTGTGTGAGAGAAGAACAGATACACACACACACACACACACACACATTTGTAGCTGAGTTATATGTAAGACGATCACAGCTCTTTGGGGAAAATGAACAAGACAAACAAACGAAAAACCCCAGACTGTATCCAATCTCAGATTGGGACTCTCTCAGTTTTCCAGGATAAATAGATTATGAA
Organism: Pelodiscus sinensis; assembly: GCF_049634645.1. Lineage (NCBI taxonomy): Eukaryota > Metazoa > Chordata > Testudines > Trionychidae > Pelodiscus > Pelodiscus sinensis. Next base: position 11,520,939 of record NC_134731.1, read on the forward strand.
TATTAAAAATAGTAACAAATCATTATGATTTTATCAGGTACAATGAATCATATTTGCTTTTAACCATGAATTAGACACAGGTTGTCATATAACTACAGTCGTGTGACATTAAATAAAGGATCACATTTTTATATTAAGGTTACCTTTATAAGTAGTTGGCAAAAGAGTAATGTTTATTAGCCACGATAAGCATTAATGTGTGTTATATTCTAATTAGTTATAAATACATCAGTGGAAGGTTGTTGGATTTTAATAATTTAACTTCTTAGAAACTATAATCATTGGTGTAGATTTTGTTGACCACATAAATAGGCTTTCCATTTGCTTGTTCAAATAATTGAAGAGTCAATTTTTAACTCAAATTGATCCCTGACAACGTTTGCGCTAGGAATAAGTTATCATGTCTTATGGAGTGTCGGATTTGACCACAAACGAAGGCCTGATCTTCCAATTGCGTTTACAGGAATGAAGCCAGCTGCCGCCTCTGAGCCCCGTCTGAGCCGTGTATTTGTGCAAAGATTTTTTTAATCTTCCCTGTGCTCATTTTAAAATTGGGCGTACGGGAAGGGTGAACAGATACTGAGTTTAACCAGTTAAACTCTTCCAGTGCTACAAATGTCTAAACACAGCTATTTAGCTGTGACATACCGATTTATATCTACATTCGAGACCTCAGTCCTTTAAACACTCCTGCATGTAGTGCAGGTTGGACATCCCTGGTCTGGCACCCTCGGGACCTGACTAGTCCCGAATGAGGGACTTTGCTGGACCAAAGGAGGTCAGTTCTACCCCTCTGCTGAAAGACTCTAGGCTCTTCCAGGGTCCATCACAGAGGGCTCCCCCGCACAGCAGCAGGGCTCCCCTGTCCCCTGCCGCTGGGGTTCTGGCTCCACTGCTGCCGGGGGCCCATTGCCTCAGGGCTGCCGAAGCCCCAGGGTTTTGCTCTTCTAGGGCCACCAGGCTGCTGCGCTCCTTGCTCCACTCCAGCTGCTAGGCTCCTAGGGCTCTCTGGTCCAGGTGCCCTCTGGTCCAGCAACATCCATGTTCCTGCCGGGCCACAGATGTTGCAGGACCAGAGAGTCCCGAACGAGGAGGTTCAACCTGTACTTAAATGATCATAAACCGTAAGTAAGCAATATGCTGATAGCATCTTAGGGGAGTGGCTTCTTAATCATAGAAAGAAGTATCGGGGGGGTAGCCATGTTAGTCTGACTCTGCATAAACAACGAGAAGTCCTGTGGTACCTTATAGACTAACGGATTTATTGGAGCATAAACTTTCGTGGGCAAAGACCCACTTTGTCAGATGCATGTGACGAAGTGGGTCTTCACCCACGAAAGCTTATGCTCCAATAAATCTGTTAGTCTATAACAGCGGTCCCCAATGTGGTGCCTGCGGGCGCCATGACGCCCGCCAGGGCATTATTTGCACCCACCGAATGATCTGGGCCAGCCCCACCCCTGGCGCGCGGCGCATGCATAGTACCGGCCCCTGGTGCATGGACAGCCCTTGCCCTGGGCGCGCGGCACATGCGCGATACCAGCCCAGGCATGCAGCGCATGGGCGGCCCCGCTTCCGGGCACGCGGCACGTGCATGGCCCCGCCCCTGGATGCGTGGCATGTGAGCAGCCCCGGATGCCTGGCGCATGAGCAGTCCTGCCTCCGGGCGCCTGGCAGCCCCAAAAGGTTGGGGACCACTGGTCTATAAGGTGCCACAGGACTTCTCGTTGTTTAATCATAGAAAGTTACTTTATAGCACCACTAGATGTCTCTGTTTATCATTCATCTGTGGTACCGGGGGAGGGAGGGAGGTGGAGAAACTAGTTCAGTAACTCTCAACCAGGGACAAACAGAGGTCTTACTGGGGGGAGGGGCGTACTTCACTTCAGATTCTAGATATTTGCCTAGGCCACATGAAAAGCTCTAGTGAAGTCAGTGCAAACTACAGTGTCATACAGATAATTGTTTGCATTGCTCTATATCCCACACCCTGACATGGAAGTACAATATTTATATTCCTATTGGCAGGGCTTGACAAACTGCTGATTCTATTTGCCCGTGGCAAGTAGATTTCAGGCGGTCGCTCCGTGCGCCCCATTCACCAGCGCTGCACGCATGCACAATGCCAGTCTGGCGCATGCTCTGTGCAGGGCTACCGAGTAGCTCTCGCCACAGTTTGTCAAGCCCTTGGTTTATTTTATAACTATATAGGAAAAATGAGAAAGTCGGCCATTTTTCAGTAAGAGCATGGGGTGACATTTGTGTATTTTTCTGTCTGGTTTTATAAGCGAATTGTCTTTAAGTGAGGTGATACTAGCAGGGTGTGGCCACAGTTTCACTTCATAGAAAGAGCAACTCCTTTCAGAACCGAGGCGGATGTCATAGTGCAAAGGGCACTCACGCCCTACTCCATCAAATGGCCATTGGGAAAAATCATTTCAATGTAAAAACAATGAGGAGTCCTGTGGCATCTTAAAGACTAGCCGGTTTATTAGGGCATATGCTTTTGCGGGCGAACACCCACTTCCTCAGATGCACTGGAGTGGAAATCACAGAGGCAGCATAACTATCCTAGCACATGAGCAGAAGAGAGTTACCTTATCAAGTGCGGGACCAGTACTAACTAGGCCAGTTTAGTCAGGGTGGATGTTGCTGAGGAGATGTGAATACCAAGAGAAGGAAAATTGCTTTTGTAGAGAGCTGGCCATTCCCAGTCCCTATTCAAACCCAGGTGAACAATGTCAAGTTTGCAAGTGAATTGCAGCTCTGCAGTTTCTCTCTGAAGTCTGTTTACAGTGTTTGCGTTGAAGGTTGGCCACTTGTAAATCTCTTACTGAGTGTCCAAGGAGACTGAAGTGCTCTCCGATTAGTTTTTGGAGGTTCTTGATGTCTGGTTTGTGGCCATTTATTCTTTTGTGTAGAGACAGTCTGGTTGGACCAATGAACATGGCAGAGGGCGTCGCTGGCCCGTGATGCTGTGTGTCCCATTAGCAGACGTGCAGGTGGATGAGCCCTTGATGGCTGATGTGGTTAGGTTCTATGATGGTGTCGCTTGAGTAGGTATGCAGGCAGCGTTGGCAAGCGGGTTTGCTGCAGGGATTGGTTCCTGGGTTAGTGTTTCTGTGGTGTAGTGTGTAGCTGGTGAGTATTTGCTTCAGGCTGAGGGGCTGTCTGTAAATGAGGACTGGTCTGTCTTCCAAGGTCTGTCAGAGTGATTCACTTACACGTTTTATTTTTGGAGACATCCACCTGACATCTGGTGAGAGGTACTTTCATTGTATGCCTCTTCCACAGGAGCAGGGAGTTAGACTGTGAACTGTATGTGCAGATGACGCCACATAACAAAATGCAGCAACTTCTAGAAGTCCAGTGAGTAACTGTGGAAGTCAGTAGGATCGTTCACGTGGGTCAGGCTTGCAGGCCTGAACACATCATTAGCATCTTTGAAAACTCAGACCCCACTGCAGGCTGGTAGAGATCTGTTATATGTATTGTCGATCCCGCCCTCTTAGGCGCAGCACAAATAAATGCACCAAAAGAGTGTCCAGGGCTGTCAATTGATGTTGTAACACACGTCCTGATTTGTGCCAGTTCATACCTTTTCTGGGTCGGTTATTTCTATCAGTGTGGGAGCACACACTAGTGGCCATTAGATGCTGCAGTGTGCAGAGTGCCTGACATTCAAGCAGTGGCTACCCCATGTTTACATCTGCAACCAGTTTTGGGACCCAGGCTTAGCTCCTGTGCTTTACAGTGCTGCAAAGATTAACCACTGCTTAGACCTCCCAAAGCTATGGCAGGGGTGAAGTATATGGGCTGCCAAGAACTCAGGCCGTGGCAGGGGGAGAGATTTTTCAAAATGTGACTTTAGTATGCTGCAGACAGTGAACGGAGCTTCCCCTCTGCCTCAGATCTTAAAGAGCTCTACAAATATGAACTTGCATATGCCTCCGCTCCCTGCACAGGAAGTAGGGGCAATCCTCGTTGTATAGATGGGGAGACTGAGGTGCAGAGAACTTAAGTGACATGTTCAAGGACACTCGGTGGCAAGGAAAGTCTGGAATCCTGACTTCTTATGCCCTGCTGTATCTGCCTCTCCTCCCGCCCCCACGTAAGGGGAGATGAGGAGTCGGCGTGGGAGGACAGGCAGGCTATGCCAGATGGATGCTTTGGCACCGGGTTTTTGAAGTGCCGTCAGAACCATTGTAGAGACTGCCACCCCCTGCACGTTCACTGGTGGGAACTCAGCTAAGCATGGGCAGCTGGGTTAATCAGCATTGCTGCCTCCTTCCGTGGAACTTGGCCAGTTTACACCAGCTGAGGATCTAGCCCCAGAGGTGTATCCGCTGCTCCATACACTTTCCAGCCCAGCTTTTCTGTGCACTCACAAGCAAAGATTTTGTTCCTCTTCCAGCAACACCGCTCTGAGACTAAGGGCTGGATTCCCTAGCCCAACAAGAGCGGCTGTCTTCTGGTTGGGGGTGGCCAGGGGAGAACTCTCAGCTGTTACAAAGCTGGAGGAGGTAACCTCCTACCCCAGCCATCTTCCTCTCCTGACTCTGCTGTAGGGTCACATCGCAGAAGGGAGACTGGAGTGGAGAACCACTGCTTTGAGGTCACCTACGGCCCTCACAGCAGTAGTGAGGTAGAGCAGCTAAGGAGCGTCTCTAGCAGCCTGGTGAGGCTGGCTGGGAGCACAGAGGATCTCCTTGGAGCGTGTGATACCAGCGCTAGCGGAGGCAGGATACTGAAGTTTAATGGTTTGGGTTTGTTTTTCAGATTCTCGACTGTGAGCTCTTTGAGCTGATGCACCAAAATGGAGACTACACCCACTTTTATTTCTGTTATCGTTGGTTCCTGCTTGATTTTAAAAGAGGTAATAACTCTCAGAGCCTGACTCCGGTGTTGTGTAATGCAGTGAGCCACCAGTGGTTTTGGTTTTAAGTGTAGCAATGGTAAATAGAGGCCACCGGGGCCAAGCCAAAGACCCTACATACAACTGACAATGGCAAACGTCATACATTCACAGGCTGGAAGGAAGTCAAAAGTTTCGAAAAGAAGGTTACCCCGAGTCGGTCCTGTTGTTCCTGACCAAGCATGCATTTGTAGAGCCCTGCAAATTCGCAGATATCCACTTTATATCCACATCCACAGCTCATTTTTGCAGCTGTGGCTATGGATACAGATTTTGTGTTTAAAACTCTTCACGTTTGCAAAGATCCACTTCATCTCCTCAGGTATCCGCAGCCATGGAGGTGGGTTCCATTGATCATATTTGCAGACGGGATGCGGATACCAATTTTGTATCCATGCAGGGCTCTCTATGTATTTGCCCAGGCAACTGAACTGGTTACCGGCACAATATCTGATGTTGACATGGCGCCGTTTGGCAAGCCAATGTGGAAATTTGCCTTCTAACAAATCAGCAGCAGATCAATAGCTCTGAAGACAGTATAAAGTGCCTGGCACAACCCAGACTTGGTTGGGTCCTGTAGGTGGTACTGTATTATATATAGTCCCAAATACCAAGATGTCCTCTCTCACCATTAAAGAGATGCGCATTGAACCAATCACTACAACTCAAGAAACACGACTTGTTCTAGAACAAGTCCACAGTTCATTTAAACACACACACCAGCTTTCCCCAGCGGCTTGAAGACACGTTAACGTCAACGATGTTAATGTCAGCTATGAAAAGACCGGATGTGCACATGCTGTAAGTGCAGGTCTTGCAGCTGAGAGATGGAGGAGGAGAAAAACCAAGAACTCGTCTGCGGGTTCTCTCTCTTGACCATCTGTCAGATGGTGGGCGGGGAAGGGAAATCTGATGGGACCCCAAACCTTCCTCCCGCTCCTCCAAAGAGCGCCACAGCAAAACACACACTGGAGACTGGTGATTCTCAGAGCAAGGCTCGTGATGGCAAGTGGTTTTTTAATGTGTCTTCTGCGGCGCTGTGTGGCATGTGATATTAAAACACTGTGTGATTTCATTATTAATCAATCCAAGTTGTTAACCAATCCAGATTTTTTTACTATGTTATTAACCAGTTGTAGTTGATAAAAGATAAAAGATACAGTGAACGCTTTGTTAGCCTGCATTCAGGGGGGAACCACAGCCCTTTGTTAGTTTCAGAGTTTGTTAAACAGCTGGGGGCAATGCCGGTTAACAGATTTTTCTGGTTAACAGCCTGCTGGATAACAAAGCTTTTACTGTACTTGGTCATTTTACAGTCAGAATAATATATACAAGAATTAACTACTACCCCATCATACTGTTTAACGGTGACTATATAGCACTAGAGTAAATGAAACAATAGTGAATTCATACGACTGTGGCTCTTTGGGGTCATGCTGGTCACTAATTTGGCTTCTGGACCCTTAGGGATCCATTTCTGTGTCCGATTTAAGTATCGTTGCCTGTCTCCACCACTGCATCACCCCCAAGCAGCGATTTGCAGGTCAGCAAAGTACAGACACAGCAATGAATCCTTTACGGCTTGTTCCTCACCATCTTTGCTGGACCAATTGCTGTGCCCTTTATAAAGCCTGTGGCACTACCCACTACTGCAGCCGACAGGTGCTTTCAAACCCTCATGGAAGAGAGGCTGTTTCTTATTTATGATTAGAAGCCTCCATAAAAAACTAAGGCCTGGTGGTGCTCCACGTTGTCCATAAAACAAAGCCAGAGATGATTCTAATGAACCTAGGGCCGGATTTTTAACAGGTATTTAAACACCTCGTGGGATTTTTCAGAAACACCTAGATGCCGAACACCCATTGAAATGAATGGGAATTGGGCATCTAGATCCTTTTGAAAATCTGACTAGGCCTCAAATTGCCTTCACAAATCTGGCCTCTAGCATCTAATGGACAAGACTGAGTCAAGGGAAACTGGAGAGTCTGAGTCCAGCTCTGCCCTTGGCCTGTGTGGGAGGACAAGTCACTTCATCTCTCAGCCTCAGAGTAACTTACTTCTTTGGCTGTGTCTACACTGGCATGAATTTCCGGAACTGCTTAAAACGGAATACTATTCCGTTTTCAGTTTTTCCGGAAAAGGAGCGTCTACATTGGCAGGCTGCTTTTCCGGAAAAGCCCTTTTTCCGGAAAAGTGTCTGTGGCCAATGAAGACGCGCATTTCCGGAAAAGAGCCCCGATCGCCATTTTCGCGATCGGGGCTTTTTTCCGGAAAAGACTACTGGGCTCTCTACACTGGCCCTTTTCCGGAACAGTGTTCCAGAATAAGGACTTATGCCCGAGTGGGAGCAGAATAGTTTTTCCGGAATAGTGGCTGATTTTGTACAGTAGAGCGTTGTTGCTTTTCCGGAAATTCAAGGGCCAGTGTAGACAGCTCGCAGCTTATTCCGGAAAAGCGGCTGATTTTCCGGAATAAGTGGCCCAGTGTAGACACAGCCTTTGTGTCTTGCTGGCTCGGATTGGTCTCCAGGTCATTGGGGGCAGACACATAGTGGCCAACTCATGTCTGTTATTCCATGCCTGCACTGTGATCTGTATTTATTGTGTATGTCTTGTGAAATTACTAGCTCACTGCCTTCATAATCTATGAACCAATGTAATTTGCTCCCAGAACCGCCCCCCCCCCCCCCCCCCCCCCCCCCCCCGCTGGTTATAATTTGCTTTTTAGTCAGGACACACACTGGGCCTAGTCAGTTCCTGGTTCCCAGCCCCAGTGTTGCTAGGGAACCTTTCATTCCTGCTTCCCAGAAGGGAGCGGTTGCATTTCATTTTTCAATCCAGAAGATTTTTCCTATTTATAGGAAAAAAAGTTAAGTGTATTGTTTGACAGCCCAACGAGCCTGTATAACCACTAGGGACTGGGCTTTGCCAGCAGTATTCATGTAAGCGTCAGAATCTGGCCCAAAAGCTTTGAATACTGTTTTACCTCAGGCTAAGGCACTAGGAAAAACATGTCCTTTGAGAAAAAGAAATGGTCAGTTTGAATAATCAGATGCTCTTTGTAATGTTTATTCCCATTCAGAATTGTTGTACGAGGATGTATTTACAGTGTGGGAAGTTATTTGGGCAGCAAAGCACATCTCTTCAGAACATTTTGTCCTTTTCATTGCCTTAGCATTAGTGGAGGTCTATCGAGAGATTATCCGTGATAACAACATGGACTTCACTGATATTATCAAGTTTTTTAATGGTAAGAGGTGCTTTTTCAAAATAAATTACTTTTAAAAGACCTGAAACAGAACCTTTGCCCTCTCCGTACTCCCTCTCCATTACTGTCTGGTTGGGGGTTTTTTTTAAGCTCCGGGTGGGTGCAATAGGCCGAGAATTTCAAGTGACTAGTGATGCTGGGTACCAACACATTTGAGTCTGAGCAGTGGGGGGGAGGCAAGCGCCCACCCTGCTTCCCATGCCCCTCCCCCTGTAGGAGTTGTGCAGCCCCCACTTTGAGCACGTGACCCTGGCTGTGCCCCCATCCTCCCGCCCCTGCAGGGCCCTCCCCACCCCAGAGCAAAGGCAGCCTATGACCCTGGCCCTTCCCACCCTCTGCCCCCAGAGTACAGGCAACCTGCCCTCCCCTCTCTATTCTTCCTCCCTCCACCCCATCACAGGAAGGGCAAGCAGTACATTGCTCTCTCCCACCTCCCTGGCCCTGATGCACCAGGAGGGCTGGCAGCATAGGACTGAAGCCTAGGTAGCTCCAGGAGACGGAGCCAAGCTGAATGGGGGGAGTTAGGGGTGGAGTGTGGGCAGGGCTAGTCAGTCAGGCAGTTTGGAAAGGCAATGCCTTCCCCTGCCTCTTATACCTGCCGCCCACGGATATAAGATAACGGGCCTGTTTTCCAGAGGGCGGGTATTTTGCAGTATTTGAAAGCAGGACTTTTGAGAAAAAAATGTGTTTCAAGGGGGAGCACTCAAATAACAGAGGCATTCAAACTCACACCTCACTCTTGGCTACAGTGTTTATACGTGGGTAACCCACACACCTAGTGTGGTTACTGTAGAAGCTCAATGCAAGTGGTACCTAGACCACAGCAACAGTTAAGACTAAGAGACCTCTACAGCAGGGGCTGGGAGGCAGGTGGCTTTTAGTTCAGAGGGTAGAGGCTCCTGTACTCCACTTCAGAGATCCCAAGTTCAAATCCGCCTGGTGGTGGTTGCAAGTGGGGGCTCGTCCGGGATCTCAACTGGGTCTCTGAAGCTCGGGACATGCTTCCTCACCTAGGGGAAATATGAAACCCACACACCTCTAGGCTACGTCTACACTGGCAGCTTCTTGCGCAAGAACTCTTTTGCAGAAGAGTTCTTGTGCAAAAACTTTTCCAGAAGAGTGCGTCTATACTGGCATGTGCTTTTGCACAAGAGCATCCTTGCCAGTATAGACGCTCTTTTGCGCAAGAAAGCTCCGATGGCCATTTTAACCATCAGGCTTTCTTGCGCAAGAAATTCATGTTGCCTGGCTACACTGGCCTCTTCCGCAAGAACAGTTGCGCAAAAGGGCTTATTCCTGAGCAGAAGCGTCAGAGTTCTGGCGCAAGAAGCCCTGATTTCATACATTAGAACGTCAGTTTATTTGCGCAAGAACACGCGGCCAGTGTAGCCAGGCAGCAAGTTTTTGCACAAGAGCGGCTGCTTTTGCACAAGATCGCACCAGTGTAGACACAGCCCCTAGTGTCGTTACTGAGCAATGCGAGTGGTACCTAGACCACAGCAACAGTTAAGACCAAGAGACCTCTACAGCATGGGCTGGGAGCCAGCTGGCTTTTAGCTCAGAGGGTAGAGGCTCCTATACTCCACTTCAGAGAGCCCACATTCAAATTCGCCTGGTGGTGGTTGCACATGCGTCACCTCTATAGTGGCCCTAGATCTTGAACAAAGTGAGTGATGGAAGAAGATGGGTTTTCAAAGCTCCATAGCGCAAGCTTCTGCCTTTTTTGTTCAAAAAAGGTCCAATACAACTTCTGTCCTTTGGGCAGTACAAGAATCTTTTAAAGATGATATTAGAAGGGGACTTCCATTACAGAACCATTGGAACTGAAGAGTTGGTTGGAAAGACAGTTGTATGGTTTAAGATCGCCACAAGTGCTTTCCACATGTATGTCCCGGTCCTACAAATGCTTAAGCATGTGTGTAACTTTCCTAATGCAGAATGTCCCATGAAAAGCAAATGATTCACCTTCTGGAGAATTTGCAACATTGGGTCTTTGCATGGCAGCTCTGAAGGAATCCTGCTATGGTACAATATGTCTGTTTTGCTAGCACCTAAATACAGAGCTGGAGGGCAGCAGGATAGGCAGCAACATCTGCCGGGGAATTCGCATCTAGGTGCTTTGCTGAAAACAAGTTAAATGCTATTGAAGTTTAGCACGTTCCGGAATTGGAGGCTTAGATCTTGTCTCCCACCATGAATCGTTAAACTACAGGTTGGACCTCTATAGTCCGGACTTCTGTGGTCTGACAACCTTAGGATTGTGGTCCCGAGGGTGCAGGACCATGGAGTAAAACCTGTATTTTAAAAGATTTACAGTGATGCTGCTCAGTCATAGATCTGGTTTCATATCGGCTTCAGCAGGTCGTATTCCCTGGGCCACCCTCTCCATCTACGCAGGGAAATTGATTGGCATAGCGATTGTGACCTATGTTGTTCTGCCATATCGATTCAGGAATAAGGCTATCTGTTGCAATGTAGCTTAGGCCATGTCTTCACTAAGCGGAAGAGCTGCCCGTGCTTGATCCTCCAGCATTTGATTTAGCAGGTCTAGATAAGACCCCACTAAATCGAACTCAGAGGGTACCTCCATCAGCAGCCAGTTCTCATTCTTTTGTGAGGTGTAAAGAAAGCTGATGGGAACCTTTGCTCCCATCAGCCTCCCATGGGGGATGGCGCGGAAACTCGAAACAAGGTATGTCAACTCCAGCTAAGTAATTAACGTAGATGGAGTTGTGTATCTTGATTTGATCTTCTCCTTCAGTGTAGACCTGGCCTTTATCTGCTTTAGATGGATTAAGCTAAACTGGAAAAAGACCCCCTAGACCAGAATAAGTGTGTCCAGATGGGGAATGATTTAGGAACAGCTGTTTGTGGTATGCTGCAATAAAGGTATTCCAGACACTTTTCCCATGTACACAACCCTTACTTTCATCAGCCTCAGTCTGATACATCCATGCCCTCTCTTGGAGATTTGCTTCTTCATTTAGGTTCTAACCCCACCAGCACACGTGTTAGAATCTCACTAAATTCAGTAGAAACAATGAGGAGTCCTGTGGCAGCTTAGACTAGGTCTACGCTATTTTGGGATACTGGAAATATCCTGAAATAGCTATTCTGCATCTGTTGAGCATGTCCGTTATTTCAAAATATAATGGGTATGCTATTCCAATGTCCTTGTAAATCTTGTTCCATGAAGGCTAAGGGATGTTTCGGAATAGCGTTTTATTTCAAAATTTGGCGCTGTATAGACAGCACCAAATTTCAAAATAAGCTATGCAATTTGCATAGCACAAATTGTGTAGCTTATTTTGAGATAAGGGTGCAGTGTAGATACACCCTTAGGGTGTGTCTAGATTACATGGCTCTGTTGACGAAGCCATGTAAAGTAGTTTACTCGACATAGTCAATGAAGTGGGGATTTACCGGAGCAGTTGACAAAGGTTTCCCTTGTCGACCGCGCCGCATCTAGACTGCCGCGCTGTGCCGGATCAGCTGATTGTCGGCACAACGCAACTGGCATTTTTATTTTAATGAAGCGGGGATTATTTAAATGACTATGTCGAGTAAACTACTTTACATGGCTTCGTCGATGGAGCCATGTAGTCTAGATGCACCCGTAGAGACTAACAAATGTATTAGATTATGAGCTTTTGTGAGTAAAACCCACTTCATTTTTACCCATGAAAGCTCATGACCCAATAAATGTGTTAGTTTCTAAGGTGCCACAGAACTGCTTGTTGTGTTTAAAGTTACAGACAAACACAGCTACCCCTCTGAAGGTGCATCTACACAGCAACATTATTTTGAAATAACTAGCGTTATTTTGAAATAACTTAGTCCCCATCTTCACAGCCAGCAGTTATTTCGAAACAATGTTGAAATACCATCAAGCTGGAGGACTTCTTACTCTGACTCCTGTAACCCTCATTGTACGGGGAGTAAGGGAAGTCGGAGGAAGAGGGCGCTATTTCGAAATAAGTGCTGTGTAAACGCTCCCAATTCCGAAATAAGCTACACAGTTGACGTAGCTCAATTTGTGTAGCTTATTTTGAGTTAAGCCCTGCTGCGTAGACGCATTCTGAGACTGAATTCAGGAGATTTATTAATTAGCAAGCAAGTTTGTGAGCTCGGGAGCAGTTCTGTGGTACCGTTAAACTATATTTTCAACAATAAAGCAGCCAGTGGTCTGTTTCATTCCTGGAAAATGTAATACTGTAATGTGCTGGAAAATGTAATACTTCCACAACCCCAAATTAATTGGTCCCTACAATAAGTGTACATGTGCCTACCAGATTGAAAGTAGCTGGCACTGTAAATCATGTAAGTACCGAACTATCCTAGTCCACCGCCCGTCCCCTTGACTGGAAGGAGTTGGAATTTTCCCAGCAATAAAACGGAAACAAAAGGGCTTGTTAGCATGGGGGGAATCTCTGGACCATTAGCCCCAAAGGATTAATCCTGGAGCTTTCCTACCTAGTTAAATCTGCAAGTCAGTAGTCACGCAGTATGTTTGATTGTTGTGTGTGTGAGAGACTCTCGGTGGCTTGCGGGAGTCATGCAGTTACAAATCTGTGTCTGTCTTTCTTGTAGAAATGGCGGAGCATCACAATGCCCAGGAAATCCTGAAAATTGCAAGAGACCTCGTCTATAAAGTGCAAACGCTGATTGAAAATAAGTGAATGTGGACAGAGAGGAACACGGGCTTAGTGCTGACTGTGGGACGAAGCATTTCTTGCACTGTCACTTCAGATGATGTTTTAAGTGCATCTTCCATGTAATGTAGTAAATAGCCCAGAGATTTATACTAGACTTTTAAAACAAACAAAATTTTCCACCTCGAGCTGAGGAGGTTTGTGTTTGATAGTCCTTGTTACGCTCAGTTTGTATTTTGAGGCAAAACACTTTTTTTTTCTTTTTGGCATTCTAGCCTATCCTAGTCTCCAGATATTATGCAGCTACATGTTTGAGATACAGAAGGGATTTTTGGAGTCATATTTTGGCCTATCAGACCCTTAACACACTTGGCATATTTTGTGCTTGACTGAAACTCCCTGGGCTAGCAGACTTACGGCCCAATTCAACGCCCACTGAAGTCGAATTCTGTGTGCACTGGACCAGGATCTTAGGAAAGCAAATGTTGTGGCGCTCACCTAGGATATGTGAAAGGATGCACCAGCTCCCAAGAGTATTTTTGCCTGTTTAATGACTGCCCATCACATTATCTAGAACCATGTTAAAAAGCATGCTGTTGAAGAGAATAAAAATACCAGGCCTCCTAGAACCAGAGACGCTAGCCAGCTTACTCAGAAAAATCCTGGTCAGACATCTCAAAACATGACAGGTGTTGATCGTTAAACTTAACGATAGCCCTTGCTAGCATTTCTGTGACATTGGTCTTTTTCAGACCAATCAGTTTTCAGCGGCCAAAGCCCTTGAGTAGGTGCTTAAAGTTACATTTGTTATTAAATCCCCCCCCACTCAGCTAACCACTACGTTTGCTTAGTGTGAAATGTATAGTTAGTGAGATGCTGACGCTGGGCCAGAAAGATTGCAGTCTCTGTAGGGTAGGAGCTAGCTTTTTGTTCCGTGTTTGTACAGTGCCTAGCATAATAGGGGGTCCTACCACAATATAAATAATTGTAATAAAAAGAGGATCCAGCTATCAGGGTTACGTGTCTGCTACCTTTCCCCACACCAAGTAGTTAGCACCTTACACTGCAAGTACTCCAGGGTGGCAGAAGCTGGCCCTATAGAGTTTACACTTTCAGGTTAGTCAGGTCTTGGTATGAGGCTGAATGCATGGGAAATTAAGCCCCTTCTCATATGGTTGGATCTCCTGCTCAGGCATTCCCGCACCTGGAGCGATGGTCCGTTCAATGGAGCAAGTGCAGGAATCTGCAACAGGCAAACTGACTGGAATGGGGCTTTACTGTCAGGGCTGTCCTTTCGGTTTCTGGTGCCCTACATGGAGGCAGTGGGGGAATAAAATGGCTGCTCCAGAGGGTGGTGGGGGGTGCTGCACTCAAGGCTCTGGAGGGACAAGAAGGCATAGATGCAGGAACTGGAGGGTGTTGCAGCACCCCCCACATTTTACATCGGGTCGCAGCTGCTGCCAGACCCACACCTGGGGCCCCGGCTGCCACATGGGCCTCCGCTGCCGGCCCTGAACCCCGGGTCCCCACATATGCAGCATGCATCTGCCTAGGGCACCTGTTGCCCCAAACTGAGTAGCACCCTGCACAGCTGCATATTTTGCATATGCGTGAGGAGGACCCTGTTTGCTGTGGCCTCTCCTGAATACACGTGAATGCCCTGCAGTTCACGCACCTGACTTTTCAGAAAGGCTTAGGGCTGATCTTAGGAGGACCACGGTCCTTTTGAAAAATAGAATCCGGAACATCATGAATTCTCATGCAGGTAACAGCACCGTGCCTGAGGAACACAGTGTGTTTTGTTGAACTAGTCTTTATTTGATTGCAGCCTGAATTTCCCCGTGTAAACATGCAATAGCCCTCTCTGTCATTTGCGGGTTCCCGACTTTCTGCAGCATTCATCTCCGTCTCAGGCTGAAAGTGTGTAGCAGTGGCACAATACTTATACCTCCTCTGCTGGGCTAAGGAGCTATGACAATTTAAACCAGCTGAGGATCTGTCCTAGGTCTGTAACAGTCAAAAGCCCAGTCTCAGGATGTCTCTGGCTACAGTGGAACAGCATCACCACGCACTCTAGTACATGTCTAGATCCAGACGTACCAGGAGAGGCTTCAGCCTGAACAGTTGCATTGCAAGTGTAATGCTATAGCAGAGAGAGTGATTGATCACTGTGCTGGCACGAGAGACAGTCTGAGCCCAATGAAGTTACACGCTGATTTCAGTAGACGCAGGCACTTTAAAACATTCAGCTGTGCAAGATTCATGCCTTGCAAGGGGGACTTGTGCGCCTAAATAGTTCAGCACTTTTGGAAATTCCATCCATTGCCAATGTGCCTCGACATTAAAGATGGTCAAATCTTTCCCAAGGGAGAGCTGGTAAAGTTAAATTTGGTCCTGAACTGAAACCCGGATCCAAATGCTGTTAGAGTTTGCAGCTCAGTTTACATCTGCTTGAGTTACCTTTGGAGAGTTGAATTTTCAAAAGGCTCACAGCTTGCCTGACTCTGTTTCCATTGGGATCACTGGTGAAACTCCACATTGGATTGTGGTAAAGCAGAGTTAGGCCAATCCTAACCACTTCTGGAAATCAGGCCTATAACATATTAGTCTGTCTGAGAGAATTTTTAAACAGATTTCTCCTAAGAAGGGAATAAATCAGTGTTGTATTTTTAAAACCTACATCAATTTCTGCAGTAGAATGAACAAGACCAGAGTTAGAAAAATTCAAGTGTTGTTTTCACTAAATAGCGTTAGAACAGTGATTGTTTATCCACTGTTTCACTTGCATCTTTTACACGGTATAGCGGGTTTGGTAAACAGATGCATTTCTGGAACAGATTATAACCCGCAAGTGGCCCACTGTGAAATCGGAGGCACATTACTGTCAATTACAGTCTGTGCAAAGTTACAGATTGAATTATGCCAAAGAATCAGTACACGACCCTATTCCTCTTTGTTATATTTTTACAAATCAAGGCAAAAAGTTTCAGGTATATAAAGACACAACCAACTTTTGTATCCTTAATATTAATGAGATGTATAGCCACCTTAATATTCAATAAAATGGGCATAGGCCCTTTTATTTTCAGATTTTTTTTTTTTGAGAAAAAAAGATGTTAAATTATAGAGTTTCAGATATATAACCTGTAATGTGCCCATACCTCATGAAGTTAGGGGGAAATCGCCTTTAACTTGATCCACTTTCCATAGACCGTTGACTTCGATGAATGAAGATTTGTCATTTATGCCTTACTTGACCAAGTAAATGGTGTGTGTTCAAAACAAGGATTCAGGCAAAAACAAAAAAAACATTTCAGAATATTGTTGCAACATCCTGGCTACATCACTCTGCGTGTCTATTGTTAATAAGCTGTGTCATTTGTAAAGTATCTTAGGTCTTTAAGAGGACTGTCCGTCATTCCAACTACACCTAAATATCATGCCGTCAGTTACCACTGTCAGCGTTCATGTGACCACCGCTAAGGAGAGACATGAGACGTTTGGTGCCATGTTCCTTTGTGATTTCACAAAACAGAGTGGAGGAAATAGCAGAGTAGTTTAAAATGCCTCTCAGTTTCAATTCATTCCAGGTGGGGTTTGAGCACCACCCTCTCCCAAATGGCCAATACATAAATAGCCCCCTACCCTTGCCTCTTTTCCATGAGAAAAGCTGCCGCGCGCAGGATTGTGCCATCTTGCATTTGAGCTATCCTGACTTTTGCCAAGGCTTGCTTGCTTGCTTCTGGTGTTCAGCAAGAAGCCGTTCTATCCAGGTAGAAAGGGGAGGAAGGGTTATGCAGATAGATTCTATATAGCAGCACGTGGACAAAAAGGCAAAGAAAACCTGGTCCTTTGAAAGTAAGGACTAGACCTTCTTCCCAAAATGCAGGTCATTAGCCAATGGTTAAAATAAAGACACCAAGCAAAAAGGTTTGAATTAAATATTGTTGGAGTGGTAAACAAGTCCTGTGGAGAGCTGCTTTCTTAAGGCTGGACCTGCTAACTTCCCTTGAGTAGGCTCACTAAAAAAAAAAAGCAGCAGGATTTGTCCCTAAAGGGTGTTAAGGGGCAGCAGTGTGTGTATGTAGCAGTGGTCTATTGGAGCAATGAGTTAAAAAGGCCAAAGTCTCTCTTTTAAACATCAGCCTGGCTTGGGAAGGTACCAGTGGATCTATGAAAAAAAAACACAAAAACAAATTGAGTGTCATCAACTTAATGATTGTTTCTTTGAATTCCTGGGATGCATTATAGCATCGCTTTCAAATCGTTCCCTACTTTCCCAGGCTGGCAGGCTTGATCCAGGACCAGTTCATTAGATCTAGTCAGCCATTTGTTCTGTGCTGAGAGCTGACCATTAAGCTGCATCTTGCATTTTCAAAACCAAGAAGGGTCAAAAAGTGCAGAAGATTAAGGTGTATGCAAATAGGCTGAAGTTCGATGTGTGGAGAACGTCTGTTAAAGAAGAACCCTTTTCTTAAGCCTATAACAATGCCAAACTAAAAGGCATTTGAGGAGGAGGAGACCAGTTGCCACCCAATAATTTGGGAATGCTCAAAGGTAAATTAACAAAACCATTCTGTTAATGGCATGCTAGCCGCCAAAAACCACTATTATTTATAGCTTTGTGTCAAATTGTATTATAGCCCATTGCATGGTTGCTGGAGGGTCTTAACAAATGCTTTACGATTTGTGTATCTGTTTGTTCATTTGAGAGGTGAAAACAAAAATCCGTTAAAAATCCCGTCAGAAGAAAAAACTCTCTCCAACAAACCCAGCCTGAGGACTTTATGTTAAAAAAACTGCACTATTTTTTTTGTTTGGAATGTACTATACAACTCTTTACTATGTTTAGAAAAAACCAACCCTCTGCAAACTTTGTTGTATCTGGTCTGCATTCTTGTATTTTATGACTATTGTGCATTGCCTTATTTATTTTTGTCAAGAGCAGACTATGTTTCCTTTATTGCTCAAAATTATTTATCTTTAAATGTAACATATGAATAATACATATTGTCAAGGCTTCTTGTGAACTTTGGTCCCATTTATTGGGGGGATGGGAGCGATTTTAAAAGCTGAAGAGAGAACACTGACCTTATGCTTGTGTCTGAATAACAAGTGATATGTAATTAAATTTCCATGCATAATCTGCATGGACGATTGTACTATGCAGCCCTTTTCAGAGTAAGTAGGTCACCATCAAATAGATTTTTAAAGGTTTCCTGAATAACTTAACACATAATACAATCTATGCATTCATTATATATAACTACACGCACACGGCACCAGATGCTGTTGCAGTTAAGTCATGGGGATTTTTCCTTGGACTGTAATGGGGGGGGGCGGTATTATGCTGAAGGATTTTCCTTTTGAAAATCTCACCGTACAAGTTTAGAGCCTGCTCTCACCACATTCGTGCAACAAAACTAATGAGCTTCCGTGATGGTTCCTTTTCCTCTTTACTTGTTCACTTTTACTCTTTCCAGCGAATCCACCACTTTCTCTCTCAGGCTTGCTGTTTCCAATGTACTTTACAGAGTTTGGGTTTTATCCTGTTCCGTCTATTTTGTCTTCACGTTCCCATTTACATTTTTAACAGTTTATGTTCCTTGCTACAAGCTTTGTTCAGGCTGCCTTTCCATCTCTTAAGAGTAACTCGGTCACGCTTTCTTATTAGAGCTAGTTTATAAAGGGGGTAATAGATGGTTAATAAATGGCTAAGCAACTCTTCAGCAGCCAATAGCTGAATCAGTTGCGTCTAACCACAACCCCACACCTCCAATGTGTGGTCATCGATTAATCATGTGGCTACCCTTACAAAAATGGATCCTTGCTATAAAAATATGACCCGTAACGTTTGGGGCGAATAACTTTTCAGCCCTTTTTCCCCCGGTGTCAGGTGGCTGGCTCAGTTGGTGATTCTCGCACCCCTGTCATGGCTGGTCCAGCTGGGGTCAATAACGAGAGATGGTCAGTCATCCCTGGAGACACTGGCCCTGAAGCCGTGCCCTCGTCTGTGAGCTGAGACCAACAGTTCCTGGGTCAGAGGATGGTGATGTCCTGGGATCCAGGCCATGTGTGGCCTGGACAGCAGGCCCTGTCTTACAGGGACCCAGACCACTCCAGGGGACCATGCTTCTCTCACACACCCCACATCCTGGGGACAAGCAGGCATGGGAAATGGCTGGCCACACTGGGATCCAATGGGCGGGAGGGGGTCTCGAGTTGGCTGGGCTTCCATCGGTGTCACACACATGCCGGCTTCAGCAGTGGTGGCATCCCAAGGGGAGAGACCTTGTATCCCTGGCTGCTGGGGGAGAGGGGGAGGGTATGGGGGAGGTGAGCCGAACACACGCCTGCACCTGGTACGCTGTCCCCGGGAGCGGGTGCTGCCTCCGGTGTGCAGGCATGCCCATGTGCGGCATGTGTGAGTGTGTATGTCCCCAGCTGCCTCCTAGCCTGTGAGTGCTCTGGTGCTGCTGTCTGGAGCTGCAGGGTGCAGACTGGTGCTGCGTATGCATCCATATTCACAGACTGCAGCGCCATCCGAAGGCCGAGCAATGATCACACCCCCTGCTCTCAGTGCCCACCATCCCTACCCTGGCTGTGTAAGAAACTAAGACCACTCGCCTGAGGAGCCTTCCCTGGCCTCAGAGGATGCCTCGGACACATCCAGGCTGTAGGGTACCAGGTCTTGCAACCCCCTCTTTACTAGGTATCATCTGCTAACCTAATAAATGTACGTGCTATGCCATCAGCTCACCAGTGATGAAGATATTGAACAGAACTGGGCCCAAAAGAGACCCCCTTTGGACCCTCACTTGTTATGCCCTTCCAGCATGACTGAACTGTTAATAACTACTCGCTGAGAACGGTTATCCAGCCAGTTCTGCATCCAACTTATAGCAGCCCCATCTAAGTTGTATTTGCCTAGTTTAGTGATAAGAGGATAATGTGAAACCGTATCAACTGTCTTACTAAAGTCTAGGTATACCATGTTCACTGCTTCTCCCTTATCCACAGACTTGTTATCTAATCAAAGAAAGCTATCAGATTGGTTTGACATGATTTGTTCTTTACAACTCCATGCTTATGTTACCTATCACCGTATTATCTCCCAGGTGTTTGCAGATGAATTCTTTAGTTACTTGTTCCATTATCTTCCCTGGCACAGAAGTTAAACTGACCGGTCTGTAGTTTCCTGGGTTGTTCTCATTTCCCTTTTTATAGATGGGCACTAGATGTGCCCTTTTGCAGCCTTCAGGTATCTCTCCCAACTTCCATGATTTTTCAAAGATGATAACTAAGGGCTCAGATACCTCCTCTATCAGTATTCTAGGATGCATTTTCATCAGGCCCTGGTGATTTGCTGGCATCTAACTTTTCTAAGAAATGTTAACTTTTTAAAAAAAAACTTCTAAAGCTACCCCACTTCCACTAGCAGTCACTATGATAGGCATCCTTTCATCATCAAACTTCATGGTGAAGACGGACACAAAGAAGCCATTAAGCACTTCTGCCATTTCCAAGTTTCCTGATATTGTTTCTCCAGCATCATTGGGCAGTGAACCTGCCCTGTCCTTGGTCTTCATCTTGCTTCTAATATATTTATAGAAAGTCCTCTTGTTACCCTTTATGTCTCTAGCAAGAGTGAGCTCATTTTGGGCCTTCAACCATTCCTTAGCATCATGAATTCTATGAGTTCATGATCAGTTTCACCCAAGTTGCCTTCCACTTTCAAACTGGAAATATACACATAGTCTTTGGTATACATCACAAAGGTTTGGTAAACGAAAATGTCAGCCATCATTCTTTAAATATCTTAGATTTATTTCAGACTTAATTTCAATGTTTTAGTATAACTTAAAAACCCTAACACTGTTTAATCACTCACAGCATCGAATGCATTTCATATCAACATCATTCCCCATTTATTTTCCTCAGCGTAAACTGATATAGTCAAGACATAGTCAATTAACCAGGTTCCATGATGAGGACAATTAAGAATTTAGAGGGAATTGTATTAGTTTCCTAGCTGCCGCCCAATTTATGCTGCAAAAAGGAGAAGATGCAATGCAAAAATGGCCTCTGAGAAAACTGTGTAGTTAATCATACGTGCTCTATTATACCTAAGTCAGAGTATTTAGAAATCGAATCAGTGTCTAATCAGTGCAAAAATAACTGGGAGGGAGAGGGGAAGGGCAGCTGCCCAAGGGTCTAGCGATTTAAAAGAGCCCTGGAACCTGTAAATCATTGCTAGAACACTGTGTGGCATGGGAAGGGTAGCGCTGAAGACAAGAGGATGTGAAAGGCCCCTCTGGACCAGTGGCAGGGGTCCAGGCAGTCAAATGTGACAGGGTGAATCACCCCCTCTATAAGAATCAGTAGCCCTGGACCAGGGGATGCGAAAGGCCCCTCTGGACTACTGGCAGGGGTCCAGGCAGCCAAATGTGACACTGTGCATCTCCATCTACCATAATCAGCTTCCCCTCTAATTATGCATTATTGGTAGCTAAAACTGATGGAAGCGAAATCTGCCAGGTAGTTTGTCAAAACAGCTACTGGCAGCCAGTTGTGCTCACCGCTGTTTGTGACGTTACACCGGCTCTCTGTGCCTGGGTGGGAGCAAGAGCCCTGGTCTGCAGAGACCCCCAACCCCAGGCTACAGCTGTCTGTGGGTGTGAGGGAGGCTCCGGGGGCAGGTCCAGGCCTCCAGGGGTCCATTGCAGTCGCAGGCTGTCAGTGGGGGAGGGGCGGTTCCTGGGGCTGCTCGCAGCCTCTAGCCCCCCCTCTCCATGTCCTGCAGCCTGTCTGGGGGCGCAAGGTTCTAGGAGTGGCTCCTGGCCTGCAGGGGCCCCCCCACAACCTTGTTGTCTGCAGCCTGTCGGGGGGAGGCTCCGATGGGCAGCCCCAATCTCCAGAGTCCCCCTCACCCCATGGCCTGAAGGCCCTCTGCAGGTGGAGCAGGCCACAGGGGCCAGTCCAGGCCCCCAGCACCCCCCCCCCCATGTGCTGCAGCCAATGCTGGGGGAAAACTGCAGCCAAGGGCTGGGAGGGGGGAAAGGGTTCGGGGCAGGGAGCTACTTACTCAGTGTGCTGGCAGGTAAGATGGCAGAGTCCTAGCCCTGCTGGCCACTCCCCCTGGTGATGTGGCTGCCCCCAGTGGCCATTCTCATATCACGCCCCTTGGAACAGCAGCCCCTTCCTTTGTGTGTTATGGAAAACAGTCCTTTCCCTGAGGTTTCCTGTTGTCCTGGCACAGCTAAACCCTGACCTTGCTTCAAGTTAGGAGAAGAGGAAGCTGCTTTCCAAATTTGGTGGCCCTAGCTCTTACCGTTCAGGGGTTCTTGAATAAACAGACTCACAGACACACACTAGATAGATTAGATTGATAGGGCCCTTCAACCACACGTATCCAACCCCCGTGCTAGGAGACTATTTTTAAATCTCAGCTACCCAGCTAATTGCCCAAAGTCAAGGACATTCGCCATAACGACACTAGGCACAATAGCCTTTATTACTCACATTTTTCACATCTCGATCAGATGGGCTAAAACCCGCAAGGCAGTATCGCGGTGACCCACACAATATGCACAAACAGGAGACTGTTCCAGCCGCGTGGCGTATGCAGCCTCTCCTGTACAAAGCTGAGCTCCCAAAGTGGTTCCCACAGGATTAAGACAAGACTTTCATGGGATACATTGTAGACTGCAGGAGTATACTAGTATCCGCCCCTAATGCTTCTGGAGAGCTCATGCCTTAGCAATCCTGTTTTCACCACAGGGAGAAAAAAAATCAGATTTTCTATGCATGCTTAGACTGCACACTCCCTGAGCTCTGCCAGGCATTACATTAAGCCCCTAGTTCACCAAGAAGTGCAATATTAGGACTTATTCTTCCTGCAAAGAACAGAAACTTTATTTTAAAAAAGATCCCTGATTTTGCATAGTAATATCACAGAGACAGAGACGACATTTCATCCAAATAAGAGATTGTTCCATAATCTATCTGTAAGATTCTTTCTTTGCCTGCCACCAAGGACTG
Organism: Pelodiscus sinensis; assembly: GCF_049634645.1. Taxonomy (NCBI): domain Eukaryota; kingdom Metazoa; phylum Chordata; order Testudines; family Trionychidae; genus Pelodiscus; species Pelodiscus sinensis. The sequence continues at coordinate 11,543,814 of NC_134731.1, forward strand.
TGCTAGTAAGATGCTGTGTAATCTTTACCAAGCAGTCTTTACCCTTACTTCCCTCGGGGAGGGGTGCAGGAGCCATAGAGCGACTCGTATGCAAGGAAGGAAGCAGACGTTTTTTCTGAAACATACACACGTGGTGCTTTGCCACCTCCCGCGGTGCTTTGCCACCTCCCGCCCTGGCATCCAGCGCCTTATGCTGAAAACAAAGGTCACAATTAAGCTACTGCACGCAACTTCAGCCCATCACAAAAGCCACCCGGCTTTAAGATCTGGCACTAGCCACCCAAACTAGTAGAGTTTTAAAGTGGCCGCTCTGATTCCTATGCATAAAACAAAAAGGTTTAAACCAAAGACGCGCACACTCACGCTATGCCTGCCAGAGAGGATCTGCAGGAGACAGCTTACGTTTTGAGCAGGGACTGGCTTAGGCCATAAATAATTTGATGAGCCGTGTCCTGTATTTCAAGAGCTTTGGCAGAAAAGAAACAGCCCTTTCCCATGCCAGTGGGAACGAGTATTGGACAACTTGCCTATTGCACAGCATCTAATTAACCAAATCCACTTCAAGCAGCGCCCAGGGCTAACAAGGCTCTCAAAAGTGAGAAACAATGTTTCAGCAGAAAAGGCCTTTGTTAGGGGTTTAGAAATCAAATGGGGCATAATTAACAGCCTCTCTGAAGTATGCGAGCTGGGCATGGAGACAGGACCCAGGGGTCTGTCCAGGGGAGCTGTTGATACCATGAGCTCAAATACAAGAGTACACTTGGAATGGCACCGTTAACCGAACAGTCTGTGAAAAGCAGAGGAGTACCTCTGCGGTAGGGTGAAAAACAATCCCAGCCGATGCAATAGTTAGAGAGTCTGGGCCAAAAAACCAAGATCCCACCAACTGCCAACTCCCAATTTAAATCTGAACTAGAATAACAAGTAGTCCTGTGGCACCTTAGAGGCTAACAAATATATGGCTGTGTCTACATTGGCATGATTTTGCACAAAAGCACGCGCTTTTGCGCAAAAACTTGCTGCATGTCTACACTGGCAGGGAGTTCTTGCGCAAGAACACTGACGTTCTAATGTGTGAAATCAGTGCTTCTTGAGCAAGAACTATGATGCTCCCACTCAGGAATAAGCCCTCTTGCGCAACAGTTCTTGTGCAAGAGGCCAGTGTAGCCAGGCAACATGAATTTCTTGCACAAGAAAGCCCAATGTTTAAAATGGCCATCGGAGCTTTCTTGCGCAAGAGAGCATCTACACTGGCACGGATGCTCTTGCGCAAAAGCACATCTCTTGTGCAAACGCACATCTCTTGCGCAAAGGCACATGCCAGTGTAGACGCTCTCTTGCGCAAATACTCTAACGCAAAAACGCTTGCATTAAAGAGTATTTGTGCAAGATCATGCCAATGTAGATGTAGCCTGTATGTATAGTATCATGGGTGAAACCCACTTCATCAGATGTGCTAGAGTGGGGAAAAAAGGAACCCTGAATTTATAACAGAAAAAGAAGGGCAAGAGAGAAAGAAGTACCTGTCAATTGTAGCCCTGGTGCTAATAAGGCTAATTGAGTGGGCTGGAAGTGTCCTGTACTTGGCTTTTGATGTCAATGAGGTGTTAAATATATGGAAGGGTGGTTTTATAATGGGACATCCTGTTCAGGTCTTTGTTCAAGTCCAGGGAAACAGTGTCAAATTTGCATATAAAGATCAATTCTGAAGTCTCAGGGGTTGGCTGGTGAAATTCCAATATGGCCTCCTCCCTCACTAACAGCTCAGGACTAAGTCCCCAAGCCCAAACGTTCTCCCGAACTCTGAGGACGTCGTAGTGCGGCTGGGAACGGAGCAGGCTGGCGGTTCCGTAAATGCATGTGTAGTCAAACTTGTTCTCACAGTGACGCAGTTGGAAGAGTAACCTGATTTGTCAGCTTTTCATTGACTTTCACAATCCCTGCTGATTGTGTGCGTGCATGTGCATGGGTACACATGCATGTACACACACACACACTGGAGTGAAGCAAGCAAGCAGAACCCTCAGCTTGTTTTGTAACAGAGAAATGACACCTCTCCACTAACGCCTGCCCTCGGAGGTATCACAGATTCCAGGAAAGCCTCCACCAATCTGCCTACACAGTCAGATGTCTCTAGCGACAGGTCATATTCGGTGTAGCTACAGGCTCATGCTGGAACTGGACCCCAAACGACACCAGTCAAGCCCCGATTCCAAACACTCCAAAGCGTAGGGGTGTTTGGGCCTCAAGTTTGAAGAGATCCAAGCTAGGCAGGAGCCCAGTCACAAATGCCCCCTGAACTAGCCATGCTAGAAGGAAACACAGATATGCTTTGGATTTAGTTAACATTCCAGGCTGCCTTTATGGCAAGAACAAAAGCGAGGAGTCGGCAGGCAGCCAGCTCTCCTCCTCCTCCTCCTCCTCCTCCAAACAAACGCCATACGCTCCTTAGCAGGGAACACCCGATGTCAATCACATGGCTACTTCTTGGCAGCCAAAAAGCTTCCTCCAGCTCTGCTTGTGGGATCCAAATTCTCAAGCAATCCACTGCACGAGAGGTGCCATACTGACCTGGGACAGTTCAGCCTCACTCTGGTATTGCAATCAAGAGCAACTAACAATGCGGCCATTCCGTTATGTTGAAAGAATTTCGAAGTAACGAGCGGCTTACTCCGAAATCCGTAAACCTCATTCTATGAGGAATAATGCCCATTCCAAAATCACTATTTCAAAATAAGGCATGTGTAGATGTTCCACTGCTGCTATTTCGAAATAGCCTCTCACCAGGGCCATTCTACGTTATTCCTCCCCAGTGCCTCCTGGGGCTCGAAATCAAGATAACACGTCTACATTAGGGAAGCTGCCTCGGACTAATCTTGAGGCTTCCCTGCAGTGTAGACGTGCTATTTCAAAATAAGCTGTTTTGGAATAACTATTCCAGAATAGCTTATTTCTATATAGCCATGCAGTGTAGATGTACCCTTAGGCTATGGCTACACTCGCGGCTTCTTGCACGAGAAATATGCAAATGAGGCTAAGCGTGGAATATCGCCGAGCTTCATTTGCATACCTAATGAGCCACCATTATTGCAGAAGAGGCTCTTGTGCCAGAAGGAGCTGTCTACACTGCCACTTTTTGCGCAAGAAAAACCCTCTTGTGCAATGCTGTTATTCCTGAAAATAATTGTCATCGCGGCATTGCGCAAAAGGGTTTTTCTTGAGCAAGAAGGGGCAGTGTAGACAGCTCCTTCTGGCGCAAGAGCCTCATCTGCAAAAATAGCAGCTTATTAGGTATGCAAATGAAGCTCGACGATATTCCATGCTTGGCCTCATTTGCATATTTCTCGCGCAAGAAGTCGCGAGTGTAGATGTAGCCTTGGACTGCTTTGGGGGACCATCCCCCTGTTGAAATTCACACAGGTCAGACTTGGGCAACAAGCAGTCAACCACCCAAGACCCCCACGTGCTTTTTGTTTTTACACTGAACAGACTCATAAAACAGAAGCCTCCCTGAAGACCACAGGAGCCCAGGGAGGATGGACAAAGAGAGAGGCTGTTGGTGAGAGCTCTGCACACCCACGGAGATCCATGCGGCTACGGATGCGGAAGTCTGCCCTTCCCCCATTTGTATGCAATCAGGGTCCAACTCGGTTGCCTTTTTGTGGGCGGACTAGGGGTGCGTGCTCCTGTAATGAATTATAGCCACAAGTTTACACTTTCTGATTGCCTGTGCTTCTGAGTGTTCAGTCAGCACAGGAAGGTGTGGGCACAGTGTAAGATCACACCTGCAAAAGGAGATAGAAAACAGAGCACTGAACATTAGGCAGCATCTGAAATGCACATGCTCCGGGGTCGACCTTGTAGGGTTGAACTTTGTACCACAGATACTAGGATCAATATGGGATTTGCTCTCCCGTGGACTTGCCTTTACTACACGAACTCCAGAGTCCTGGAGTGCTGGTGCTGGATTAACACAGCACTGACTAGCGCTTCATGGCTGGTAGCCTGACCAGTTCCCATAAGTCTCAAGAAAGCATTTACCATAGATGCACAGGGAGAAATCAGAGAGTTAGCTCTGTAGGGTGCCAGCTTGGTAAGACAGAGCTGTCTGAAAGAATTTTCCTGTCTTCATTAGCGAGTTCATAGCTAGATAGACAATCATATGACTAATTAACACTGGGCGAGGGACAGGATTCCTTAGGAATGTGGTTCTCAACTGGTGGCCCACGGTGACTTTTTCAGTGGTCCACAGGAACATTGTCCAAAGTCACACAGCGTGGGCAGGCACCAAAAATCTGTTAGTAAGAAATAAACTTCAAACCAAAATGTTTGTTGTCTGCTCTTTTTTATCATGTCTCAAAAAGGAAGTGGTCCATGAAAATGTTTTGATTGGCCTGGTGGTCCGTGGGCTGAAACGAGTTGAGAACCACTGCCTTAGGAAATCTGACTATCTTAGCAAAGCAGAGGATGCAAGTTGTAGTTATTTTCCATATGCCAACAGTGCCCGTAACGGTGAATTTTGAAATTCCAATGCCTGTCCACCAATAGTTGGAGCCATCAACTGAGACCCATCAAACTCAGGTTTCCAAACAGTCAACAAACATGTTTGCTGACCCTGATGATAAGAAAAGAAGCACTGGGCTTAAATTGCAGCAAGGAAGGTTTAGGCTGGACACAGGGCCGGATTAAGACCTTTAGAGGCCCTAAGCACTGAAAAGATTATGGTGCCCCCCCACATGTAATTCAAAATAAAAATACTATACCGTGAAATCTCTTTTGTGTGTGTGTGTGTGTCCCTGCTTTGCTGATGCCCTAAGCACGTGCTTAGTCTGCCTATGGGGTAATCCAGCCCTGGCTGGACATTAGGAAAAACTTCCTAACAGTTAGTGTGGTTAAGCACTGGAATAAATCGCACAGGTATGTCTACACTCATTGCAGGAGGAATAACGGTAGTTCGAATTAAGAGTGTTAATTCGAACTACTTAGCCTGTGCCACGTGTAGCTGCAGGCAGGTAGTTCGAGCTACCGGGCATTTAAAAATGGCGGCACTCGGGAACATGCAAATGAAGCCCAGGATATTTAAATCCCGGGCTTCATTTGCAAGTTCGAATGACTACATTAGCCACCCTAGTCTGAAATAGGGTGGCAGTGTAGACATACCCCTAGGGAGTTGTGGAATCTCCAGCACTCCTCCCCTCTGACTGTTTCCATCCATGCCCACAGTCACACGTGCTAATGCACCGAGTGCCAGCAAGGCAATGCCTGCCTCCTGCCTTATACCAATGCGGTTCCTGGTACAGTGACATGCTGAAAGGAGAGAGACACCAGTCTTCAGCCTTCTGACTCTCTAACCTTTCTCACCTCTGGAGATCTCTCAAACCTCTGCCACACCCAGGGCCTTTCACCAGCCCACCTTCCCACTTCACTCTGCTTTGACGGCCTGCAAACATTTTCTTCCAGGACCATCCCTCTGGCTTTGCTGATGCCTGGAGTCAGCCCTAGGAAATACTTGTGGCAGCTAATCCTTAGTTTCCAGGGACTACAGTTACTGTTTGCACATGGAGTCATAGTCGTGCAGAGCCCAGGGTATTAGAGAGAAAAGGTGGATGATGTAGTATCTATTATTGCACAAGCTTTCAAGCTACGCAGCGCTCTTCTTCTGGTGTAAGCTCAAAAGCTTGTTTCTCTCACCAGCAAAGATTGGTCCGTACAAGATATTGCCTGGCCCACCTGGTCTCTATAATAATTGTCAGTTCTGGCACCGTCATGCATCCGCTGACCAGCAGAGGGCACTGAGCTTCCTCATACCCAGATACGCCTTAGCTGCAGCCCCAAATGGTAGTTTGCTAAGGGGTGTGTAAACTTCCTCTTTGCGGACGACATCACTTCCTTGGTACAAGGCTGCTGAAATGTCACTCGCTTCTGCTAAGCCAGTGGTTCACAACCTTTTTTATACTGCAGACTGGCAAACCCATTCACAAACTTTTGGCAGACTGGTAACATATTATTTGTATATTTGCATATTCTTGATGGTAATTAATTTTAAAAGGTCATGTGTTCATAGAATCATAGAGCTGGAAGAGACCTCAGGAGTCATCACGTCCAGCCCCCCCTGCCCAAGGCAGGACCAACCCCAATTAAATCAACCCAGCCAGGGCTTTGTCAAGCAGAGACTTAAAAACCTCTAGGGATGGAGATTCCACCACCTCCCTAGGTAACCCATTCCAGTACTTCACCATTCTCCTAGGGAAATAGTTTTTCCTAATATCCAACCTGGACCTCCCCCATTGTAACTTGAGACCATTGCTCCTTGTTCTGCCATACGTCACTACTGACAACAGCCTCTCTCCATCCTCTTTGGAACCTCCCTTCAGGAAGTTGAAGGCTGCTATCAAATCCCCCCTCACTCTTCTCTTCTGAAGACTAAACAAACCCAAATCCCTCAGTCTCTCCTCATGCGCTCCAGCCCCCTAATTATTTTGGTCGCTCTCCAATGGACCCTCTCCAATGCGTCCACATCTTTTCTATAGTGGGGGGCCCAGAACTGGACACAATATTCCAGATGTGGCCTCACCAGAGCCAAATAAAGGGGAATAATCACTTCTCTGGATCTGCAGGCAATGCTCCTCCTAATGCACCCTAATATGCCATTCGCCTTCTTAGCTACAAGGGCACACTGTTGACTCATATCCAACTTTTTATCCACTGTAATCCACGGGTCCTTTTCTGTTGAACTGCTACTTAGCCGTTCAGTCCCCAGCCTGTAACAATGCTTGGGATTCTTCTGTCCCAAGTGCAGGACTCTGCACTTGTCCTTGTTGAACCTCATCAGATTTCTTTTGGCCCAATCCTCTAATCTGTCCAGGTCACTCTGGACCCTATATCTGCCCTCCAGCGTATCTACCTCTCCCCCTAGCTTAGTGTCATCTGCAAACTTGCTGAGGGTGCAATCCATCCCCTCATCCAGGTGTTATTTTACATCGCATCTGTATGCACACAATACCTGCCACTGTAAGGTATCAGAGTTTGCAGATATCTACAGCACTAACAAAATTCTGTTAAAAGGATCCTTTCCTTTCTTATCTTGAGCCATTAACACCTATGTAAGCTTTGTTTGAAATGTAATCACATAAATGTCATGAGTTAGGCCTTTTGTTCTGCCTGCAGCCCAGAGGGAAAGGAGTTAGACACCTCAAACTACCGTCTGTCCTCACCTCACTGCACTAGTCCCACCCTGGAGAGAGGGAGATGTGCACAGCCAAGCCCCCAGCCTGCACGCCCCACACGTGAACCAGGCAGAGTGGCTCCAGCCTATCTGGTGCAGTCAATCAAGTGGGGTCAGGATTTACTGCTGACGTGTCCTCACAGGTCTCTGTCTCCGTTGATGATGATCACCAGAAGGCTGCATGCAAGGGTGCTCAATGATCTGTGCTGTGTCGACTTGTGCACTTAGTCTCCATAACTGACCCCCAAGAGAGCCCCCAAAGAGCACAAACCAGGTAAGGATCGAAGGTGCCAGGCCAGGTTTATTGTTAAGCAAAGTACAGTCATAGCTTTCAGTAGACTCTACTGCACCATTCCACATATGTACCCCGGAACAATGGAATGACTCAACTAGTGGAAGGTCCTACTGCCCCTCAGGACATCCAAAGATGGTGCCCCTCCTCCCCAAGACACCACTTTATATACAGGTACAAACAAGTTACACATCACTCCTGACAGGTCAGGTTACCACCTTCTGAGGCTACTTGGATACCACCCATCACCCTGCACCTCATGGTTCGATTAGATCATCTCTATCCATCATGCTGTCATTTTAGACCCTTTCCGGAACCTGGGTTGGTATCTGTGGGGAATGTGGGTACCAACATCTTTTTTAATGAGCTGGTGCTGCCATTTGCTTTCAAGTTATGATCAGTACCGATTACTGTTTTACAATCCGTACCTAGTACCAATTACTGGTCTATACCTGGGCCTGTTACCAGTTAGTGTTTTGCACTCTCAGCTCTGTGCATGCCAAGTTCTGTGAGCAGGGGCCTGCCTCTTGCTCACAGCTTAGCTTGGCTTTATATTAGCCATGTTTTGTCCGTTGATAGCTAGGCCTCAGGCCTCTAACCAGGCCTGTGCTACATGGGCTTGTGTTGTAGGCCCTCAAATTACTACTCCTGGCTCCCCTGGGGAAGGCAGGAGCAGCACGAGAAGCCAGGATGCTCCCACCCACCTCCGGGACCAGGGGACGCATTTGGGGCAGGTGGGAAGGTCTCACATCTCCACAGGGGGCCTCTGTCTGCAGCCAGGGCCCCCTGGTGGTCCCTCCGCGGCTCCCCCAGCCATCCCTCCGCGGCTCCCCTGGCAACAGTTGGGTCCATTCTGCTTTGGCTGAGCTGCTGCTCCACACTGGGGAGAGGAGCAGGGGTAAACACTGGGCTGCAGGGGCAGAGTCACAGCAGCTAGTGCCCCGCGGGGTAGGCAAGGCGTTGCAAGCCGGCCTCCTGCTCACTCCCCCCAGCAGCCCCACCTCACCCCTCCGCTGAACTGGGCAAAGGAGAAAAGATGACCTAAGGCCTGGCACACCCATAGGGCCATGGTAGAGACCAACACAGGGACCATGGAGAGGGGGTGCGTTCACACCCTTCGCGCCCCCCCCTCCTGCGTATGGGCCTGTCAAGGCATGGGCGTGGCCTGGCAGTGTGCCGCAGTCCGGCAGCCAGCGGTTCACGGCCCGGCACCGGTCTGCAGACCAGTGGTTGGGAACCACTGTGCTAAGCAACTCAGTCCAAAATTAAACCCAAGGCTTCTGTTCTGAGGATGCACGATCCCTTTCTAGCGACCCTCAATAGAATAGGATGCTATTGCTGCAGCTTTGGATTTTTTTTAAAAGAGCTGTGAAGTGCCACAGAGTAAGATTAATTGATCTCATTATCATGGGAAGCTTGTCCCAATGAATAATAACGTCTTGCATTTAAATAGCGGCTGTTCTTGCAGAGGACACTCAGCAAACTCACAACTGATAGCTAGGGCCACTTCACCCACTGATGGAAGGCACAAAAGCAGCCAGCTCTGGGGCACAGCAACATACGGCAGTTTGGAGCAAGCCTTAAGTCACAACAAGTGTTCCCTGTCAGCTGTGGGCTTGAGTGGCCACCCAGAAGAGATTCAAATGCCGCCCAGCTGATTAGCAGAGCATCTGTCAGGAATGAGCTAGATGGTGCTTGGTCCTGCCCTGAGGGCAGGGGACCAGACTTGATGACCTCTCAGGGCACCTTCCAGTCCCAGTGTTCTGTGGTTCTATAATCATGTTATAACACCCTGCTCTCAATGGCCTGGGACGGGAATAGCCTAGAGCAGAGTTCAATAACACAGCTCTGAGGCAGAAAATATTCTTTGTACACCAGTTAGAAAAAATTCCCTGGAAACTTGGTAACCGTGATCCTTAATGGCGGCAGATGTTCGCAGGATTTCCTGAAAGTCTGATGGTGACATCCTAGCCCCTCTGAAGTCTATGATAAAAGCCATATAGATTCTGACTCGCACTGATTTCTAGGGGACTTAGGCATCTAAATATCTTTTGAGCAGACAGGCTCCTGAGAACTCAAACTCTTTCACAGGTTAAGCATGGTGGATGCAGCCAGAAAGTAGGATCCTGTGCACTGGATTGATTAACAGCATGAACTTTTCCCTAGCACTGCAGCTCTTCCTCTGCCGAGACACGTCAGTGATCCAATGCCAATTTCAGTCAGGACGGGTGATTACAGCAGGGGGAAATGGTGATGCAAACAACTGGCCTATAGCAGAACGTAGCTGGGTGAACAGCGACTTTACAGCTGGAACCAGCAGGTGGGGCTGGAGTCCCCTAAGCCAGTGGTGTGCAACCCTGGGGGGTCGCAGTGCTTTGATCCGGGCCAGCTGTCATGTTGTTTTCCTGGCGTGGCACCTGACGTACACATGGTGGGGGTGGGGAGAGTGGCAGAGGAGCCACAACAAAATGTTCCTTGGGGAGTTTTTTTGCTCACCAAAAAATTTTTCTGGCTTTTTTTTTCTCTCAACAAATTTTTTTCCAGCTCCGGGGGTCATGAATGAAAAAAGGTGGAGCACCACTGCCCTAAGCCGGCAAAGCTCCCCAGAATAGGGGCTGAATGAACCTCCGCCCTTGTTTTCCCCCATTGATAGCGATCCTTCTGATTTCAATGGGGCCAGGACTTCCCGTTTGTGCTTTCTATCTGTTATAACATTTGGCCTCCTCTGAGGAATGCTGATGACTGGATAAGGATTATGATTTTGGAGGCTGGAGACAAGGGAGAATGGCTTTCAGATGAACTCTCAATACACTGGGGGGGAAGCAAAGACCTGATCTTGCAAACTCGTCCTAGTGGCTACAGTTAGGGCCCTACCAAATTCACAGCCATGACACGTCACAGACTGTGAAATCTGGTCTCCCCCCCACTTGAAATCTGTTCTTCTGTCCTACACAGATTTCCGAGGGGAGGCCGGTGTTTGTCAAACTGGGAGTCCTGACCCAAAAGGGAGCTGCAGGGGGAGGTCACAACATTATTTTAGGGGGGTTGTGGTATTGCCACCCTTCCTTCTACGCTGCCTTTCGAGCTGGGTGGCTGCAGAGCAGCAGTTGCTGATTCAGGGCCCAGCTCTGCAGGCAGCAGCACAGAAGAAAGGGTGGCAACACCACACCAGGCCACCAGGGCAGCACTATCACAACTAGGGAAGAGACTGGGTAACCAGTTAACCAGTTACCCAGTAAGCATCACCCTTAACGGATGATGCTTACTGGGTTCCAGTTAACTGGTACTCGGGAGCTGCCTTCATTCACCTGCGGCCTAGCTGTGGTGGTGACTTCCATCAAAAGTCCCAAGTGTGAAGCCCGATAATAGATATTTGCCAGGTTGGGAATCAGATGCCTGGGAAACGATAAATAAATTGGAAGATCCGTATATAAAGCACGAGGATGGAGATGCAAAATCCTGTTTCAGGTTTCAGTGCATGTTTATTTCAGTTTTATATTTTATTTCAGGCAAGTGCTTATTACATGGATATTATTCATGTTTGATACCTAAATTGTGGAGCATGAAGAGCCAATATAATACAGCTGAATAGTAAAAATACAATATGTACAAAATTAGTTTTTTTCCACAGAGCAGATGTATCCAAACACATAAAAATCTTTACAGTCTAGATTTTTCAATATTTAATAGTTCAATAAATTGATAACACAGTGACAAGTCCGCACTGTAAACAAAGACACCATTTGCCCAGTGTGATTGGTTCCAGATTGCTTGGCTTTCCTGTGATGCTCAATAGAAGGAGAATAGGGTTGCCCACCACTGAATCGTGGACAAGCAGTGGAAGTAACTTTGCATTGGTAAGCAATGCCTTTCACAGAAGGATTCCCCATGAAAAAATTTCAGAGCTAATAAAGGTAAATACTTTTAGCCACAAAGGTGCTTAAATTGTCTAGCTATAACTAGGTATCTGCAGCTCTCTCAACATAGATATTTGTAACTCTATCTCTATAGATATATTTCTTTGAAAGACTTAAGCCTGAGAATGGGATGGTTTGATTTTCCACTCCCGCTGTAGGCGCTGATCTAGCAAAACACTTCAGCACATGCTTAATTTTAAGTGTGGGAATAGTCCCCTGTAAGTCAACGGAACCACTCACAGTCTTAAATGTTTCAACCATGCCTAAGTGCTTTGTGGAGTCAGGATCATAATAGTCATGTCTGTAAGGCGTCTATGTCTGTGCATGCACAGACCAAATCCTGAAATCTTGACTCGTGTGAGCTGTCCGATCGACAAGCGCACTCAGCACCTCACAGATCGGGCCTGTGATACTTCGGCTTTGGTTTGAGCATGATGTGCAGAGGAGTCTCAAGAAAGGTACCAAAGGACAGGATGGCAGTGGGGAGGTGGGAGGTGGGCGAGGGTCAGGATACTTACCTAGAAGCAAAAGCATCGGTCGGTTTCCTGTGTCCTGCCCTCTGCCCGTCTGAAAGAGGTTGGGACATTCTGGAGAGTACCAAAAATGCTATTTCACAATGTAATTAGTGCCAGGAAAGGAGTCGAATTAATAGAATTTAGGGTATGTCTACTCTGCACGCTTATTTCGAAAGAAACTATTCTAGAATAATTATTCCAAAATAATTTATTTCGAAATAGCACGTCTACACTGCAGGGAAGCCTTAAAATTAGTCCGAGGCAGGCTCCCCTAATGTAGATGTACTATCTTGATTTAGAGCCCCAGGAGGCACTGGGGAGGAATAACTTAGAATGGCCCTGGTGAGGGGCTATTTTGAAATAGCAGCAGTGGAGCGTCTACATACACCTTATTTTGAAATAGCTATTTTGGAACAGGTGTTATTCCTTGTAGAATGAGGTTTACAGATTTCACAATAAGCTGTCTGTTATTTTGAAATTATTTCAAAATAACGGAATGGCTGTGTAGACGATCGCATTGTTATTTTGAAATAACACTAGTTATCTCGAAATAACGGTGCAGTGTACATGCACCCTTATTCTGGTTTACACGCAAGTCCCTTAACACCACTCTGCAGCATAAAGCAGGTCTTAAATTAGTCATAAATGTAACAATGACTAAGGAAACTTGTAACTATCCTAACAGTGTGATGAGCAGTGTTCCCTGTAAGCCATTCACTTGTGTGGCAACTCAGGAGAGTTCCAAATGCCACCCAGCTGATTAGCAGAGCATCCATGGCTAGGTTTTTTGTTTCAACTGGTGGTGCACATTAGCACACACCAAGGTGCACATAAAAAATTCATTCTGCACTTGGCTGGAAAAAATCCGCACAGCTGGAAAACATTAGAGAGAATTTTGGTAAGTAGCCCTTAAAGTAAATGAGAATCAGGCCAAAGACATTTTTTGCAGCCTGTAGAAATCCTAAATTCGAGTGCAGAAAATGATTGACATTTCCATGTCACTTTTATAAGAAAAATAACATCCACCTGAAACACTGCCTATTATTACAGTTCTCTGATTCTGGCAAATGAGGCTATGTTTGTGCTGGTGTCTTGTTGGGTCTTCAAGTTTGGGATTATTTTTTAAAAATACTGTAAAACAGAGGAAGAGAAAAAAGCCATAAATAGGAATGAACCTTAAAAAATAATACATGTATAAAAGGCAACCTTTTTCTTAACTCCGAATGTCTGTTCCAAACAGATGATATTTTGACTAACGAGGAAATCTAAAAATAAAGTGTTGGTATCAATTTTAGACTGTACAAATGCTGAGAGATTGAAAGTAGGTCGAAAATATTGGGGTTTTTCCTAGAATCATAGAACTGGGAGGAACTTCAAGAGGTTATCAAGCCCAGTTCCCCGCATTCATGGCGGGTGAGGGGGACTTTTACATATATTGCCTTTTATCATTCCACTGTACTTGAAAAAAATATATATAAACAGTTTACGATGGGTAACTGGTTACTCTAGATTCAGAATTCCAAAGTCTTAACGGCCTGATCATGAAAGGAGTTGAGCAGCTACTATGCAGTTTCAACTCCCATTGACTACAAGACAATTAAGGCATCCCAGCTGAGCAAAATACTTGCATGTGTGATTAAAACCATTCCTATTCAGCAAAGCACCTAAGCATATGCTTAGTTCCCATTAAAGTCAATGGACCTAAGCAGGTGCTTAAGGCCAGGTCTACACTAGGGGGCAATGTCGAACTAAGGTACACAACTCCAGCTATGTGAATAGTGCAGCTGAGCTGATGTACCTTAGACTGAGTTACTGGATCATCTCCACTGTGAAGGGTCAATAGGAGAAACTCTCCCGTTGACTCCTTTACGCTTCTGAATCCAGTGGAGTAGTGGAGTTGACGGGAACATGATCAGCAGTTGATTTAGTGGGTCTTTACTAGACCCGCTAAATCAAACCCCGGTAGATTGAGCTTTACAGCCTCCATCTCCTGATAAGTGTAGAAGGCCAAAGTGCTTTTACTGAATAGAAAGGGAGTGCTGAACTGGACCCTCTGGGTCTGATTGAAATCCCATTGAAGTTGATGGAAAGACTTTCATTGACTTCTTTGGGCTTTGGAGGAGACCGCTAGCACCTCATGAAACTGTGCCCCTTTGGAACCCAGCTAAGAAATGTTTACCTTTATTCAGTACCCTTCTCATTATACATCACAGAAAGCAAGAGGGGATAAAACAAACACATCAAATGCATCTTTTTCACACAAGGCAAATTAAGTCTTCTCCCCCATCCCTCTTCTGAATCCCCATACACACACACGGTGATGTTTTTCAAATCCCCGTCTTCCGCCCCTCCCCACCCGTAACAATTGTCACACATTTTTTTTAAAATGCAAAAAATTCACTCGGGATGCAGATCTGTCCAAAAGAGACACAGGCTACATACAAAAATCAGAGACACAATAAAATCTTTGCTTGAACTTCTCTACGTTTATAAACAGGCGTGCATACGGACAATCACACCAACATCAACAAAAGCAGCAATATAATCTCACCTCCATCTAACCCACTCAAAGGCATTTTATTTTATGTCTTTTTATTTTTGTTACGAAAGGCCACTTTTAATACAAAAATACCCCAAACAAAACCCAAAACACAACAACAGAAAGACAAATAGTTCAACGCTAGAATCCAACAGCCCCGTCTGATCTTTGGACCTGCTATTTTTATGACACAAGAATAAACTAAATCATAACTGGTGGAGAAGTTTTCCACCAGCCCACCTGGATAAATTGTACACAAGCAGTAAGTAGAAGCAGCTGCAGATGGAACATCATGTCCATCAGATTCTATGGTGGGGGAAAAGAGAAAAAAGAAAGAAAAATAAGAATTAACCTTCCTTTGTCCCTGCACTATGCAAGCTTAATCCTGCTTCTACTGAGGACAACAGCAAAACTCCCATTGGCTTGAACGATGCAGGATCAAACCCTGAATAACTAGAACAATTTGCTCCTGGTTTTCTCCTTCCCCACCCAACAGGACCCTTGTAGACAAAGAACGGCCCACAAAGAGCTCTGTTTGCTTCCCTCCAAGGAAGATTTAAGGCTCTTCAAACATTTGGATTTCAATGATGGACTAATATAGCCTAGCAGCCTTCAGCTGCTAACACAGTACGTGATTTTAATCAAGCAGTTTCCATTATTACAACTAAAGTCTTGCCACACGGTACTTTCCATTAGAAAACCTGCCTTTCACTAGAACTGAGCAACACAACACCCCCTCCTTCGCCCCCCATGAGGCCTGGACACACAAGTTTGGGTTCCGCTCTGATTTCCCCCAACGGTTCAGAGCGTTTGGGCCTGAGGTTTCGGTTCGGTCCCATTCTTTTACACATACACACTTACACACGTGGTGAAGGCACACACAGCCCACCTGTGTGTAGAGAGAAACATACACACCATTGTGCAGCCATCTTGCCAGGCTTCCAGTAATTTAACTGGAATACAAAGTTTCTACTCCAGTTATGATCACTGCAGGTGTCCCTTAGGACAGTTAAAGAGCCCCAATCTGGCACTGCGCACTTCAAATCTCTCACTATCCGTGAGTCCCTTATGGACAGCGAGCAAGGGCTGTATTCTGACATAGCACAGCCAGAGGCATTGGCGGGAATGGGGCAGGAACAAGCCACGCAACATACTGTCTGGGAATATGACCTCAGAAAGCCCTGCCCATTGTAAAAGCACCGGCCCCGCCGTGGGTTTATTGCTTTGGACGTGCACCCCCCCTTTTATCAAGACATGAAATTGCTAATGATTGAGCAAAGCGAGGATTTGATTGCAGACTGATGGCCGGACAGAGAAAGGGATGGATTGGGATTAAAGAGACCAGTTCCCACCCCAAAACCAAACCCTCACGTTAATCGCTACAGGGGTCTGCTCGAAAGCACAAAGGCTGTCCTTGTGTGTCTTCATGCAAGCCTTTTAAGGAATGATTATCTTTGTTTCTATTAGAGTCACATGAAGAACCTTTTGGGTCAAAACTGGCTTTCCAATGTTCCAACTGTATTCAGCAGCCACGCTCAGAAAGACAGACCCCACCTGCCTGGCAGACTGTAAGCCGTTAAAACTCCTTCCCTTGCTCTGTCCTGCTTACAAATGCAACTCCAGAGAAAAGACGGTCTGGCTTAAAAGAGGACTGTTAAAGCCAAGGGCATAATGTGTAGCCTCCTATAAAACGAGTTTTTTTGTGTCCTGCAGAAGCGCAGGTGAAGAGAGGGAAATTTACTTTGGAATTTTTGATGTAAAAGTTGCACTCCTTATACTGCAGCACATGGATGCCCGGATGGTGTGATTGGCAAAGTGCAGGCGGGCTGCTGGTCCCCACTCTGTCTGGTGCAGGGGCGGGGCTCAAAGCTGCTGGGCTACCAGGCCCAACCATTACTGCCAGGAGCATGAGCAGTATCAAGTACTACAGATTGAACCTCTAGTCTGTCACCCTCAGGTCCTGACTGGTGCCGAACCAGAGAATTTGATGAACCATGGGAGGTCAATATTGTCTAGCAGCATTATCAACACTTCCACTGCTTCCTGGGCTCTTAGAAGACATTTGGGGGTAAATTAGACCTAAAGAACAGCACAGAACAGAGCTAGGCCTGGAGGCTGTAAACAAACATTATGGGACTGCAGGAAACTTGGCCACACTCATGATAAGTGAACATCTGGCCAACTAAAATCATGCTGGACCACGGATGTTGCTGGACAAGAGAGTGCCGGACTCGAGAGGTTCAACAGGCAGTATATGACTGCATGATCAGGTCCTAGATCTTGATGTCGCTTCTCAGCCTCTATTGAGATCAATGCGAGTTTTTTCTGAGAAAAGCGTAAGTCAAGACTTCAGGATCTGGCCAGACATTACCAAGGGCCATCTGAATTTAGTCCCTCGTGTTCAAAAGCTTCAAATTAATGAACTGAGGAGGAAAGCTTGTCCACTGGAGACTGATTCCACCACCCTGAGTCATATGGAGCAGTACTTATAGTCTTCAGAGCAGAAGTCCAACTGAAAGTCTTTGGGACTTCTGCTGCTAAGAGACTTAGCCTTCTAAAAATTCCAGCCACTCTCTGGGGTAAAAGGGATCATCATCATTATTATTATTATTATTATTAAAACTACAGATACTGCTCAGATCTGGTTTGAAACACCTCGGCAATCTGCAGTTTGAAAGGGAGAAATCAGAGCTTATGAAACACTAGCTGGGCCAAGAACACCACCTTTAAGAACAGAGTCCCCTGTACTGGCTTTGACGAGCCACAGTGCGTCAGGCCTGACTGTCTAACACACCGCGCAGTGTGTCGTCAGTCAGCCCTGCGCAATGGGAGTGCAGAGTGGGCGCGGACTGCTCCCAAGCCAGAATAGGAACCCTTGACACCCACTTAGCACACGCATAAGGGATTACACAAGATGCACGAGGCTGGAAAATGGGGCCAGATTCTAATCTTGTGAGTTGCATTCTGGATTTACAGCTCTGCGAGGTCAGGGCTGTGCTCCATATTTCATGTGCCAGTTGCAAGAGAGAGTGTTTTGGAGTACTTGATTTTTTTAAAAGCTAGTTGGTTTTTGTGCCTACTAAGCAGCATTTAGATGTGGCCTCTACAGCAGGTTCATTTTAGAAATTAGATTGAAAGGAGACAGAAACTGCCTGACCCACCAATTGCTCCCTCTCGGTACCCTATCTTGGAGGGCATCCTCGTGTTACACGTACACCAGGACTTGTCTAAAGGCTGCAGCGCTAGGACCCACTGCAGCTCAAGGATTTGATCCAGAGGCCGCTGAAGTCAGTGGAAACCTATCCACTGACTTCCATGGGCATTAAATCAGCCGAATGCAGCAATTTTCAAAGGACGGGTCGCGACCCAGGACAGGGTGGTGGAATGTCGGCTCTGGGACTCATTGCTGCAGGGGGATCAGGTGACCAGGTGGGTGCTAAGGCAGCTTCCTAACTGTCCTGGACTGCAGACTGAAATGCCCCCAAAGTGGCCGCCAGCAGACCCTGCTCCTAGATGGGGGGGGGAGCACACTGGGCTCCATGGACTGCCCCTGCCCTGAGCACTAGCTCGGCACTCCCAGGGGCTGGGAACCTGATGCTGGCTGCTTCTGGGAGCAGCATGGTCTGCGGTGCCAGGAGAGGCAGGAAGCTGCCTTAGCCCCGCCCACTGCACCACTGACCGCAAGCCACTCAAGGTAAGCCCCTCCCACCCCAGTCCTGGCCCCCCAAGCTGGAGTCCCCTCCTACACTCCAAAGCTCTCATCCTCAGCCCTACCCCAGGGCCCACACGCTAATCAGATTATGTTGGGTCACGGCATCAACAATTTTCTTTCCCTGGGTCATGAGAAAAAAAGGTTGAAAACCGCTGGCCTCAATGACAGCAGCCGCCTGTCCAGGAATCCCATTTTGACTGCTTTCCCTGCGGTCGGATTAGCAGTCACTAATATTATGCGACAACAGAAGAGATTTCTTGTAAACTTCATATTTATTTATTTATTTTGGGACATACCGATCTTCCGAAGCCCAACGTGTACAGATATATAGATATATAGATATATATGTATTTATTTATATATAGCTTTCTCCATAGGGAAAACACACATCTCAGAGGAGGAGAGACATTGCTAAAGTGCCCCTTGTGATACAGTACTGAACAGGATTTCTAAGAAGCATTAGAGTCCGGGGGGAAGGGTTTCAACGGGAATGGCAGAGATGACGAGACGGGACGGGGCTTCCTCGCTAGGCCAGACAGCAGGTGCCCCAGGACAACTCGTTGTTTGTAACGTTACAGGCTCACCCAGCTACCCCCCTGAGACTTGCAAACAAACAACAGTCTTTTGGGTTACCGTGGAGACTGGGAACGAGGAAGGGGTTGGTCCAAGATGTCTAGGCTATGGCTACACTACAGACTTTCTGGTTTCCCGCGGTAGCCACCCGGCAGGAGAGCGCGCCCGTTGATGTCATTAACCCCCACACTGAGAAGCATTTTCCACACCCAGGCCTGTCGATGGAGGGGGGCAATTGCCCCAGGCCCCCAGCAAGTCAAAAGGGCCTGGGGCTTCCAGACTCTGCCACTACTGTGGCAACGTCTAGAGCCCCAAGTCCTTTAAATCACTGCCGGAGCAGCTCTGAGGGCAGGGGGAGGGGATGGGCACCTCCACCCAGCCCCACCCCTTTTGCCCAAAGCCCCGCCCCTTCCAGGAGCACAGAGCTGCCCCCCTCATCACCTTGTCCAGGGGCCTCCAGAGGCTGTCAGCACCCAGTGGTTTTGTCAGTGAAACTCAGGTCAGTCGAGGTGTGTTGTTTCCACACAGAAGTTTTGCCAACAAAAGTGCTAGTGAAGACCAAGCCCTAGTATTGCTGACTGCCTCAGCTCCCCCACAGGGGCGGAGCCCTGTTTGTCGTGGGGCTTGTTAGCATCACTGGAGGGGACGTCAGGCAGAAGCAAATTACAGGAATTGAAACGGCAGTGTTGCCCCGTCCTCAGTCCTCCCGTCACCGTTACATTTTAATCTACTGACAGGAGTCAAAGAGTCGAAGGCTGGCAAGAGGACACGCCGACGCAACAAAAGCCGTTGACAAACCCACAAGCAAACCTGCTCCCCGGTGTAAAATGAAAGCAGTGCTGCCTTTGCACCTCCAACACTTTTCACTAGTCTGTGTTTTTAGGAGTAACTGTGTGTCTCTTTCCCCGCTCGATATCCAGGATGTGTTACAAAAGTCTCTCAGGGACCATGTTTTCCAACACCGAGAGAACAGATCCACATGCAAAAATATGCCTGCAACAGCTCCCAAAGTCACCTATGCAATGACTGTAATTTCCTGCAAAGGTTGATAATTGTGGGTCCAGTCCTGGATGCCCTCAACCTTGCTTCAAGGACTCGCTAGCCACATTTATCTGAGCTGGCAATTTATAGTTGTAATCCCAGTAACCATGGGCACATGAATTCTAGCCCCTGGATTGGAGCCCCCAGTCTTTTGAGAAATGTAGCCTTCGACGGCAAGAATCGGGACTTCCTGTTTCGCTGTTACTGTCCTTTCAGGGTCCATCAGTTTGACCTGTGCCAAGGACAGGTGGGAGCTCTTAGTCCCCCTTTCCTCCTCCATGGCTACAGGAGACAAAGCCACACAGTTATCCCTAAACGGGTGGGCAACCCTGCCCCCCACACCCCAAGACTCTCTGATGAAGAGTCACCGTCCTCCAGGCTAACTCTGATCTCCACCGAGGTCCATCAAAGGCTCCAACTCACACAAGAAATAGTGCCTTCCTGAGAAAGCCCCTAACTGCATAAAGGAGCAAGTAACCCTGGAGCGATTCTGTTATCTCCACAATCTTAACAGTACGTTGGGAATGACTAGGAATAAATGTATAGGCAGGTGGTTTGGGAATAGGGCCTCATTTGCTTTAAGAGCTGACTGCTCTGTAACTGAGGGTGCTAGCAAGGCAGGCAAAGGGCTCATACAATTTCCCAGACTAGCGTAAACAGGGATGATTTCCCCCGACAACTTCTCATTTCATGCAAGTTCTCACAAACATGGATCTCTTCCAATTCTTAGGAGCAATATCCCTGTCTACGCGGCAAGGGAAACAGTATTAGATCGCCGCTTTGAATGGTTCCAACTGTCGGGTGGGGCAGGATCTATCTGGGGGTAGATTTTCAGATTAAACTTAAACAATTCTTGTTAGTCTTTAAAGTGCTACCAGACTATTTGTTGTTTTTTAAGGTTAACTCAGTAGTAACTATCTGACACTGATGATTCCAGAGTCAAATCCTGCAGTCCTTACTCAGGTGACATGCCCACTGATGTGAATGTGAGTATTGGACAAATACAGTCCAAAGGATCCATTTCCAAGGGATCTCGACTTAGAAAAGAGATTTGCACACTCAACGGCTAGGGTGGCGAAGTGTCCAATCACTAGTCAATGAACTCCTTACATCCCAATCGGGGTTGATGTCGCTTCCAAAGGGGGTCGAGTTAATTGCTCCTTTACTCCCGCGACCAGCCATTTCCAGACAGTAACAGGATAGAAAGGACAGAAGCTCAGATAGGAACCAACATCCACTTGACTCGACACACGCAAAACCGCCCCTCACTGCAGTGGGAGTTTTGCCTGCATCGGGATTACAGATTGAAAAAGAAAGAGGAAAAAGGAGAATGTTAGCATTAGTACGGCATGGAAAGTGGGACAAGAAACAGAAGATTCAAACAACAGATAATAAAACATATCTTAAGCAACCAGCACAAAGAATGGCAAGTATTTGTAAAAAAATAAATCCATCGCTCATTGAAGTTAATGGGAATTTTGCCATTGACTTCAATGGGGATCTAGTTCCACCACCACAAAAGATGGAACAAAACTATATCAGAAACCTTGGGACGCTTTAAAGTAGTCACTTCAGATGAGAAGGGGTTGCTCGCTGCATTTTGTAAGACACACTGTCAGGTTCTAGAACTGATTTACTGGAATAAACTGGTTCGAGAACGGTTTACTGGTTCTAGAATGGATTTACTGTTATCCTATACACAAACTAAATTCCATTTCATTTTTTTAAAAGCTCTCAGCAGCTCTTCAGAGCATTTCTTGTGCATATTGATCAACTGTCTAATCCGTACACTATCCAGCACTAAAACGTGGTCACATTCAGGAAAATCCTCCCCCCCGCAGAAATCAACCTAATTTTTGGCAGCATTCCTGTCCCAGATTCCATTCCACCTGATGGGTGAAATATGTTTCAAAGCCACTAGTTCAAAATAACTGCCTCTGTCAAAGTCCTTTTAGGGAATGGGACTTGTGTGAGGAATCTTGAAATAGATAAGAGCTGTGCACAGAGAGTTCTGTGAAATCAATTATTGCGTTAGCAAAAACAAACAAAAACAAACCCCGAAACAACCCCAAACAAAACATATTTGTAAGCCATGAAAATAACAAATATGAAATCTTCTGTTGACAAAGCTGTAAAAAGTGAGTCATTTATGAAATCCCAACAAATGAAGTCCGGTTGTGCATTCTTTTTCCTTTTATTAAACAGGACAGAGAATTTCCTTTAAATGCCATAACAAGTCACAGTGATTTTAGATGGTTTACTGAAATGTAATATACGGAAGGGAAATACCTTTAACATTTTTTTTTTTATTTGTCATGAAATATTTGTACCCTGGTCCACTAAACCATCTGAGGAAACTCTGCTTTCTTCCTCCGAAAATTAACATTTGACTAATACTCCTGCAAACAACCTTGCCAAGGGCCTTCTGCACAGTTATATTTATTTATATATATGTAGCTTTGGGCAGATACATATATATATAAAAATATAGACGTCTATGATTTTTTTTCCCATTCTACGCAATGTCTCAATAGAGAGATCAGCCTTTTTTTATTCTATAAAGAAGCAACACATGAAAGGGGGAAATTAAAGTCTTAAGAACACCATATCCATAGGTCACTGATTACACGTAAAAGGAAAAAAAAATCACTATGAACAACCGTCATTAAAAGTTTTCTCTGTTTAGCGAAATTCAAGTGCAGAGAAACCCCGTTTCTCATTACCACGGACAGGTTGGTTGTTAAAACATGATGGACGTGACAGTCCCAACCTTAAATGTGTCATTCTTCCCTGTTCACAGAGTTCCTGCACTACTCTCCCTTGGAATCGAACGTGGTTGGAATGTATGGAGTTTCAGGAAAGGTGGCCAGCCAAAGACTTTTGCCAGCGGGCTTCCTGTCCTAGGCCAGCTTGAGCGTGCTTACAGGGAATGAGGGCATGGTGACCATAGTTACCGGGTTTAGCACTGTTTGCCCAACTAACTGTTGATGGTGAACAACGGGGGTTCCTACAGCCGGTTTGGCCATCACCGCTTGCTGGCCTAGGTTTGTGGTTCCGTTCACTTGCTGGTGAGAAATCGTGTGAGCGATGTGGCTCACCACCGGCTGGCTGACAGCCACAGGCTGAGGATAAATGGGCTGGCCGAGGTGGGTCATGTGATTGATGGTTGCCGGGTGCACAGTGATGTGGCCGAGAGGCGGAGCAGCAGTGGTGAGCTGAACAGGGCTGGACGTGGAAGGTGCGATGTGAGCGATGTGTTTGGCCGGCGGACCCTGAATCACGTGGTTGACAGTCTGGATGACCGACGCGTGGGTGGTGGCGGTGTGGGCAATAACAGTCGATTGCACCGTCGAAGCCGCCACGAGGTGAGTCTGTGCGGGGACGATCGCCTGCGGCTGGACGAGCGCCTGGGTCTGGAGGGGAGGCTGCGCGTGGGGAGGGGCTTGTTTCTGATGGACAGACAGGTGCGGAGGCAAGGCCGCCGGGTGGGGGGAAGCAGCATTCGGAGGGACAGCTTTCAATAACTCGGGGTGCTGGCGCTGGGTTAGTTTTGGTAACGAGTTCACGGGCCGGTCGTCTTCCATGTCTTCGTCAATGTTGTCTTCGCCCTCTGGAAGAAACGACAGGAAAGAAACTGGGGTAAACAGAGTGCAGAGGATGACCCTGACTCACCAGCCTCTCTGGGGCATGAAGCGAGGAACAGATCCTACCGGCAGGACAGAGTTATCACTCTAAAGCATGAGGGTAGCATGACCCCAGGAACGGCCATACAGCATCCATCTAGCTCAGTATCCTGTCTGCCAACAGTGGCCAATGCCAGGTGCCCCAGAGGGAATGAACAGAACACGGAATCAAGTGCTCCATCCCCTGTCACCCATTCCCAGGGTCTGACACCATTCCTGCCCATCCCGGCTCGTAGCTATTGATGGACCTATCCTTCATGAATTTATCTAGCTCTTTTCTGAACCCTGCTACAGTCCTGGCCTTCACAATATCCTCTGGCAAGGAGCTCCACAGGTTGATGAGGCGTTGTGTGAGGAAATACTGCCTTTTGTTTGTTTTAAACCTGCTACCCATTCAAGTTCTGCTACCTATTCAGATTCAATGTCATCGACTTGACCAACCCTCGCCACTAACTTTTCCGCACTCCCACTAGGATTGCCAAGACAGGGATTTTCACAGTGGGGCAAAGCCAGCTTCCCAAAGCGGGACACCCCAATTGAGAGCGGTGCCCTGATGACGCCAGGCTGGGGGAAAGAAATCAGACAGTGAGAGTTGCCTCCTGTGATGGGGGCAGACACAGTATTCTGGCGAATGCTTTCTGAGCTTCCCAGGTGCTCAGGAATGGTGATAAAGAATGGCTGCATGGGAAACTAGTGGAAGTCTGCACATCCAAGGGTTATAGAACAAGGCAAAGGCCTAGCCTGGGGCGTTTTCTTGTCGTAGAGCAGCAATGAAGGCTAGTGAGTGGGCCATATGAGCGGCCCTCCTTCATCTCACGGGGCTGCAAGACTATTGCAACCAAGACCAGCCAAGTAGTTTAGCTCACTGCGCTTGCGCACCTAGAACACGCGGGAAGTGCCGACTGAACCGTAGCAACGCTGTGATTGGAGGCAGAGAGCACGCCCGGCTCTGACGGTCAATGCTGAGCGCACTCAGCACCCTCCTCATTTCAGGACCCTTGCTTTACGTGCGGGCCAGGTCAATACTCCCGGTAGAAAAAACCCAGGTGGTTGGAAACCAGCAGAATCGGGCAACCCTGCACATGGGCAACGGGAAACAAAATGTCTCGCCGGCCACGCACAGAACCCTGAGGGGCCACGTGTGGCTCTCAGGCCGCAGGTGGTCATGCTGTAGAGAGACCTAGCTAACTGGGACTCTTTCTTTATTTCTGCCAAGGGGTTTAGTCAACTTGCCCCTCTCTTTCTGCTCTCACATCAGGAAAGAAAGGGAGATGGGGAAATATGGCCGTTCGTTTCCTTGCCCTCTGGCTACGGAAAGGGGAGATTGGGCCAGCCAGGGAACGCTGGGATCTTGAGTGTTCTACTCTGCGTTGCTCATTCTAAAGGCAGCAATGCAATGGCAACTGCGCATCTTGAAAGACACCGCGTCTTGGGAGGAATGGAGAAGGCCTTTCCCTCTTCCCAGCCCTCTCAGAGATCCCTCCCTGCAGAGGACAGCTCAAGAGATGGCAGGCTGGCATCGTTCCTCATTTCCAGCCGCCTACATTCAGTCTGTTGATGCTCAGATGCCATGGCGATGGGGAAGGAGAGGCAAAAGGGGCAACTGGCATTTCCAAGGGGCTCCCAGCCACTCTATGCAGCTCTGAGGACTGGGGGGGAGGCCTTACACTGTGCTCCAGGTGGCGCTAAGGATTGACGGCCCTCAGCCCCGCCCCTTCCACTCAAGGCCCCGCCCCTTTCAGTGGCTGTCAGCCCTGTTGGTGACAGGCACAGTAGAAGAACCTGGACAGAATTGGTAAACTCAGATTTTCCCTTTCCGGAGGCTGCCGTACTGACTGCCTGTAGTTTCACAAGCAGATGCCATCTCTGTTTGAAGGAATTGATACAAATGGCTACAGAAGGCTAACCTCGGCCAAAGCACATCCTCAAACTGTCTATTCTTCACAGGGCAGATCACAAGAGCCAAAGGCAGGGCCCGTTCTATCGCACTGACAAACGCGTGACGGGGCAGGTGCGTGTGAAAGGGTTTTGCTTCCATTAACAACCATTTCCTTTTCTTTCTCAAACCGGGGGTTTTTTTTGTTTTTTTTTTTATTATAATGGAGATTGCCTATCTCCTAGAACTGGAAGGGACCTTGCAAGGTCATTGAGTCCAGTCCCCTGCCTTCACAGCAGGACCAAATACCATCCCTAATGAATTTTTGCCCCAAATCCCTAAATGGCCTCCGCAAGGATTGAACTCACAACCCTGGGTTTAGCAGGCCAATGCTAAAACCGTTCCAACGGACTGACGGCTTCTTCCTCCATTCAGCTCCCTTCGAAAGTCTCCTCTCTACTGGGCAGAAAAACCCTCAGACCCCAGTGCAAATACTGAACCGGGAAATAGGTCAATGGAGGGATGATAGAAGTTACTCTAGAGAACTTTCTGGGTGTCTGGCGGCTGAGTCTTGCCCACATGCTTGGGGTTTAGCTGATTGCCATATTTGGGGTCGGGAAGGAATTTTCCTCCAGGGTAGATTGGCAGAGGCCCTGGAGGTTTTTCGCCTTCCTCTGTAGCATGGGGCACTGATCACAGCTGGAGGATTCTCTGCATCTTGGGGTCTTCAAAGTATTTGAAGGCTTCAATATCTGAGATATAGGTGAGAGGATTATTCTAGGAGGGGTGGGTGAGATTCTGTGGCCTGCACTGTGCAGGGGGTCAGACTAGATGATCATAATGGTCCCTTCTGACTTTAAAATCTATGAATCTATGAAAATACACCTGTGGCTTTATACTTGCTCAGCTCCAACCACCAGGAATGTGCCCGGTATTAGGTTAAAACTGGGTGTTGAAGGTGGGGAGCTGAGTTTTACAAGGAGGGGTGACCAAGCATGCAGATGTTAATGGTTAAACAGCAATTTTAAACAATACCTCCTTGTCCATACATAGAATTCCCATGCAAGATCCTCCCTGGGCTTTATGAAGATGGGCAAGAATGAGCCACCCCCGTGTGAGAGGCTAAGAACAACTTTTACAAAAGTGATCTCTCGTTTTGGGTGCCGACCCCAAGCAACTTTGCGCCTGATTTCCAGAAGTGCCACGCACCCACCGCTCCAGAGGAAGTCCACAAGAGATCCCAGGGCGCTGCACTCTGAACAATCAAGCATTAGGCTGTGAAGCTGGGCACCCGGACACAAATCTGGGCCCAAATGCTCAAGGGCGTTGTTTTGGGAGAGCAGGGGGGCAGCAGACGTGCGTCCTGGGACACGGATTGCTTTTCTTCCTGTTCCTCTGACGATAAGGGAGTGAGGGGAAAGTACTTGGATTCCGTGCATGCCCCTCACTCCTGGCTGGGGAAGACAGGGGACGGAGGAGTAATTCACGGTATCCAAGTACTTTCCCCTCGCTCCTTGATAGAGGAACAGGAAGAAAATCCAGCTACATCCCGGTACACACGGCTGCTGCCCACTGCTCTCCTGAAATGGTGCCCTTGTAAATGATGTGCCCACAGGACTAGAACTCAGGTCATCTGATTCCAATTCTGTGTGCTTTAAGCCTGATTTCAGGATTGGATATATCATGATGGCTCAACTTCTGGAAACTACTTACCTGTTAATGGGCATGAAAAAAGTCCTATTTAATTTCATCTCCAGATTCCTCCAAGAGAGGCCTGAAATACTTAGTGCATTTAGCACAATGAAAAGTGGGTTTGCAACACATACGACTCTGTCTCAGAGGGGTAGCCGGGTTAGTCTGTAACTTTAAAAACAATGGGTAGTCCTGTGGCATCTGAGGGCATGTCTACACTAGGAAATTATTTTGAAAAAACAACTCCCAAAATAACTATTTTGAAATAGCGCGTCCACACTGCAGGGATGCCTCGAAACCAGTCCGAGGCAAGCCCCCTTAATGTGGACGTGCTACCTCAACTTATAGCCCCAGGAAGCAATGGGGAGTCATTACAAAACAAAACAAAACAAAACAAAACAAAACAAAACAAAAACGCCAAACCCTCACTGACGTGGCCCATGACCGAGCCGGGGAAAGACACTCCCCACATTCCCTTCGCACACCAGGCCTAGAAGGGCCCAGGCTAGTAAATTTTGTGTGCTCCAGTCCAGTGGTGGGGCGGGATCACCAGCGCAGGTTCCCTGAGCCTCCGGTTCCACACCCTAAAGAAGCCGATGGCACAGCCATATTTGGCTCCTGCTGCATCACCTGGAAAACACTGCTCACAGGTTGGAGCTGTGGGTCTTAGATCTAGTGGGTCTTAGATCTAAGTGGGTCTTACAAAGGCAATGGCGATGCAGCTACTTAGCTGTGAAAGCAAGTCTGCTGATCGTGTTACACTATGCCGGCTAAAACGGAGCTTTTCACCGGCAGACCCTCGTCCGCTTCCAAGTTCTGTTACAAAAGCAGAACATGGGCAGGGTAAGTCAAAAGTCTTACTGACCCCGCAAGGAGGAGATGCCGTTGCTTAGTGCCACGTTCAGAGGTCTGGGGTGAAACCAAGAGGACGCTCAGTTTGTTTTCCATGTTACCACTAGCACCAGGCAATGCCACGTTGATGACCAAGAAGCTAACGGTACCTGATGCAGTCGAGGTAGATGCCTGGTCATCCTCTGGCTGAACTGTCTGCCGAATAATTCTGTCAATTTCCAGGATGTCCATCCACTGACTCAACTCGTTCTTCAATTCAGCCAGTCGCTGCTGGGTAGCAATCTTCTCCCGTGCCAGCCGCTCCATCTCATGTTCATACTCCTTCTCCTTTCTCTTTAAAGTCTAGGGACAGGATGGAGAAAGGAATGGAAGAAATGCAAATAAAAATGTGACCCATTGTAACTGGACACACCTGCTGTCTTTGCCATGAGAGCATGGGTTCCCAAACTGGGGGTCATGAAGAAATTGCAGGGGGGGCCCAAGGTGACCCAGCCACACACACTCCCATCAGTCCCACCCCAAGTTTTGCTATTTTTTTGGGAGGGGGGGGTGTGAGGGTTTCTCAAATTTCAAAAAGGGGGCGTGATGTCAAAAAGTTTGGGAACCACTGCATTAGAATATAACATCGGCCACACTGGGTCAGACCAAAGTTCCATCTATCCCAGTATCCTGTCTTCCAACAGCGGCCAAGGCCAGGTGCTTCAAGTGCTGGCCTTCGCAACATCCTCTGGCAAGGAGTTCCACAAGTTGGCCGTGTGTTATGTGAAGAAGTGCTTCCTTTTGTTCGTTTTAAACCTGCTACCTATTAAAAAACAGAATGCTCTGCTTGGTCAATCCTCTGGAATCTCCCCCATTGTAGGGACAGTGCTCATCCCAACAACGGCTGAGCACAGCACCAAAAATGAATCATGGAATCATAGAATACTAGGACTGGAAGGGACCTCGAGAGGTCATCGAGTCCATTCCCCTGCCCCCATGGCAGGACCAAATACTGTCTAGACCATCCCTGATAGCCATTTATCTAACCTACTCTTAAATATCTCCAGAGATGGAGATTCCACAACCTCCCTGGGCAATTTATTCCAGTGTTTGACTACCCTGACAGTTAGGAACTTTTTCCTAATGTCCAACCTAAACCTCCCTTGCTGCAGTTTAAGCCCATTGCTTCTTGTTCTATCCTCAGAGGCCAAGATGAACAAGTTTTTTCCCTCCTCCTTATGACACCCCTTTTAGATACCTGAAAACTGCTATCATGTCCCCCCTCAATCTTCTCTTTTCTAAACTAAACAAACCCAATTCTTTCAGACTTCCTTCATAGATCATGTTCTCTAGACCTTTAATCATTCTTGTTGTTCTTCTCTGGACCCTCTCCAATTTCTCCACATCTTTCTTGAAATGCGGTGCCCAGAACTGAGGCCTAACTAGCGCAGAGTAGAGCGGAAGAATGACTTCTCATATCTTGCTTACAACACACCTGTTAATGCATCCCAGAATCATGTTTGCTTTTTTTGCTACAGCATCACACTGCTGACTCATATTCAGCTTGTGGTCCACTATAACCCCTAGATCCCTTTCTGCCATACTCCTTCCTAGACAGTCGCTTCCCATTCTGTGTGTGTGAAACTGATTGTTCCTTCCTAAGTGGAGCACTTTGCATTTGTCTTTATTAAACTTCATCCTGTTTACCTCAGACCATTTCTCCAATTTGTCCAGATCATTTTGAATTATGACCCTATCCTCCAGAGCAGTTGCAACCCCTCCCAGCTTGGTATCATCTGCAAACTTAATAAGCGTACTTTCTATGCCGGTATCTAAATCGTTGATGAAGATATTGAAGAGAGCCGGTCCCAAAACAGACCCCTGCGGAACCCCACTTGTTATACCTTTCCAGCAGGATTGTGAACCATTAATAACTACTCTCTTGGTGATTAATGAGTCAAAATCAAGCAAGATATAAGTAAATGCAACTTCACGGTTATCAATAGAACTGCACCTGCTTGCATTGGGTCTGAAGTTAGCCACAAGTCTGATTAAGTAACGGACGTGTGTTTAAACTGAGCTTTAATAGTGTTAATAATGATGTCTCCTTTGGAAATTTTTAATAGTCTTACGCCAAAATAAATTGCTGCAACTGTGGGCTACATCCTCTCAAAGTACACAACTAGGAATAAGTCCCAAGGGCCTACATTTTGAGGGGGGATTTGATAGCAGCCCTCAATTTCTTGAAGGGAGGTTCTAAAAAGGATGGAGAGAGGCCGTTCACAGTAGTGATGGATGGCAGAACAAGGAGCAATGGTCTCAAGTTACAGTGGGAGAGGTCTAGGTTGGACATTAGGAAGAACTATTTCACTAGGAGGGTAGTGAAGCACTGGAATGGGTTACGTAGGCAGGGGGTGGAATCTCCATCCCTAGAGGTTTTTAAGTCTCAGCTTGACAAAGCCCTGGCTGGGTTGATTTAGTTGGGATTGGTCCAGCTTTGGGCAGGGGGCTGGACTTGATGGCCTCCTAAGGTCTCTTCCACCTCTATGATTCTATCTGTGAACTGTCAAGACAGTTGTGGCTCTCTGGGACTAAACAGATCAGAAATCCATGATGCTGTGTCTAAGACACGGGGACAGAGCATTCTCAGCTGAAAGGAGCCAGTCATGGATCAAACTCCTAAAGGACACCGGAGCCTCCAGAGCCTAACCATACTTAGAAAAAGTAATAAAATCTGCCTCTTCAAAAATGCTTTCCCCCCACAGCCAGAGTGAAATCCCATCAACAACGTCTCCATCTACCAACATGCTCCCTCCTTAAATACCGAACCAAAACAGCCTCAGAAGACTTATAACAAGCCAGCTTATCAGCCAATCAGGAAAAAAAAATTCCACGAACAAACAAAAATATCCCAACAAGAAGATTTCCCCTAAAAAAGGGAGGTAGGGAGAAAAAGGGAGAAAGAACGAGAGAGAGCTTTCCGCTGACTTTCTTCCTGCTCCTGTTTAAGTAGAGTATATTTCTGCAGCATGCCTTGCTATCACGGAAATCTTCTGTATTCAATCACGAACCTAAGGCCGAGAATTTCAAAAGTGCCTTGCGATTTCATGCCCCTCCATTTTCAGATGCTGGGGACCAAAAAACCCCCAAACCCAACCCAAAACAACTAATCACTGTTGAAAATCTTGCCCATGGCTTCGTCTCTATATGGGGCTTTGAGCTGCTTAGCCTTACATACACAGCAAAGAACTGTCCAGTTCATTACCAAAAACCACACACACCTCCATTCTCCCATGAGAGCATAATATCCTGCTGAAAATGGGGGTCCTAGTCATGACACTGCAAGATTGGTCCCTTTCTTTAAGACCACCGCAACAATTAACAGAGCAGCATCATGCACGGAGCAGGAGCCAAAGCAAATTGTGGCCCACATTGTAAGAGTCCACAATAATCCTACCATGTGTTTGCTGATGCTTTGGTTTCTGAGGATAGTTAAGATTGCAGAACTGACTGGCTTCATCAACCAACACTTGTGGGAATCGTGTTAATTGCATTAGAGTGGGTGGCACCAGGCCAGCTGATGTAATAAGGAGAAGCACATACACAATGCAACAATGTATTGCGTAAGAATCTGCTCCATACTGCCTCCTCCCCTTCCTTGGCACGCAGTAGCATTTTGCAGCAAAGCTCCTGAGGCCGTGCACGTAGAAATGTGAGCTCTGCCGCATTTGAGTGAACGTCTAGTCTAGGGATGTAATAGTGCAGTTGATTAACCAATTAAAAAAAAGACTCTGCCCCTTTAAGAAACCGCAGTTAAACGTGTTTTGAGGTTTTTTGGCCACAGCAGGCACCCACCACCTGCCGCTATCTTTATTTCTGCAGCTTTTCATGGCTGCGCCGGATGGCTCCCTTGCCCAGGTCAGCACAGGAAAGAGCCGCTTTGTGGGGTGCGGGGGCGGCTTTCGAGCCACGGGGCTTCACGAGCGGCACCCAGGGCCAGGGGAGGGGGGGAGCTGCATGCGGTTTGCGAGCCTCTGGTTGGCCACCCCTGATCTAGGTTAATGCTATAGACTACACGCATCCTACCCCTCCACAACCAGTACATTTTTTAGTAGGCTGGCCAGCAGCCTGGTTTGGTTCTGGCTCACGCCACGTCTGGGTCCTACCCTTGCTGTGGCTCTGCATTTAAAGTGTATTAGGAGCCGGGCAGGCAGCCTGGCTCAGTTGCAGTTTGTGCTGTGTCCAGGAACTCAGATCTCCTCGCTTCCCCCGAAAAGAAGCTGCTGCCACCCCACACTGCTGTCTCTTTATTAGAGACAGTAGCACAGGGTGACAAGCAGCCGGTCCACAAGAGGAGCTGTTTTTTAAACTGGCTCCCCTCACAGACTAGCTCCCACCTGACAGCCCACACTACTGCCGCCCCTGCCCCGGGGGACTACAGAATAGTCGATTAACCAATAAGAATTCATGAGGTCACTCAACTATTCAATAAACCGATATTTAACATCCCTAGTCTAGCCTGCCAAGGTGAGCACCGCCTCTCTGTCAGTGGGGCCTGCTGAATGCTCCAGGGCAATGTGAAAACCTCCCATAATCCACATGGAAAACTCTGCAAGGCTGCATGCGAGCGATGGGGGAAACGCCTTTATGGCCGACTCTCATAGCAGGTGATCCAAATGCACTAGGAAACAGAGCAGGCTTCCTGAGATCCACCCGTTGATTCAGCTCCTGGCTGGACTGAAAAAAATGCTGAACACCTACAATCCCCATGGAAGTTCTGAGTTCTCAGCCCCTCTCAGGATCAAGACCCCACCCATACTACAGGGAGATGACTTCCAGCCAGCACGGATCTGCCAAGTAACTTGACTTGGCCAGGATCTCCTCTGGAAGCTCTTAGCTTCAAGGACACAGTGGTTCAAATTTGGCTCTCAAATACCTACACGCCCCAAAACAATAGACTCAAATTCGAAAAGGATAAACTCGGCCCTTCCAAGGCAGGCATTTAATGATCATGGGAGTTTACCCCATACAGTATCTTTCATACGAAGCCTTAAAAACCCAAGATCACATCTGGTCATAATGAATACTAAAGATCTCACTTCACTTTTCGGGGGGAGAAGCGGGGGGAGGGGCTTGTGTCTCCCCCCCCCCCCCCCCCCCCCGCATCCTGATTTTCACCTCCCCGAAGTGCTCTATGGCTTGTTCACCCATCTGCTTCCTGCTCTGTCTCCCAAATATGGGCTGCATTTAAGTGAATTCTGCATGGGCACAGTTTGGGACCCATTAAAATGCAAGGCACATAGAATGTAAGGCACAATCATGGCTGAAAACTACTCGCAGTTTGCATTCTCCATTATCTAACCCTCGGGTTTGAGCTGAGAGGGCCACAGAGTGCAGAAGGGAAGGGGAGGAGGCAGGATTAGACATGGAACGAAGAAGAAAAATAATTGTATACCTGTTTTCTCACACAAAACCACCATAGCGCTATGCAGACATAAGCCAGGCTCTTCAACCTAAGTTTACAATGTTTGTTAAGGATTTTTCTTTCAAACCAACTAGACCCTTCTCCCTACATTCCTCCGTGCACGCACACACATCCACCGCATCCCAAAGAAAACTCAGAAATTAAGACCCATGAAATGAATCTGGAATGTGAAAGTCAGACCCTTTCCCGCCCAGCGCTTCCACCCTGCTGACTTCCTAAGCTGTGTGCCAGAACACTCTGTCTGTACGTGCGTGGCAAATGCTGACATGGAAAGAGGCTCTCTTAAGGACATCGGTAAATGAATCACGGGGGCAAAGCACATACAGAATTTATGAAACATGCGCTGATGAGGCAGCCAGTTCCAGAACCCTAGGAGGGGCATTACCCCAAAGCAGCAGCATGAACTTGAACACCTCTTCCAGTCCCCTCCTCAAGCCCAATCTGGGGGAGTCCCTTGCTGCTTCTGTGCTGTAACATTCTGTGGTAGGGCGACTGCCCCACACTGGCTGGAAGGGGTTAAGGCAGGCAGGAGGGAGCCTGTGTACAGAGCTCTGGCCAATGAGGAAGAGGGTTTTTTAGTAGCCAATCAGGGTGTGGCTTTCTGGGGCAGCACTCTATATAAGGAGCTGCCCAGCAGACAGAGTCATTTAGGCCCTGATTAGGGAAGATGCAGAACCAATTCCCAGAGAAGGACCTTGGGAGAGTGGTGCGGAGAGGAGAGGAACCACTGGGGTTGGAAGAAACCTTGACACGCTACAAAAAGAAATAAGCACAGGTACTATTATTAACCAGCATACCTGAGCAGCACAACCCTGAAACAGGGCTACTAATAGAAGGGGGAAG
Source organism: Pelodiscus sinensis (assembly GCF_049634645.1). Classification (NCBI taxonomy): domain Eukaryota; kingdom Metazoa; phylum Chordata; order Testudines; family Trionychidae; genus Pelodiscus; species Pelodiscus sinensis. The sequence goes on from NC_134731.1 coordinate 11,578,038, forward strand.
GCGAAGAGGCAGCATCACCAGGAAATACTGAAGTGAAGTAAGAAAGAGAACATGCACCGTCCTTTTCTGCTAGCCCCTGCTAACAGAGTCTGAGAGCCCTTACATACATCGATCAGCAGAGAAGGAAAAAGAGGCTGTGTCACTGGCAGTCTTCCTAATACACAAAGGCACAGCAAACAAAGCACCACTATACATTTGAAGTCATTGCACCAGATCATGACTAGCGATGTGAAGGGGTACTCAGGTAACCAGTTACCTGTGGTTGGAAGCAGCAGTCCCGTGTGGGGCCAGCAGAGTCCTGTCCCCACCCGCACCCTTCCCCAGGTTGGAGTGGCCCCTCCCTGAGGTGAGGGGTGAGGGTGAGGCTCCTGTCCATGTCCCCTTTAATCAGTTAATCGGTCAAAACTTATGTTTAACCAGTGAACCAATTAAATGGGATTTTACATCCCTAATAGTGACAAGAAAGAAGCCGATCTTCACTAGGGATGTTAAAATGCATTTAATTAATTAACTGTGTAACCACTGAAATTTTCAGTGGTTACATGGTTACATGCAGGGCAGCAGGTGGCTCCTGCCTGCCCCTCTCCCCATACTGCTGCCTCTGTATCAGAGGCAGCAGTGAGGGGGGACTGGAGAAGTGGCTCCCTTGGGAGCTGGTGCATGTGGGGAGCCGGCTTTTAAGTCAGTTCCCCATGGCTACATCTAGATTGGCATGATTTTCCGGAAATGCTTTTAACGGAAAAGTTTTCCGTTAAAAGCATTTTCGGAAAAGAGCGTCTAGATTGGCACGGCCATTTTCGCGATCGGGGCTTTTTGGCGTAAAACAAATCTGAGCTGTCTACACTGGCCCTTTTGCGCAAAAGTTTTGCGCAAAAGGGACTTTTGCCTGAACGGGAGCAGCATAGTATTTCCGCAAAAAGCACTGATTTCTTACAGTAGGAAGTCAGTGCTTTTGCGGAAATTCAAGCGGCCAGTGTAGACAGCTGGCAAGTTTTTCCGGAAAAGCTGCTGATTTTCTGGAAAAACTGGCCAGTCTAGACACAGCCCATGTGTACCAGGAGCCTGCATGTAACCATGAAGGTTAACAGATGATCCCCAGCTCATTGGTCAACCATGTATGCAGTTACACTTTCACATCCCTAATCTTCACAGATTTTTTTTTTTTTTTGGAAGCCCTAAACCAGCAGTGAGGCACAGGATTCTGCTAATGGGATACAGAATCTTTCAGTTAGGTAGCTCCATTCTACAGCAGGCTGGCTGTGAATAAGAAGAAGCGTTTAGCCCTTGGGCTTCAATTATGAGCCCTCAAGACAAGCAGTGAGTAAAATCCACTAAAGTGTCGAAATCCCATTTTCAATTGTGTCAGGAACTTAGAAGTCTAAATCATACAGGTGCTTTTGAAAATTATACCCAAAGAGATTGTCACCTAGCCCGTCGTAGCCTTATAAGAAGAGATTAATAAGATTGGGACTTTTCAGCTTAGAAAAGAGACGACTAAGGGAGGATATGAGAGAGGTCAATAAAATCATGGCTGATGTGGCAAAAGTAATAAGGAAAAGTTATTCTTATGTCTTCCCGTAACACCAAAACTAAGGGGTCACCAAATGAAATTAATAGGTAGCAGGTTTAAAACAAAAGGAAATATTTCTTTACACAATGCACGGTCAACCTGTGGAACTCCTTGCCGGAGGATGTTGTGAAGGCCAGGACTTTAATAGGGTTCAAAAAAGAGCCAGATCCATTTATAGAGGACAGGTCCATCAATAGCTATTAGGCAGGATGGGCAGGAATGGTGTCAAAAGTTGGGAATGGGTGACCGGGAATGGATCACTTGATGATTCCCTGTTCTGTTCATCCCTCTGGGGGCATATAGCATTGGCCACAGTCGGAAGTCAGGACTAGATGGACCTTTGGTCTAACCCAGTATGGCCGTTCCTATGTGCTTATGTCATGGGTATTTCTCTCCACTCACAACCAACACTCAGTGAAATCTAAGACAACGCTTTTGCTGATCTTCCTCACACAGGATCAACCCCATGATCTTCAGGACACAGGCACCTAGACTGCAATTCTACCAGTGTTTTGTCTCCAGACAGAGTACGGTCCCATATTCTGTAACAGTCCCAAACGGCAACAGACTTAAGCCTTCCTTGGGACACCTTTCATGCTTGCTTGACTAGTCTAGTGGGACCCAGATGGGGGCTCTTAATTTGTTAGTTACCAAACAACAGACTGAGGGTGACTCTTGCCTCCTCCTTACAGCAAAGCTGCGTCAAAACTGTATTAGTGAAGCGCAGAAATTACTGGAGTCTTCCCCCCCTCCCTCCCCAAAGCAAACAAAGCAACTACCCTAAAACAGAACCCAAGTAATTTATACTAACTCGCCAAATTCAGCTTTTGCTGTAACGGGAGGGGCAACTCCCTTAAATGGCTTTATGCCACAGCTGGATTTTGTCCAAGGTAAACAACCTTTTACGAGTTAATATTTTCACTCCAGGGAGAGAAGTTTTTCATGTTTGGTTTTTTTTTAAACAGACACATTACAGTGGAACCCCCTAATCTCAGAGGTGTATACTGGAAATCACTGATAGTTTATAGCAGCAACAGTAAGCACCGAGATAACAAAACACAGGTAAATCATAAATTTTGTGACTACTATAGATGGGGATTAAGGGGCTCTTGACTATATTACAGCTCTGATCTTTAATCTTAGGAGAGCTGGTTTAAGTCCATATAAGGCTGCCATGGTTTAAAATCCAGGCGTTTATTTTAAAGCCCCTTATTCTGCAGCTTCTCATTGGGTTGTGGCGGGTACGTTACAAAACTATGCAACACTTAACACAAGCTGGCTTGGCTCCGATTTCTACAGAGGCGGAGGAGAGTGGGGGAAGACACATGTTCCTATTCTCAGCCGTGAAAAAATGTCCTTCATTGGCACAGCCCCAATGTGAGCGGAGTAGGAGTTGTCACTTTGCAATGTAAGCCAGGGAGAAAGGAAAAAGCCTGCCAATAAAATGCTCATAAACGGATGTGCGCACACAAGACCTGCTACCAGTCTCTACACATCATCTCCCTCCAAAGACATCACCACATGACTCTCCACATGGCGGGGTAAGTGAAAGAACACAGAGCCAGGCCGCTTTGGAGAAATCACTCCCCGGTCTGCAAACCCGTATGTCGTACGTCACAAGAATCCCGACTCGGATTCGGTTTCCTTCCCTCCTGAGAGCAAAGAAGAGTGTCGCACCAGGTGAGTCAGAGCAGTGACTTGGGATTGACGAGCTACACAGAGTTCATCGCCACAAGGAAAGCAGCCCCTAGCAACGGTTACTAGACTCTCTCCTGGAGGCTGGGGTCAGAGATCTCACGCGGATGCTCTCTCAGTAATCCACTCCCCCGGAGCTCACATGGTCCGGGCACCGCCTCTTGGCACACAAGCTGTCTGCATGGTAGTGCTCCAAGCCCAGCCCTTCCTCCTACCACCCACCGCCCCCACGCAGCGCTCCACATGTCAGCAGCCTGAGCCCCTCCCTCTGCCGGGAAATGACTTGACTGGGTGCCAGCTGACAACAGCCACTTGCTGTAGCTACACATTCCTTTTAGGGCTTGTGCAACCCGCGCGCCTGACACTGGTGCACGCACGTACATGCACGGGGGGGCGGTGTGTGTGTGCTCCAACAGGAAGCTCGCTCCGAGTGCACGGCGATAAGGGAGGGCCCGGCCACTGGGGTTGTCTCTCACCCCGAAGGCGCGCCCGTAAAGATTCACTAACGCCACACCAGGCATTCCGATTCCTCAATCAGTCTGATCAGGATATTTCCCTTTACCTTAGTCCCACCCCTCCGAGGCGCTCCTTGCCCTTTGCAAACACGCAGCGAGCTCCACGCCACCCAGCCCCTGCGGAGATATTGCTGCAGCTTTTTTTTTTTTTTAAAGCCAGACAGAGTTGCATTCGCCAGAGACAGAGCAGGGGGAGGAAACGAAACCTCCCTGCAGTGTCTGATCCCGGCATCTCACCAGGGATTCAGCCCCAGCAGGACGCTCTCGCTCCTGAGGAGTTTCTGCTCCGAGGGCCTGGAATCCGCTTGCCTTCAGCGAGGCTCCCCCCCACCGCCTCCGCCATGCGGTGAAATGCTGACTCAGGGTCTGGGGCCCAGGCAGGGTGCTGCTTGCAGTTGCAAAGGTCCAGCTGTGCTTACATCTCCCACATAGCCAGCTTAAGTCGGTCAGAGGTGAATTTTGCCCTGATTCTTTTAGCTGCTTTTGGAGGTCATTTTAGACAAGGCACCCGCCTCTTCACAGCTGAGCACTCTCAAGACTCATCAGTGTCAGACACTGGGTTTCGCCAGAAAGGGCACCGTGATATTCAAGCCCTGTCTCTTCTAGATCTTCTGGCTTAGAGCTCCTCTGCCATGAAAATCATCTTTCAACAGACTTCCCAGCAGGGAGGCACCAGGTCAACCATTTAACCAGTAAGCACTACCCTTACTGGGTGATGATTACCGGTAACTAGTTAACCAGCAGCCTGGTAGGGCTGGAGCAGCCCCCTCGATCCCGGTTAAGTGGTCAACTGGTTAAACGTAACAATTAACAGGTTAACGGGTTAACTGGTTAACCGGCATTTTACATCCCTACTTCCCAGTCCCCCCAGCACAACGTTATTAAAAGAAGAATTTGAATTACCATGCTTCTCACAGCAGAACTCAGCCCCAGGTGCTACTGCAACCTACAGAGGTTGCATATTTTAAAAAATAGGATCCAATTTCATATGCACCCCCCATCTCACCTGATCTTGTCTGCGGGATCCGCAACAGAGATAGAAAATAAGTCTAGACCAGGCAGGAAAAAAACCCAACCCAGACCCCAGATAAAGAAGAGCAACAATTAAACTACCAGGCATGATGTTTCAATAAGGGAATTAGCACAAATACCCCAATACTTCTCTTTCTACGTCTGATATTTTGTTAAAGCAGTCGCACGTGTATCTGGCACAGTGGCAGATTTTCAGCTGCAATCTGACCCACTTTCCCTCGCTGTCACTCCTAATGGAAACTGTCAAGAAGACAAATCTAAGACTCCAGTAGGGAGTTTGCAGGGGCTCGTAGCTGAGATAAAGATGAAGTTGTCTGCCAAGCTATGGGAGATGCATGTTCCCCAAGTTTGGCCCAGGTCTCCGAGCCTGAATGTTCCAATCCTTTGCTCAAAGCAACGCCCTTTACAAAGAAACACTTCCTCCTTCCAGGCGGCCTTGCTGTTTCCATCAGGATATGGTCCCCTTCGGAGCTTCCTGTTGTGAAGTGGAGACGTGCTTTACTTGCAACACTTGGCACAGTCTCATCTAGCCCCCTCTCACCAGATAATGGTATTGCCTGACTGTGTTCGCGGGAGACCGTTTGCTCTCTGGAGCTCCAGGGACAGCACCAAAGCTGGGATTAGAATTCTAGAGTCCAGTCTCCCAGTCCTGTGCCCAGACCACACCTCCCTCTCTCTCTCTTTCTCCCCTGGCCCATGGCCTCCAATTTAAAGGGAAGCTTCTTGGGATGTAGGAGAGCCACAAACAAAAAGCTTTGGTGTGAGTGTTTGGGTCTCAAACTTTCTGAAACCAGTGAGTATTGTCTCATTGAGAGAGAGAGAGAGAGAGTTTGGAGGAAAAGGATTAAAATCACAGATCAGCCATTAAATGTAACGGGCTGCTGATTCTTCCAAGAAAAAGCATGGAAGCCTCCATAAGACGAACTAGGGATGTGAAGGACTAGCTGACTATCTGATAAGCAAATGCTTATCAAATAGTCAACACACTAGTCGACTAGACTCATAGACTTTAAGGTCAGAAGGGACCATTATGTTCATCTAGTCTGACCCCCTGCACAGTGCAGGCCACAGAATCTCACCTACCCACTCCTAAAATAATCCGAGTCGCTTCCCCCCACCTTGCTGCCTCTATCAGAAAAAGGCAGCGAGGGGGGAGAGGCGGGGATGCACTGCATGCAGCCCGGGGCCAGTGGGGGACTCCCCTGCTGACCCTAGGATCCATGTGGCGCTGCCACTTTCAAACGCCATGTGGAGCCTGACGTCGGGCTCGCCGCAGCGTTTCAAAGCAGCAGCGCTGCATGGAGCCTGGTGTCAACTGGGGACTCTGAATCCACAGCTGACCCTGAACTCATGCGGTGCTCTGAAATGCCCACAGGGCTTTTGCCTTTGAAGGCTGGGGCTGTTGCTACACGTCAAAGGCAGAGGCGCCCTTATCAACTAATCGATGTAAATTGCATCGACTATTCGATTAGCCAATTCATCTAAATTTAACATCCCTAAGATGAACCATATAGCGAGATCTTCCTTAGGTCTTTGTACTGAGCATAGGGTGATCCAGCCCATGACATACAGTTGCTTTTTCCTTCGGAGTGTCCTCTGCACATCTTCCTGTTGTCCTGCACCATCTCTCCAGCAGAGGACTGGAAGGAGTTCATCCCCCTCTCCGATGTAATCTGCTGCTGACCCACACGGAGGCAGTCACTCCTCCACAAGGGGAGAATGCCCCGAAGGAGTGAGAAACCCTGAGTGGAAACTCAGGGCAAGTAGCTTATTTGACAGTGTGGGAAACTAATAACTACCAGGACAGAGGGCGCTGGTGTTTTAAAACAACCCTGTAAGGGCAGAAACCTCTCCAAGCAGGCTGATTTTAAACACCGATACAGATTTTAAAACCCTACACCAGACTCTCAGCTGCTTTCAGTTAGCCAAGAATTCTCGTCACCTACCAAGAAGCTCAAAAAGAACCCAACAGCAATAGATCATTAGGAGATTCATTTTTCATCTGTAGCGCTCCCCTCCTGCAGAGCAACAGAACACCCACGTACGGAGATAATACATGATCAAGGACAATTGCGATGATACTGCAGGTGTCCAAGGTTAGTGATCGCTTTGTTAGTGTAAAAAACCAAAGGCTTGTATTATACCATTAGAGAACCGATACTATACTTAGCATTTTTATTAGAATGCTCTGCTTTGTCAGGTTTATCATTTTCCACCAAAAAAGATCCTTTTGGCTGGAATTTCTCCTGGGAGAAAGATGACTGAGATTTCCACTTAAATCAATTGGACTGGCTTTGCACCATTCATGCATGAACAAAATAAAATTAAGCACAAGTTTTCCACCAGATATCCAACTGCCCACATGTGGTTTTCATGCTTAGGCTAACTTCAAAGTCGCCGCGCATGTAGTCTTTGATGAGGACAAAAACCTTACGCACATCTGAGAAAAGTTTTTAAGTGTTCACAACTTGCATCATTGAACACATGTAGCATCCACCTAATGTATTCACGATTCATGCACTGAAATATTCCAGATACATGTACATGGAGAAATGCATATGCAAACAGAATAAGCCAGTGAAAGCAGACTGCCTAAGCTTTATATTGACTGCTTCATATTCACTGTTCACCCTGGACCACTATCCTGCCATGCTATTTAATGTGTTTATTTTTGTCAGAGAAATAGTCCTGTTTCAGGCACTGATTCCTTCTCTTGGACTTGAATACATCACTTAATTATTTGTTACTCTGTTTCTCTACCTAAAAAATGGATATACTTCCCTGCGCTACAGTTTCATTTCATGTGGGAAGTATCAGCTATTAAACAGGCCATAAACATTACTATCATACAGCAAAATCGGTTAGTAGCAACTGGAGGGGGCGACTGTCATTCTGCCCATTCTAAGAGATGGCCACATGATCCTGTGAGCTAACCTGGCAGATGTGCCGTGAGAGATTTTCTTAGTGGTTTGGGAAGGGGACTCTGGTTTGGGGGTGATCAGTAACACTCCTGTATCAAACAAGCACTTCTCAGAGCTCCTGTTCAACTGAAAAGTTGTGGTCCAGAGGTTCTGTACCTCAAAGGAAAACTGAGTCCAGATCATGCTACCCAGAAGCAAGCACCTAATGGGACCAATAAGTTTGGCTTTTTTTTTTAATATGGACACTCATGTTACCAGTTTTCTATTTGCACACGCAATAGAGTTGCAAGAGCCCAGCAGCATGTGAGCTTTGATGTGAAGATGCAACCTGACTGTAGCACAAGGTGCAATCCGATTTCAGCTGGCTTCACGAGCACACTAGCCCAGGAGGCTGCTATTTTCAGCACAGAAGTTCCATGCGTTTCTTATGTTCATGAGAAATTATGACCGCAATTTCCCCCTTCCCCCAACCAAGAAATTTAAAGGACTGGTTGCCAAGGCAACTGTTACTCTACAGTGTTAACGGGTTGCTGTGACAACCAGAACTTTGAATTTCTTGACTTTTGTGCCTGTACAAATCTCAACCATGCTGATTGGACACAACAGACATTGGCCCCAGCACTGCTGCGGTAGAAGTCACTAACTCCAGGACATTCACGCTGTTTGCCAGAATGCATCCAGGCCTTTTGAGATGTGGGGACGCTGGCAGGCTCTGAGGAGAAACAGTGGCACCAATGTTCACTGAGAACCACCCCAGCTGCTAGATTAAACCCTACGCTGCATGAGAAGTGAAGAGAGAGCAAATGATGAGCAAGGACACACACCAACAGGGCAAAAAGAGCCTGAATTTCTGGAGGGGGGGAGGGAGAAACTTCTTCCATCCCCCACAAGGTATTAACTTTCTTTTGAGGGGTGGGGGGGCAAAGGTTGTATTGAAAATGAGCATGTGCTTAGCTTTGTGGATGAGTCGTCTCATTGGGACACTTGGGATACTGGTGGGACTGGCTCATAGCCCTTCGGATCTCATTCTCTGCTGCCCTGTGCTGTCATTTACACTAGGGATGTAAGCAACTAGTTGAGTCACTATTCAACTAGTCGCTCCCCTCTTCCCCCTTGCTGCCTCTGGGGGGAGCCAGCTTAAAAGCTGGTTTCCTGCAGTACCGTCTCCACAGGGGGGCAGAGGCACAGGAGCGGGGACGGGGAGCGAGTTGGGAATCAGCGGTCTCAGCTCGTGCCCGGTCCTAGACACTGTGTCCCTGCTTTTTAAATATATTGGCTTCATACATTTAAAAGGCAGAGCTGCAGCGAGGTTAGCTCCCGCGGTCGGGAGCTAACCCCGCTGTGGCTCTGCAGTTTCCCCCTTATCAACTAATCGAGTAGTCGATGGAAATTCGATGGATTAAACACAATTTAACATCACTAATTTACACCGGTGCAAAGAGGGTGTACAGGCAGTCCCCAGGTTACATGGATCCGACTTACATTGGATCCCTACTTACAAACAGGGTGAGGCAACCCCGCACTAGCTGCTTCCCCCCAGCAGACTAGGGAGACGCGAAGCTAGCGTCCCCCCCAGCAGACCAGGGAGACGCGGAGCGGCTTTTCTCAGCAGACACATCAGCTTGAGAATAAAGGACTGAGGGAAGTGAGGTGTGGGAGAATAAAACTGAGCTCTGGAGAAATGTTTGGCTAGAGTTTCCCCTACAATATGTACCAGTTCCGACTTACATACAGATTCAACTTAAGAACAAACCAACAGTCCCTATCTTGTATGTAACCCAGGGACTGCCTGTAATAATGCTACTCTCTGTAGTAGCCAAGAATCCTGGTTTGGTAGCCTCTTATTGCCCAGTGATGGGCAGCCTAGGCTAGTGAGTGAACCGTGTGAGTGGCCCTCCATCTCAGTGTGCCCACTGAATTGTACAACGCTTTGACTTGACGCAGAGGGAACATCCAGCTCTCACAGCCAGAGTTGTGTGGAATGAGCACAAACCTCGTTACATGTGCTTTTGCTTTATGTGCGTGTCACTTTAGTAATACCAGTAGGGAAAAAAAAATCTACACAGATGGCAATCCTGCACGTGGGCAACGGTAAACAAAATATCTTGTGCGCTGCACAGGGAACCTCGATGGGCCGCAGGTTGGCCACCGCGGTTATACCGCTGCGCACAGCTGTGCATGACAACACAAAGCACAAGCCATGGGAAAATCAGGCCCTTTTCTATTTTATTTAATGGACTTCCCCCAAGTGAGAACCTGAATGTGTGTGTTGGGTTGTCGCAGGCAGACTCAGAGCAGCGTTCCAACATACAGATTATTAAACCGAAAAAGCGCAACATGAACAGCAGCAAATAAATGGAGCAACACCAGCTGTAACATTTCTCCCCTTTGCATACCTTCTTCTCGGAATTTAAGACCTGCCAACGTGGTCCTTGTGTGCATGTCACCTGCCATCATTTGGCAACCTGTACACAGCAACAGCCTTTTGTCGCCATACAAATATGTCCAGGTTATAGCTAGCTCTCTGATGTCTGGATGACAATAAGGCCCTAACACTTCCTCTGTGTTTCACCTCCAGAACAACATTAGCCATGCCCTGGGCATCCAGGAAGTGTAAAAAATCTTCATAAAATGCTTCCTTGTGTACATTACATTAGCAATTTAAAAACCCACTTCCAAAGAAGCCTTTTGGCTGCTGTGCTAGTAGGCATCACACCCAGAGTGATCGTAAAATGACTTGTAATTTAGAGCCTGATTTTGCAAGCCTTACTCATGAGAGTTATGCCACCACGCCAGAACGTGACTTCCTTATTTGGTTTTTACACAGAGAAACTCCCCGGTGAAATCGCCCTATATGGGCAATCCCTACTGAGCTGAACAGAAAATGCTCTGTTCTACAGGTGTCTTTGGAACCATCACATAGCAGTGAACGGAGATTTCTAGCTCTGCTGCAGCATTTGATAAGGATGATTGAAAATAACCAAAAGTCAAGCGAAAGGCATCGCATTCTCATAGGAACTGGAAGCAAATCTATCGGGTAACAGCAGCCAGAACCAGATGCTTCAGATGAAGATGGAAAAAAAGAACCCTGTAGGAAGCAATGGAATAACATGTCCCCCATAAATCTAACTCCAGGGACTGAGAGATTATAGTTTTGCAGTATTTCAGAACTATTATAACAACTTTGGATATTCTTGTTAGCCACACAAAGGCTTAATCTCTCTGAATCTTGCTCCATTATTAAGTAGCGCTGTTTGGAATCATTTCTATCGAACCTTACTACAGAAATCACTCCTACTACGTTCTATAGGATTTCTCCACGGAGCTGAGATTGAGTAAAAAGAGCATGAAAACTAAGGGCTTGTTCTCCAAAACAGGGGTGTGTCCCCCCCCTCCCGCAGGCTCTGGTGTGTGAGGGGAATGTGGGGAGTATCTTTCTTCTCAGTCGGGGGCCATGTCAGTGAGGGATTTTTTTTCCTTCTCACTTGTGTGTGGCCCCCGACTGACTTTTCTGTGGGTCAGAGGTCCTGGACCCAAAAAAGGTTTCCTGCCCCTGCTCTATTTGAGTACATACCATGTCCTCAGTCCTTACCCAAAGGGCCTCCCTGCTGTTATTCCTGAAGTCAGTGGCCTAATTCCCACTGACATCGACAGGAACAGACCCAGGCCTGGTTGCCACAGAAGGCCACAGGTCTGCAAGATACAGCACTCGGGGCTCAGCAGGATCCGGCCCAGCAGCCGAGGTGAGAGTTGTATTCAATACTCAGCATGTGTGAAACCACCAGCTGGTTTCCAAGGGAACAAAAACTGGGGTTTCCATAGCAACTGTTTCATTTGACTGGCTTTTACAGATGAAATCTTGCCGTGGCAGCAGTAGAAGTTCCTTCTTCTTTAGCCGCCTGACACAGAAGGGAAAACACACGTCTCTGCATGGCCGTGTCATTATCATGCTAAGTAAAAGAACTGTCGAAGTAACCTCTTTGCTGCAGATTTTCAGTGTTTAGGGAAATACATGCGTGCACGCGCCCGCGCATCCTCACACACACGCAATTAAAATCAACCCACACAGGCCGACACCCGGCAATTTGTACCACAGTAAATGCCTTACTGGTTTCCTTGGCAGTTTTGCCTCAGAAGACAGGCATCTACATTCTCCCCAGGAAAAACAGGAGGTCATTAAGGGCAGGATCCAAAGCCCAACAAAGTTAATGGGAGGATTCACAGTCGTTTCCACCTGCTTCTGTTTGGGTGCCAAAATGCCATCACTAAAGGCAAGAATCTACAGCCGGGCTGGGCAAGATGGATCTGGACCACCTAACACTTTAATCCGGCCCACGGACTGCACCTGGCTGCTTTCTATTTATAGCTTGCTGCCTGTGCCACTGAATTTACAGCCTATTTAAAAGGCTCCTGGCCACGGCACTACCCCAGAAGGGGAAGGAGCCATGAGTCTTTTAAATAGCCATAGCAACTCAGGGCAGCTGCCAGGCAACAAGGTAGCAAAGGGGCTGGGAGCTGAAAGCTCTATGCTCTGTTTTTACTTCAAAGCCTCTGGCCCCAGACTACTCTGGGGGGAGGCTAGTCCTGAACCGCGCCCCTTCCGGGGGTGGAGCTGGCCCATGACCAGTACCAAAATTCATTAAGTGACCTTCCAGTGAAAATTACTGCCCACCCTTGATCTACAGCTTCGGCAGTTTTCATTGGGGGCAGACCACTGGTTGGGAATCACTGAAAATGACAGCCCACTGGTGGCTGTTGGGTGACATATGGGGAATAATTGTGACGGACCCTGCTCCTGAAGGATAAGGGTCCCTATGACATAACCCACCACATCCAGTGCTTCCTGTAAGCTGGGCGCTTGTGCGGCCACTCAGGAGAGATTCTAATTCCACCCAGATGATTAGCAGAGCGCCCACAGCTAGGTTTTATGTTTCTACTGGTGGTGCACATTCACACACCCCTTAGTGCACATAGAAAAACATTATTCCACACATAGGTGGAAAATATGAGTGGGAACATTGACCACAACTGGTATACAGCGCCCATTTGTTGGCAGCCTGAGCACACACGTCAAGGACTAACTGAGCTCCAGGAACAGAACGTTCTTCTTGCCCTCCCCATGCAGAGTTGAGACATGTGGATGGGGTACTGCAGGGGAAGCTCATTCTGCCACTATCCGTTTGGGGACTGTGGTTTCCTGAGCTGTCAAGCCAGCTTTTTGAACAACCACTGAAGTTCACCCAACAAAACCTAAGGCCAAAGGAATTAAAAGAACAGACGGTGTCTGATCTTGCTGTGAGGGCAAGGGACTGGACTCGATGACCTCTCGAGGTCCCTTCAGTTCTAGTGTTCCGTGATTCTATAATATCCCACCCTACCCCTCACTCTTATCACCAATCTTTGCACCAGGCAGGGTTACCGTATTACATATCAATAGAGAGTCGATCTGGAGCCACCTTTCACATTCTTTCAAAAAGGCTACACAACCCGTGGTGTGACTCTGGGTGAGAGGAGCACAGGTCTATCTACGGATCACACCAATCTGATTTTGTCATCTGTGAGTGGCCTCATTCCCTAGTTTTTCCATCTGCCACAACACACTGGACAGAGCGAGTAGCCAAGGAGGTTTGCAAAGTCCTAGGGCAGCGGCTTTCAAACTTTGTTGCCTCACGACCCAGCTGAAGAAAATGGTTGATGCCCACGACCCAACATAATTCTATCTTTTGACTAGAGTGTGGGCTCCGGGCTGGGACCAGGAATGAAGGGTTTGGGGTGCAGGCGGAGGCTCAGGGCGGGGGCAGGGCATTAGGGTGGTGAGCTGAGCATGGGCTCTGTTCAGCAGAACAGAGGGGATTCTATGGCTGGCTTACCACTTGTCCTGGCACCTAAGACCAGGCCAGCAGCTGGTCCGAGTCTTAGGCAAAGATGTGCAAGCGACCAGGAGTGTAGACACTGTTTGCCCCAGCTCCCATTGGCCAGAAGCCAGCCAATGGGAGTGTGGAGCCGGTGCTCCGGGGGAAGAGGGGGAAGGGCAGTGCGTGGAGCTCCGTAGCCCCCCACCTAGGAGCAGGACCCGCTACTGGCCACTTCGGGGGTGCAGTGTGGCCCATTGTGCCGGGGAAGGGAGGCAGCCTGCCTCAGCACCCCCGCTGGTCACTCTACAGCAAAGCGACTGAAGGCCTGACATTCCACCACCCAAGACGGGGTTGCGCCCTGCTCTTTGAAAACTCCTGCGCTAGGGTGTGAGTTCACACTCGCAGACAGGCAGCCAACACGGTGTTTCCAGGAAGTGAGCAGCTCCCCTCCTGAGGGAACAGCCCTGCCCTGTCCACAAGCAGCCAAAGGGGTCACTTCAGCAAGATGGCTCAAGCTGGTGATTAAACGCATTTTTGGCGCAGCCATTTCCATCCTTTCTAGCTTGACAGAGCAGATAGACTGCTCCATCTAAACAGAATGTGCCCCAAACCAGAGGCGACAAGGGGGGCAAAGAAGAGAAGGGGGGGCTTTTATTTTTCCAGCACCCCACTGAGCCAGGACCCGTGCACGTACATAACAAAAAGTTAGTCCCTGCCGCAGTACCTGTGCCAGCCTGCCTTTTGCAGAAACACAGCTCTATGCATGAAGGAGATTTAATCAGGAGAGGAGGAGGAGGAGCAAAAAACAGCCACACTCGCCTTTCATCTCGCCACCAGAGCTGGATCCTGCAAAACAGCTGAGCTGACGTTCAGGCAACTAAAATTTTGGACAAGAAATCAAAGCTCAGACTTCAGCGCTTACGCTAATCTCTGTCTATTCCAGATCATGGAGTGACCTTCCTTAGGACGAGATTATCCTCCGCTGACCCCGCTGTAGGATTCAAACACCCTCCTCGGAGGCATGGGACCACTGGACCTCAAGTCTGGTGGAGCCTGCCAAGTCCCACGTTCCTGTACCGCAAAGGGGGGCAGTAATTTTTTACCAGGGGGGCACTTCAGAAATTTCTGAAGTAGCCCCAGGCCGTACCAGAAGGGGCGGGGCCTCAAGCGGAAGAGGAGGGGCCAGGATATTTCCCTGCTTCCCCATGATTGGTCTGGGATGGGGGAGCACGTGAAGTCTTTGCCCCCTCTCCCAGAGGTTCCCCTCCAGGCAACTTCGCACGGTCCCCCCTCTGCTCCCGGGCCAAACAGGGCCTGGGGGTGGAGGAAACTTTGTGCAGCTCTCTCCACTCCCAGGCCCTAATTGGCCGGGGGAGTGGCAGGGCCTCTGCAGGCTGGATCAACCTGCTTGGCAGGCCGAATCCAGCCCACCGAGGCCCTTTCGTGCATCCCTGCTGTATCGGGAGGTGGTTCAGCCCACTGCGAAATGCCAACACTAAGGTTCTGACCTAGAACCAAATGTGGGAGGGAACACACACATTAGCTGATCAGGCCATAATCTAATTGCAAGGGGTGGCGCGTCTGGCCCATACACAGTTTTGGCAGCTCACAATCAGTTGAGGGCATCCGTAACTTTCTTCCTCTCCCAGCATAGAAGGCAAAGTAATTCACAACCAGGCCAGCCCTACCGTAAGTGGCAAGATTGAGCTAATTGCCGCTGTTACCACCGAAATAACGACTAACGACCCATAGTTTGCATGCCCCATTCTGAAGCTCTGAGCAATCTGGTCCCATCCCAAAGACTCTATGGGGAAGGAGCAACTGAGACTGTCTTGTGACAGAGAATGAAACTGGAGGACTGGACGAAAACCAACGCACAAGGAGAGGAAGTGCAGAAGAGGCCAAAAAGTCAGAGGATGGCTGATGCTAGTACACATCTTGGGGAAACAAAAACAATAACAACAAAAAGTAGAAAGAGGTGCTTCCCACACAGATTCAAATTAGTACTCCAAGAGCCAAAAAAAATGCAGCAAAGATACACTAGAGGCTGTGGGCCTGCCCTTCTGTTTGCAAACTACGGCGGCTGCAGGAGTTTGGACTGAGTCATCTCACGCTGCTAAAAGGGAGAGGCAAGGCTGTGCTGGGCGTTGTGAGCAAAGGCAAAGCCCAAGCAACTCAGGTTGCTTAACTTTAAATGCTACCATGTGTGATGCGTGGGAATGGACAGCAGGAAACTTGGGCCCAGTTCCCGCCTCAGTCAATGACTCAATGGGTAACGAGCCAAATCATGCACGCTCGCTCTGTGCCTCAGTTTCCCCATTTGGAAATGGAAGTGAGACCTACCCCACAGGATGTGAAGCACTCATTTGTCAAGTGGAAAATAACAGAGAGGTGCAAAACTGTGGATGATAATGAATCCTGAATCACAATATAATATTACCTTATGGCTCAGGAGTAAAGCACTGCAGAGAATTGCTTACAGAATCTTGTAATTAAAATTCTCTTATTTAAGGCTCATTCCTGTTAAGAATGTTTTCATAATTTTTGGCTGATCAGCATTCTGCAGCTTCTCCTCTGAATGTAATATTAAAGTATTAGTTCCAGTGTAGAATAAGATGAGAAAAAAATCACATTTTTTCCTGAGGATAAAGCTAATGTCAGTGCTAAAGAATATTGGAACCACGCTGTATGTGTACTGTAGCATCACAGGTAATAATTTCTTGCTCTGTTATCTTTTTCACTGGCCTTTGTACACGTAAAATGTTTTCCTGTAGTTCCCATAGTGCAAACCAACAGTTCTTTTATATGCTACTAGGTGGCTGTGCCCGCTACACTCACTACAGTCATCTAACCACAGAGTGTGATAATGTCATTCTGTCGCCTGTCAGGAAAAGCTTTTTTATACATAGAGAGAGACAATAATGGGGGTGGACGGGAAGGTGGACAAGAATAAAATTTGAAAAAGCACTTAAGTGACTTAGGAGCCTGAGTCTCGTTTTCAAAAATACACTGACTTTTACAATGATTCAAGCACTCCTAGTGAGTATGCGCAGCCAACTACACATGCACCTAAGTGATGTACAAATGTCAGCAGCTGAGTAATGTAACTTCTGTCGACCACAGTCTGTAGTGCAGACATTACCTCTAAAACTTAAAAGCCTAAGCCTCATGGCAAGTCAATAGAACTTAGGCTCCTAAATTACTTGGGTGCACTTGAAAATCTTACATCAAATCAAAAGTGCAGCTTGACTGAGAGATACCAATGATGCGCCCATATCCCAGGATCTGCAGCATCAAGGAGAAAAATACAGACAAAGACCCAACGGATTCCTTTCTCTCCCCGTGGAGCAAATTGTAGGGAAAAACACAGTGATAATTCCAGAGTGTCCTACTGACTAATCTGCTAACAGCAGTGGACAGCCAAACCTTCTCATGATGCTAGGTCCCCTAATTAAGGACAATGCACCAGGATTAACAAAAATATGTCAGCTACCTAGAAACAAACGAATTAGACCGAAATAAATGATGCAACTTTGCTGGTGGAGAGTTCTGCCTGGAAAATGTAATTGATACTTTTCTTTTTAAAAAAATGGTACTTTCCACTTCAATAAAAACATCTTTGGCTTTTGGGAACATGAGCAACGTAAAGGCCAGTCACACCCCAAGGACAGCAGAGCTTAAGTGTTAGGAACTGCATCCCCAAGATCAGGGGTGGGCAAGAGAGCCTCCGCCAAGCAGGTTGATCCAGCTCGCGGACGCCCTGCCACTCCCACACCCCCAGGCCAATCAGGCCCCAGGGCCTAGGGAGGGGGAAGCGTGCGAAGTCTCCTCCCCTGCCTGGGATGAGCGGCGCTTAGAGTGAACTGACAGCTGTTCCACTGGTTCACTCTAGGCACCAGACACCCCTTGCAGGGCAGCAACAGGGAGCGAGAGATTTCACGTGCTCCCCCGCCCCCAGGCCCTGATAAACCTAGGGGTGAAGGGAGAGTACAAAGTCTCCTCCCACCATCAGGGGCGGGCATGGATGCCTGCCTAGAGGGAAACGCCAGCTGTTCTGAACAGCTGGCGTTTCTCTCTATGGGGGGGGCAAAGATTTCACATGCTCCCCCGACCCCCAGGCCAATCAGGATCTATGGGCAGGGGAGCACGGAAGTATTCTGGCCCTGCCCCTTTTGCCCAAGGCCCCGCCCCTTCCTGGGTAGCCTGGGGCCACTTCAAAAATTTGTGAAGTGCCCCC
Organism: Pelodiscus sinensis; assembly: GCF_049634645.1. NCBI lineage: Eukaryota > Metazoa > Chordata > Testudines > Trionychidae > Pelodiscus > Pelodiscus sinensis. The sequence continues at coordinate 11,595,863 of NC_134731.1, forward strand.
CCCTTCTAAAATTATTGCCCACTCCATTCCGAGATGGAACTTTAGCAAAGAAATCAAAATATTCTCAAAAGAGGGCACCTGACTTGTGTCAAAAAACAGGTCACGCGGCATCCACTTTCGAGCAGAGGTGCAACATGCTGTACCTTTTTGGGAGCTGAGAAGCCCAGCTATTTGGACCAAAGTGGATCATGGCATGATGGGATCTGTAGTCTCACCAAGATGCCCTCACTAGTAGCATCTGTGAGCTGCATTTGGAATTCTATAGGCCAGGTGTGCAACAGCTGTATATCGGTGTCCCTGGATTACCTCTCCAGGGCACATCATTGTTATTAGCCAAAAGAATAATGCAAAACTAAAAGTAAAGAGACACTCTTGACTTAAACCTCTGTCTGAATTTTTTTAACCAACCAAAGTTACAAGTGACACTAAAGAGCACTGTAACGGAACGAGAGTAGGGAAATGACACTTTTCTCTGATCTGTTCACTTTGTGTACAGTGTCATTTTTTTCCTCCTGAAGGAAAGCCAGTTTTCCCTGTTGTTTGTGTGGGTCTTTCTCAGTGCAAGAGGAAACATCACTACAGAACATCCAAACATGTTGCTGAAGGCCTCAGAAACTGGCACAAAGGATATGGGGCAGCTGCAGAACCAGGAACCAAATTTAATTCAGCTTTGGAAAACAACAAGATTTCAAGTTGAAGGGGGTCTCTGAGAATCCTGCTTACATTTCCATTTCTTACAAAATAAGTTATATCTTTGTCCGCAGTTACTAGGACAGTGCATGGTCACGCACATATAGAGCTTTCAGCTGGCTGTCATTAAAAAGTTGCAAAATTATTATAATTGATTATTTTGTACTTTATGAATCAGGTCCAGCAAAGATTATCGTCACATCTGTAAGTATAGCTCATCAAATAACGAGGACATGGCTCTGTAACACTCTGGTGAAAAGCAATTGGTGATAATTGTTGTCTTCCTGTAACAGTTAGAAATGTAATAACTGCAATTTACAAGGGTATTAATGCCTTCAGACTTTCTGGTGACATAGATAGGGTTATATGGAGAGTTTATTCAACAAAGTTATATAAACTGTAGACATACACACAATTATATGCATGTTACATATATTTTTATATGTATGTGCATATTATATATTGATATCTAGTTGCCTAAGTACATCTTCTCATCTGTATCATCACAAGCTCTCCTTGTGATATCCACACACTCTACATTTATGAAAAAGGGCCCTAAATACCCTGGGGATTGGGAGTTAGACTGGAAATATTGAGTGTCTCAGAAGACCAGTGTAATGGCATCAACACTATTCCTCTTGTGGATTCAGGGGCAGCAAGACAGATGGAACCCTGGCTCTCAAGGTGGGCTGGCCATAACACCATGGATTCTGTTGTTGCCAGGATGGTCTTGTTCAGAAATTGAACTGAAAAGTCGGAGAAATAGAAGATGTTCCCCTACGTTTCTCCTCCACCTTTCTCTGCATTTTTTTCCTTCTCCCTCCCTTTCATGGATGGGACAGACTTTTAACAGTCCCTCAAGTGGAAAAATCACAAGAATCCTTGTGGGTAACAATACAAAAAATAAATCACATTTTTACATTTCTATAGAACCTTTCATCAGAGGATCCCAAAATCCTTGATGCAGAAGGGGAAGTATCACTAGTGTCCCACATTAAACATGGAAACAGAGACACAACCAAGTGACTTGGCCAAAATAAGATTAACCCTCACTGTTTACTTCTCTAACCATTGGGCCGTGCATCTACCTTCCCCCCCATCCCTCCTGAATAAAAATTGTAAGGGGAAAGTGATTGTACCAGCCCTGACTTTCTAGAAAACCCAAAGGCACTGTTTGGGAAGCCCTAGGAGAGGCATAAATTAATTAATATTAATTAATGTATTTATTTCACCAAATTGGGTCCAAAAAAGAGCCACAGAAAAATGTCACTGAAATCTTGTACACAAGCATTTGTTTCTCTGGAAGAAGGCATGAGAAGGAAGATGAGCAATAGATCTGGTAAAGGTTTTAACTCATGCCAGTAAAATCCCAGAGGCGACTTGCCAAATGCATGTGATGCGGTGCTGTGGTACACACTTTATGCGGGTTTATCTGGGTACACACGTTCTGCACACACACAAGTACATAAGTATGGTACATGCCATGTAAAAAGGTCAATTAACTTATTTACTGAAACCAATGTTCCCTCTCATTTTTTTCCATCCATGTGTGGAATAAGTTTTGTTATGTGCATTGAGGCATGTGCAGATGTGCACCACCAGTAGAAACGCACGCTGTGGGTGCTCTGCTAATCAGCTGGACGGCCTCTGAATCTCTCCTGTGTGGCCGCCCAAGAGCTCAGCTTACAGGAAAAACTGAGACCGCAGTTAAAGAACAGATCCCAGGTGAAAAATCATACTTACTATCCTGTCACAATGGGTGCATCAGTCAATTTCAGTTAGCCGCCCCACGGAGGAAAAGGCTATGGCAGAGAAGCACTTGATTTGGACTCTTGTTTGGCAGCAGTGCCTGCTAGGTTAATTATTCCTCCCTCCCCTTCTATGTTAACATCTGTTCCTGGCAGCAGCGAGTGACAATTTGTGACCTGCACCAAGCTGTTTAAGGACACCAGAGATCTGTTTTGGCAGTGACCCTAATCTACTCGCTGGATTAGTGAAAAGTGTCAGGTCTGGAACACCGCAGTCGCCCATGTAAACGAGGAGAGGGGGTTGAAGTGTTGTAAGGGCCAGACCCCATTCGGGAGGGCAATGGTATTGTATAACACAGCATATGTTTCAACAAACTGCCACGTAGGAGAACATTCTCCGCCTTCTCCTAACACTGCTGTGACTCCAAAGGCCGGAGTAGCTATTTTAGGCTCCACGTGGCCAGGACCACTCTCCTGTCACGGAATTGTAACGGGAAATCGACAAGTCACAAGCAAAGGCCAATGATCAGATTTTACTTGCCAGTGAGTGCTAAGTCATGGGACCTTTTATTCCCTCCCCCCACACCGAATGGGAATGAATTTTTTTATGTACACCAGTGGGGAGGGGCTGTGCGATCACAGAGGTGACATGTGGCACATCACTGGCATATTGGTGCACCCAGTGCTTTTTTTGTAAGGAAAAAGGTGCTGGTACTCCAGGCTCAAACTTGTTGAGAGGAAAAAAAACCAAAAACAAAAAAGCCCCACCACGCTGGGGTCCAAAATGCAGTCGCAGCCCCTTTAAGAGCCAAAACACGGTGCTGGGAGCCAGAAAAGAAAAATGCCTCACATCCCAAGTAGGCTTCCGTCACCCCAGGAAAACAGGTGTCAATACACCCGGGGGACATTCCTTTTCTCTGTATTGGGAAAATAGGTGACGGTACGCCATTCCGGGCAACTGTCACAAAAAAAGCAGCGGGTGCACATAACAAAATGCATGTGGCAGGAGTGGGGCCAATGGGTTCTGAGTGTGGGAGGGAGCTCAGGGCTGGGACAGAGAGTTGGGGGGCAGGAGTGTGAGGGCTCTGGCTGTAGGCTTTAGGGTAGGGCAGGGGTTGAGGGCTAGAACAGAGGGTTGTGGTGCAGAGGCTCTGGCCTGGGGTGCAGGCCTTAGGGTGGGGCTAGGGAGGAGGGGTTGGGGTGCAGGAGGGGGCAACAGGAGAGGGCTGGAGGTTGGGGTGCAGGAGCGGGTACAAGCTCTGGGCTGGGGGGGTGGTCTTTGGGGTGGGGCTGGGGATGAGAGGTTGGAGTGCAGGAGGATATTGGGGCTGAAGGAGAGCTCAAGGTGGGGCAGGAGCTTGGGGCTTACCTGGGTGGTTCCTGGGGAAGACAAGGAGGGCCCCTTTTCCCCTGCCATGGGAGCTCGGTGCTCAGTCCAGTGAGGAGGGGCAGCTTCAGGCCTTAGGAAGAGATGTCTTAAGGACCTTAGGTCCTGAGGGATGGTGATGGTCATGGAAGGCTGCGCCCCCAGATGAGGGAGGAGCTGCAGGAGGGAGGGTGCCAGGCCGACATCTCTGGGGTCCAAAGTCCTCTCTCTAGCCACAGAAAAGGGACAGCGCGGGCAGAGAACGCTCCCTCCACTTGGCCCTGCCGCCAAGGCTCCTGACTTGACGGGGCCACTTCTCTCAGCAGTACCACCACAGCGCCACGGAGCTTGCATCACGCACGCTCGCGCCACCGTGCAACCGCAGAACAAACACCTACCGCTGGGAAACTGAGTCAGGTTCAAAGCCAGTGGCCCTTTGGGCTCCTATGTGTGGCCCGCAAGACATTTTGTTTGCTGCTGCGCGCAGAGTTGCCAGATCCTGCTGGTTGTCAGCCACGTTGTTTTTTAAACTAAAAGCTAGGGCACATTGAGGGGAGGTGCGGGCTGGCTGCACACAAAATTGTGAGAGACGGGTGCTCCCTCAGCTGCCAAGCCCAGCGCTGCTGCGGTTCAGTCGGCACATCCCGCACATTCCAGGGATGCCAGCGCAGGCAGCAAAACTACCCTGTCCCGGGAGACCATCGTGGTTATGATGCTCTTGCACCCCACTGAGATGAAGGAGGGTCACTTGTGTGGTCCACTCTCTAGCTTTGCTTGCCCATTGCTGTTCAAAACTCTTCACCCAGGAGTGTTATTAAGGCCTGGCCAAACAATCCCTATGCTTTCTCTTCAGTTCTTAAGGTCTTCTCTTTGTCCGTCTGCTATGTACATTGGACAAACGTCTCAGACACTTCGCCAAAGGATCAATGCCCACAAAACAGATATTAGACAGGATCACAAAGAAAAAACAGTTTCTTGCCATTTCAACCAGAAAGAACATTGTCTCAACGACTTGATTACCTGCATCCTGCTTCAAAGGCCTTTAAAGACTACACTTGAAAGAGAATCCTCTGAACTGTCATTCATGCTCAAATTCGACACTTTACACTTAAGTTTGAATAAAGACTCTAATTATCTTACCCATTACAAAGATAGCTTCCCCAATTATCACCTCTAATATCATTAGCACACAGACATTTACCTCCCCCCATTCCCCTTCTGTTCTGAAATGTGATTTGTCCTTTTCACGTGTTCATTTTTTTAATTGTATCCGTTAGTATATATAGTTGTGACAATTTTCTTCCACTATTTGATCTGAGGAAGTGGGTCTGGCCCACGAAAGCTCATCACCTAATAAACCATCTTGTTAGTCTTTAAAGTGCTACATAGTCCTGTTTTTTGTTTCTCTGCACCAGTATTTCTCGAAGTGGTGCATGAAACCACTACGGGAAACCTGTTAACTGGCTGTGCTGGTTTGTTTACTTACCGGCCCTGCAGCCACAGAGCCTCGCGGCTCCTATTAGCTCCATTTCGCCATTTGCCACCAAGGGGAGCTGTGGGAAGTGGCGTGGGCCGGGCTGCTGCTTCCTGTGGCTCCCCTTGGCTGCAAACAGCAAAACAGAGCCAATAGGAGCTGCGAGGCTCCATGGCTGGTAAGTAAACAAACGGGTGCGGCCAGTTAACAGGTTTCCCAAAGTGGTTTCGTGGACCACTTTGAGAAACACTGGTCTACTCAAAAAAGAAGATAGCCGCTGCTGCGATCGATCATCCGGAGTTCAATTTAGCAAGTCTAGTCAAGACTTGTTAAATCAAACTCCAAGGGCACCCTCGCTGTTGTCTGGTATGCCTCCTTTTGAAAGGAGTAAGGGAAACCAGTGGGAGCTTTTGCTTCCCACTGTGGGGATGCTGTCAAACTCGGCTGAAGGTAACCAACCCCAGATATTCTACATAGCTGGAGTTGCGCACCGTAAGCCGAGCTGCCAGGTCTAGCTTAGACCTGGCCTAAGAGTGCAAGCACTTTCAAACAGGGATCGTACCTTCCTTTATGCAGGTACAACCCCAAACACATTACGTGTGCGATAGGAAACAAACTAGAAATAAACCGCAATTATACAAATCCACAGCATGGGACAAAGGTCGTTCACATCTGAGGCATCGCAACCTCAGCGATGGCTCCCTAAATTACTCCTTGTGGGATAATGGCTTGACAGATACAGACTTTTTAACATTTAAAACAGACAAAAGGAAAAAAATGCTTAAAAAGCTGTTTCCATTTTGTGAACCTGTGTGTCAGCCCCATCTTCCGTGGTTAAGACAATGTGCACATCAATGACCCATCCTATGGGAGACAAACAGCGGGTGGATTTTTTAAAAGAGCGGGGCCATGTTACGCCACAGATCATACTGCATTTGAAGACAAACGTACTAATGGAAAATTCATCCTGGCTGTTCCAGCCCCCTGGAAGGAATCTTCCGCCATGTTAAGAATCCTACACCAGGCATGGGCGATATGTGTGGTTGGAATTTTTCTTTGTTCGTTGTTCCGTGGCTGCTTTTGGACTCAGTCAGGTGTTGGTCAGTGCTCAAGCCAGATTGAGAGATCAAATGTATGAGCTGTCTGATGCAATATGGAAAGCCGTTTCCTCACATCAACGAATATGTGAGTTAACCAACGGGAAGGCAACTATTCTCAAATGTAACAATGACAGGAAGTCGAAGGTAGCCAAATGCAGACTGGAAATAAGGCACACGTTTTTCCCAGTGAGAGTAATTAACCACTGAAACAATTTCCCAAGCGCCGTGGCAGATTCTCCCAAACTGACCATTTTAAAATTGAGATCAGATGTTTTCTAAAACATCTGTCTGAACTAGTTCTACGGCTCTGTTTGACAACAGGTCGGGCTAGATTATCAACATAGTTCCTTCTGCACTCGGAATGTATAAAACGATATTGTAAATATAAGCTCATACCACAAACATATGCGTCAGGAATGAATAAAAATGACTGCCCCAACTATTAAAGCAACCATTAAGAGCAGGTTGGATAGACATCTAATAGGGATGATCTAGACAGTGCTTGGTCCTGCAATGAGGGCAGGGGACTGGACTCGATGGCCTCTCGAGGTCCCTTCCAGTTCTAGTGTTCTAGAATTCGATAAACCTTAGTGAACTTTGCATGAACTTAACAGAACCATAGTACAGGATTTCTCAGAGGGCTTGACCTTGCTCCAATGGAGCCCCCGACATCACAGCAGAATCCATCTGGACCACACGATGGTGGAGCAGAGGTGAACATCTTTGGACCTAGTCATGAAAGATGCTGAGTGTCCCCCTCCCCCATAGCAATGAACTGAAAAGCCTCAAGGGATTGGCCCTTTAACCTCTAGGTCCTGGATGCTCTGTTGATGTAAACTGAGCTAGCTTCACTGAAGTCAATGGAGTCATGCTGATTTACATGAGGTCAGATGAACATAAGAATGGTCAAACTGGGTCAGACCAAAGGTAATAATCTAGCCCATTATCCTGTCTTCCAACAGTGGCTCATGCCAGATGCCCTAGAGGGAGTGAACAGAACAGGCAATCATCAAGTGATCCCTCCCCTGTCACCCACTTCCAGCCTCTGACACCATTCCTACTCATTATGGCTAATACGTATTGATGGACCTAACTTCCATGAACTTATCTTGTTCTTTTTTGAACCCTGTTAAAGCCCTGCTCTTCTCAAACATCCTCTGGCAAGGAGTTCCACAGGTTGACTATGTGCTGCGTGAAGTAAAACTTCGTTTTTTGTTTTAAACCTGCTGCCTATTCATTTCATTTGGTGAGCCCTCGTTCTTATGTTATGGGAACAAGTAAATAACTTTTCCTTATTGACTTTCTCCACACCAGTCATAATTTTATAGACTGCGATCATATCCCCCCTTAGTCTCTTATTTTCTAAGATGAACAGTCCCAGTCTTTTTAATCTCTCTTCTTGGGACCCATTCCAAACCCCTAATCAGTTTTGTTGCCCTTTTCTGAACCAGATGCTGGTCGGAGGAGCTAGATCCTTCATTTCTTGTGCATATAAAACTCCCATTGACTCCACTGGAGGATCATCCCCTAACTCTCACCTTCCAACTATATCATGCTTTTAACTCAGGGTACCAAACTCCTGCTCCGTATGAACAGATCAGTGGCTTTAAAAATGCCAGTTTCTCCTTGCTCTCTGAAACGTGGCGATTACAAAATACCCTAGTGCATGAGCACAGCCTGTGGGTGCTGGGAGCCTCCAACCTGTGTGGTAAAATCCAGGCTAATTAGATGAGATGGACTCAATGGATCAGGTCAGGTAAACAACATGAAGAGGCAGCCCTTGGCACATGAATGCTGGCCACATGAAGGAGGCCTGCTAGGAACAGAGTCTGATCGGGTATGTTTTATAAGCAGTCATTTTTCCAGGAGTCATTGCACAATGAAAAGTAACAGGGTCATGTCGGCAGTTTCAAAAGGTAGGGAAAGAAAAAATGTAGCTATCAGATTAGCTCATTTTCATGCATTTTGATTAGTGATTCAGCTGTGGCGGGACAGGAGCTTAATGAGCTTGGTTCATTACAGAAGAACTATATAGGGAAGGCCAAATTTAGACTCGGGGCAGTGAGTTCACTGAGAATCCTCCTGCCGGGATGAACTCGGCTTGCAGTATTAGTCAAACACAGGAAGACCGTCTGCCGTAGGGCCTGGTCCAGCTCTCACTGAAGTCAGTAACAAAACTTACATTTACTTCAGTGCGACAGGACGGAGCCCATAGGCCAGTGGTTCTCAAAGCGTGGTCCATGCACACGAGGGGTCCACAACCATCTGGCAGGAGGAACACAAGCACAGGGCTTCCCCCCCTCCCTTGCAGCAGGGAGGCTGCACTGGCACTCTAGCCCTGAACCCGCCCATGAAGCTGGAGCACCAGGCCAGCTTCCCACTGCCAGGGAGGGGGGGGAAGGGGCTCATGGAGGTTTTCCCCACTGCTCCCCTTGGCTGGAATCGCGGCCAATGGAAGCAGCAGGGGGCGGAGCCTGAGAGCAGCAGGAGGCGGGGAGCCAAGTAAGCACCTCCCATTTCCCTCATGCCCAGACCTCATACTCCCATCCCTCACCCACCCAGGACCCCCCCACCCTCAGCCCGCTTCTGTACCCAACCTCCTGTCCAGACCTCACCCCCCCATCCTCTCCTCCACCCATTTTGCAATCATGGGTGGTTGGCTGGTCCGCAGAAAGCTCTGCCTTGAGTGGGGTGGGCTGAGGGCCAAAATGTTTGAGAACCACTGCCACAGACACACAGTGTGAATTTCATCCCTGTGTGCGTCCACGCACCCTTTAAGCCTTCATCTGAGCGTTTCAGTGGGCTACGAAGTGGTGTCCAGGTTTTGGTCCTCTAGCCTGTGTGGGGAGGAATGCCTCATCCAGCACCACTGTTTCTAGGCTCTGATCACGCGGTACGAATGGTAATTTAAAACAAACAAAAAGGTGTTTCAGTATAAACTGAAAAACTCGGGTGCGTGGGCAGAGCTAAGCACTGGAGCCATCAGCAAATTCATTTGCCACTAAGCAAAAAGATCCCTCATGTCAACTCACGCCAAAGGTGTCTCCCCAGGCCACGCAGCTACGCAATCAGCGAAAAGGCTGACGACCAACATTTCTGAGCTGCACTAATCTGACCTCCTTTGAATTATATTTGTACTGATTTGCCCCCAGGTAGCAAGTCACGCAGCTGCACAATACTGCGGCTGGGTAATGTGCGGTAATAATTCGTTCACCTGAAACGATGCAAGTAATTTTTTTCCACTTTAAATTTATGAGAGAGGTTCGGCTGGAATTCTCTGAGCTCTGATTACAGAAGTAAAAAAACTAAAAGTAATTGATAAGCAGCATTCTGATTGTCACCAATTCACATGGACAAACTTTATTCATAAGCAATTGTCTGCCTCCGGTGGGAAGTTGGGAATCCTATCTTTCATTTATTATTTGTAATATGGGAACATTAGTCCACTAAGATCAGGGCAGCATACAAATAATAGTAGTACAGGTTGAACCTCTCTAGTCTGGCACCATTGGGACCTGACAGGTGCCAAACCAGAGAATTTGCCAATCCATGGGAGGTCAATATTGTCTAGCTGCATTACCAACACGTCTACTGCTTCCTGCACTCTTAGATGACATGTAGGAGTAAATTAGAGCTAAATAACAGCACAGAACACTGAGAGCCAGGATTGGTGGCTGTAAACAAACTTTATGGGACCGTGGGAAATTTGGCCACATCCATAATTAAATTCCTGCCAGACCATGGAGGTTGCTGAACCAGAGTGTGCCAGACTAGAGAGTTTCCACCTGTAGATAACAGATTCTATTTACATTGTAAACAGAAAAGACATGGGGGAACCAAAGCACAGAGAGCTGAAGGAGCCTGTCTAACATCAGACAACAGTCAATGGTATGGCACATCGCAGGCGGAAGTTTATGGCGCCCACACGGGTGGTCTCTCGTGTTAGGGTTAAGACACTATTTGAATTGGCTCAATAATATGAAGTTGGGCTGCTAACCTAAGCTAAAAGCAGAATTTCCCTGTCTTCACTGCTATTTTAACCTCAAGACTGAATAGCATCTGGGCAGCTGCAGTACAAGCTGCTCCCACCACAGGAGTTTTGCACCTCAGGTTTTGCACCCAACTTCCCTGCTAAACTACCAGCCTAGGTCCCAGCCTCTGGGCAGCCCCTCTGGGGTCCCACTGCCCGCTGTGTCCGCGGTCCAGACCATCGGCTCTGCATGCTCTATAGCCTCTTGGGGTCCCAGTGCTGGCCCCGGGCTCCGCAACCGTCTCTAGCTGTGGCTAGGTTGCCAGCTCTCCTGGACCAGAGTCCATTTGCAACAATGGCGTCCAGGACATCTGGTCAAGTTGGCAAACCTAGGTGTGACCCCATCCTGGGGCACTGAGGGGCATTAGCAGCTGTTGAGAGGGAGGGGCTCAGCTCAGCACTCTAACCCTAAAAATATTTCCAACACTACTGGCTCCCACTGTGTTCTGTCAATGTGTCTCAATCAGGATTTGGTGGAACTAACGCTAGGGTATTTCAGGGTCTCTATCCATGTACTGCCTGACTTCTCTGCGAGCCAGCTATTCCCAGCTGGAGGTGTGTGGTTTGATGTGACCCCTTGCCTCTAAGGAACTGGATTGAGGGAACAACAAATACTATTTTAATTTTAATTTTGGAAAGGGGGGGAATGACTCTCTGGCCAGCTGATTTATAGCAGTTCTATTGAATCAGGCTCTTCCTGTGACCAGTGCTTTGAGTAAATCATTCATATAAATCTCCAAACATATAGGGCTACAACCAAAATCATACTGAAAAAAAGTCAGCTTCTGCAACAGAAATCCAACTGATGATCACATGTAGGCCTAGAACCGGCAGGCAAATTCCATACCAACTTAATCCCTATACAAGCCCACTGACTTCAATGGTTATAACTCAGGACAGAACTTTTAAATCCTGACTTTCCATCTGTCCCAAAGCACAAATAACTCCCAATCTTCTCCTCTTTTGCCCCTTCCCAAGTTCAAAGATAGCAAAGAGATCAGTTTGGTATTGCCGGTTTATTCTGTAACTTTCCATCTGTTTTATGACTAATCTCCACCAAACCAGGAACTGGCAGACATCTTTTGTGAATAATAATCTAAGCCAGCTCCCTCTAACCATAAACGTTCCCGTGGTTTGCCTGAGTCTTAGTATTTGTCTATCTAAGACATTTTTATAGCACCCACTATCATAGTGTTTAAGCACTGTCCGCAGTAATTTAAATCTGCATGTCTTTGCCCATTACGGACTTCACCATGGGATTCTACTCTCTGCCTCTCCGGGGAGTTCAGCTCAGTCTTATTTTTTATAAGCAGGTTGCTCGTTAGTTCGCACTGGACTTTGGTTGGAGTGGGAAAGCTTTGGCAAATAAACAGGGCTTGCAGTGGGCTCTGAAATTTGTCAGGCTCTGTGACTCAGTCTGTAACCACTGCTCAGTTTGAGAACTGTCCTGGTGCCCTGGTGTTACTAAGCACTTGAAACTTTTTTTAAAATAACGTGCAGAAGAAAATAACCCATGAAACTGGAAAGGGTTCATATACAATGGCGATGAGCCTGATTTGAGAACACATCTAGAAGGGAAACAGAGCCTTGCTTACGAGGGCCTCAAATATATCCCAGCAAAGATGCTAGCAGGTTGTGTCTAGACTGGCCAGTTTTTCCAGAAAATCAGCCGCTTTTCCGGAAAAACTTGCCAGCTGTCTACACTGGCCGCTTGAATTTCTGCAAAAGCACTGACTTCCTACTGTAAGAAATCAGTGCTTCTTGCGGAAATACTATGCTGCTCCCGTTTGGGCAAAAGTCCTCTTGTGCAAAACTTTTGTGCAAAAGGGCCAGTGTAGACAGCTCTGATTTGTTTACCGCAAAAAAGCCCCGATCGCAAAAGTGGCGATCGGGCCTTTTTTGCGCAAAACCGCGTCTAGATTGGCACGAACGCTTTACCGCAAAAAGTGCTTTTGTGGAAAAGCGTCCGTGCCAATCTCGACGCTCTGTTCCAAAAATGCTTTTAACGGAAAACTTTTCCATTAAAAGCATTTCCGGAAAATCATGCCAGTCTAGACACAGCCACAGTGTTTCCTGGGGGAATGGGAGCAGGAGAGAAATCCTTCCAACACGGAAGATGCTCAGAAACAAAACTCCTACTTGAGTGAGAATCTTGACTATGCTTTGTCTCCTCTCTAGGCTCCAGTTACAATTTATGTGCCTATTGGTCACTAAGACAGTGCCCTATTCAACACAGCTAGAGAAAGGTTCAATTCCACATTTTCACTTAGCCCAATGGACTAGCAGAGCACCCACAGCTGGCAGCATCTGTTTCTACTGGTGGTGCACATCTGCACATGCCTTGGCGCACAGGACAAAATATTCTGCACACAGTTGGAAAAAATTGCCAAGGTTCTTCAATTTTTGACAGAAGGGAGCTTGGTCCCCCAAGCTCTCAGTGGGCTTCACTGCAATTATGTTAGGAACTTAAATAAACACTAATCATACTTCCTCCAAAACGTCTTTTATCACAGCCTCTCAAAGCATGTTATATATATTGAACATCGCACAACCTGTATGAATTAGGAATCCATGTTACTGCGGAGTAAACTGTGGCACAGAGAAGGTTCAGTGGCTTGCGGAACAAACGAGCCGCAAAATGAGTGGCCACAACAATCCTTAGGCCCAGTCAGCTGCTCTAACCACTAGGGCACAGTCCCTCCCACTGAAAGCACTGAAGCCAGGTGGTTTGCCTAGAAACAACTATCATGCTTGTAGGTTTTTTTTTTTTTTTTTTTAAAGATTACTGACTTCCAACTGTGTTCAGCCCAATTTCCGTTGTGCAATCGTTTTAATAGCAGAAAGCCACATGTGTTGTTGCAGATCAACAAACCCAACTTGGAGGATAAATTAAAATGACAGATATATGGGGTGTTCAGAATTTTACTGTCTGATTTATCTGATGTGACGCAGACACAAATATTTAAATCCAACCAAGGAAACAAGTAGGCTCGCTTCCAAGACGTTCCAGCTGGACCCAAAGGGGAAAAAAGTCTTTTGCCAGAAAAGAGGCTTCAAAATTAGCCCATTACACTGCTTGAGGGCATAAAAAATCCACTAGCTGCAACTTACGAGCTGGCAAGACTCACTTATATTAGGAGGGATTAATTTTACAAGAAGGTTTTTTTGAGGGGGGGAGGTGGTGGCTAGAAGTTCAGTGTTCTTGTGCTTAACTATTTTACTAGATCGAGAATTACAATTTTTCAACTCTCCCTTTTACAAAATCCCATGTCCCACTGGAGAGAAACACGTGTCAAATCTGTTAAGGGATATGCACTGGGATTCTGGGTGCTATTTGTGGTACTCAAGAACGAGAAGAAAGAGAAGAGAGCGGGGAGGAGAGGAACAGAGGAAAGCAATTTCTGAGACTCAAAGTGCAGTAGGTAAATTCACTGTTTGTATCAGATATGTAGGTACATTCACTCAAGCTATGTCTTCACTGCCAAAAAGGAGTGTAATACAGGACAATGTAGCACTTTAAAGACTAACGATGGTTTAATTTTTTCTTAATTCTATCCTTTGGTATATATGGTTGTGACAATTTTCTTCCACTATTTGATCTGAGGAAGTGGGTCTGGCCCAGGAAAGCTCATCATCTAATAAACCATCTTGTTAGTCTTTAAAGTGCTACATAGTCCTGTATTTTGCTTCAGCTACACCAGACTAACAGGGCTACATTTCTATCACTATTCAAAAAGGAGTGTGTTTTTCTAGCTTGACATAGCTAACAATGTAAAATCCTAGAGTGTAAAGGGGGGGAGCAATGCTGCGACCCTCTCTGCCATGGCTAAGGCATGGGTAGTTTTCATAGTTGGGCTCAACCCTACACTGGAGTCTAATTTTACCTTAATGTAGCTAACAGATAAACACACTGACATTTTTACAGCATGATAGCCATCTTGGTATAAAGCCACACCTGTTCTTTTGCAACCAAGGCCTGGCCTAACCGACTGCCGACTTTTTTTTTTTCATATCCACAGACGCGAACGCCCTTTGCATCCCACATTGCAATTTTTTTTTCCGGGGAGGGGAGGAGTTAAACTTTACAATAATCAAACCTAGATCCCTGGCAAAAAGTCAGGAGCTGGGGGAACGTGGGGCCCCACGTGTTGAAAATCCAAACGCGATTTCGTTTGTAAACAGCCAGCCCCCGGGAGCCTCTGCAACCCCCAACCTGCCCTGCTGGGGGGCTGGACACCGAGCAAGAAACTGACCAGCTTCTTTTCCGGATGCAAAGCGGACACGCCCCTGGATTGGGGCGTTCATACCCCCTCGGCTTTGCACAGAGCAGCTGCCCCCCACCGGCCCCCCAGGTAGCGCTGCAAAGCGAGGGCGGGGGCGGCCGCCCCGCAGCGCGCCCGCAGATACAGCGGCGCCATGTGCGCGCTGCACACGTGGAGGGAGCCGGGCAGGCGAGCGCAGCTGGGCGGCGCCGCGCGGTCACGGTGACCTTCTCCCCCAGCGCCCGGACTCGGCGGGATCGGGCCCCTGCAAGGAGGCGAGGGGTGCGCGCGGCCTTGGGCCCCCTCTGCTCGGACCCCGCCTCTTTGCAAGCCGCCTCCCCTACCAGGGCATCCAAATGAAACCCCGCCCCCGCCCTCAAGCCTCAACGAGCATTGGGGGGCTTGGTTGGGTTTTTTTTTTAATCTGCTCAGCCATGGCCCTGGGGTGGGTGGGGCGAGACGCGAGGGGGTGGGGGTAAACTTGGTGGGCGGTGTTTCTGGAAGAAGAGCAGCAAGGGGTCTCTGTGGAGCAGGAGGATGCCTTGTGGCCCCCGTTAGAAAGGGACGCGCCTGAGCGAGCCCTCAGCAAGCAGCAGCTGGGGACAGAAATAATAGCCGTCCTGTGTCTAGAGCCCTGCGTGGACACACATAGGGTAGCCAGATGGCTTAACAAAAAATACCGACAACCCCCCCCCCCCCCCGCGCAAAAAAAAGCAGGAAAAATTTCTGTTGAGGAAAAAAAGGGGGGAGACCACTTGTTGAGCAAAAAAAAAAAAAAAAAAAATAGCGCTGCGCCTTTAAATGGCCCCATGCTCCTCATTCTCCCGCCCGACGCAGCAGGGGAAAATTTACCGAGGGAAACAGGAAATACTGGACATTTCACATGTCTGCTATTTTCTGGTTTTGTTATTGGACAGGGGACCTGAATAACAGTCCGGATGACAATCGGACACTTAGCAACCCTAGACACAAAATGCATATCTGTATCTGCATCCGTAGCTGCAAAAATAAGACACAGATATCCACATCCGTGGACGCAGGTACCCATGGATATAAAGCGGGTATCCACAGATTTGCAGGATGCTAGATACAAAATTGGTATCCGCATTCGTATCTGCAAAAATGAGCCACAGATATTGGCCTCTACATCCGCAGATGCAGCTATAAAGTGGATAGCTGTGGATGGGACAGGGGGACTGTAGCAGCAGGTGTGACAGCATTACATTGAAGGATCCCAAAAAGATGTACAGAGACACACCTGTATTGTGGTCTATCTTTGAGCTATATAGCAGGTTGCAGAAACACCCCATAGCAATTTAGAAGAGGAAGTCAAAACTGTATCCAGCTGAAACTGAAGAAGTTGCGCATCTACTTCCCGAACTCGGTGGTAGGCACCAGTTGTATGCAGCAAGACTATCAGAGCTGAAATTCAGTTACCAGGCGATAGGAAGATTTTCACAATGGATGGTCCTGGGGATTCAGGGAGGGGAAATCACCTTTGACTGCATTTCCCGGTGCTTTTTTGTGAAAAAGGCCTGGGGAATCTCAAGGGACTACAAGCAGCTGAAGCCTCGGTTTCACGTTTCACTCTAAAGATGGCTCAGCTAGCAGCACAATGACCCTTGACAACATGCTGGAATTCAGATTCACTACTGACTCAGCGTGCCACCTGTTGAACCACCCCTATTACTTCTGAGAGCACCCAGGTGATCTTGGGGTTTCCCACCCAAGTCCTAATCCAGCCTGACCTGGTTTAGCTTGAGATATCTTCCCACACCATAGCATGAGGTCACTGTATGGGGAAGAGTTAAGCAAGACGCAGTAGCAGGAATATACCTGCCTCGCCCTCTCAGCCCAGCACGAGGCTCAGATGTGGCTATCTATAAACGCCCTGGTGCTGCTTCTACGGAGAGGAACAGGCCCTAGCACTGGTGTTCCAATGTAGTGATCGGGGGGGGGGGGGGGGGAACCTCTACGGATTCCTCCGAGGCAAATTCAATTACCCAGAGACTCACACACGACTTCAAATGTGAGTCCCTTGATTTAAAAAGAACTAGCCCCAGACTCTGTCTGCTCAGTGCAAACACCAATTCACCAGCTTCACCCCCTCATCGCCCAGGAAGGGCTAACAGGCAGTCCCACCCACGAGCAGAGAGATGTTCATTACTCACTCCAGCCATGGTCCAGAGGCTGTAGGGGCAACTTTCTGCTCTATTGGTTTTGACTTTGGGGGTTGAAATGGGGAAGAGGGGAGAAGCAAGAGCCACTGGAGACTTTCTGGGAGGGAAATGACATATTCATTTTCCTCAGTGCCCAAAACGTGACACACTTAGACTGCCAGCTTCCAACTAGCCCTGCGGAATCCATCCACCATAAAAGGTTTTCTTATCAGCCCGGGAAAAATCAGACTTCTCAGTGCCGTAGGAATCTGGCTGTAGAAGCGTTTTTCAAAAGGAAAGTACAGAATTGTCAGTCTCCTGCTTGTAACCACCCAAATTCAAAATATCGGACAGAAATGATTCACTAGAAATGAAAGCATCTAACCCAGAGGTTTTCAAACCACAGGTCGAGACCCAGGACTCGGTTGTGGAATGTCGGGGGCTGGGTCTCGTTGCTGCAGGGGGATCAGGTGACCAGTGGGGGCGCTAAAGCAGCTCTCTGCCTGTCCTGGCACCGCAGACTGTGCTGCACCCCAGAAGCGGCCGCTAGCAGGCCTGGCTCTTAAGTGGTGGTGGGGGGTGAGGGGAGAGAGCGCACAGGACTCCGGACACTGCCCCTTCCCTGAGCACTAGCTCCGTACTCCTGCTGGCTGGGAACCTGCCGCTGGCTGCTTCTGGGGGCAGCATGGTCTGCGGTGCCAGGAGAAGCAGGAAGTCGCCTTAGCCCCCCCCCAGTGCACCACTGAACAGGAGCATCTCAAGGTAAGCCTCTCTTGGCCCATACCTGACCCCGTGCCCCAAAGCCAGAGCCCCCTCCCACAGCCCAAAGCTGGTCTAACCAGTCCTGTCTGCAACACGGCTGCACCCACAGAACTGCAAGGGCAATCCTGCTTGGCTTTCCTCAGCCAGGCTCAAATCCTGTCCCTTGGCACTAGGGATGGGAAATCTTGTTTAACTGGGATTATACAAAATGTTTAACTGGTTAACCAATTAAAGGGCAGGAGCAGGGGGCCTCTCCCCACCCAGTTACAGGCAGGGGTTGCTCTAGCCTGGTCAGAACAGCCCCTGCCTAAGGGGCCTGTGGGCCTGCTATGGGCAGAGGCTGCTCCAGTTGGGACATGGGAGAAGCCCCTGCCTGTGGTGGGCCCCCTCTGGGGCTGGACCAGTCCCCTGCCTGCAGCAGGCAGGGAGCTGTTCCAGCCCCACTGGTTAACCTTAACCGGTAAGCGTCGCCCGTTAAGGGTGAGGCTCACTGGTGAAATCTTCACATCCCTACTTTGCACAAACGCAAAGTGTATAGGCCCTGTGGGAGTTCACCTGTCCAGTGCTACAACCATCTACAACCACCGTGTGCCCACTATTCGTGGATCCGCTCACAACATACCCACCTCTCCCTTGGCCTGGCCCCTTGTAGGCCCCACAGTGCAGAGCTCCCTAGTGCATGTGTAGACACCCACAACCTGTAACTTTCTCAACCTGGCAGTGAAACTGAAAGAGTTGCCTGTAGGGCCATGTGTGAACAGGGCGTAGGTGGGACAGGATCTGGACAGTTCTCCCACTGAAGTCAATGGTGTAAGGGTTTCATGGGAAAAGTAAAGACCCCCCCTCGTTCTCTGGACTAGGCAAAGCCTGCTGTTCGGAGGGGCTTGTGAAGATCTTCATGCAATCACCAGTGTGTTTCACTTGGGAGAGGGATTCACCCCAGTATCATTTCCTTCGTGCTTTCTCTTATTGTGAATGGTTGAATTTATGGGGGAAACAGAAGCTTGCCTCAGTTTACCCACTGCACTTGGATTTATGGAGACAGCAATCCAAGCTGTCTCCTACAGCAGGGCTCACCGAGAGGGTACCAAACAGAATTACAAGGTTATCAAAAGTACTGCCAGCTGGTTGAAACTCTGGGGCTGTGTCTAGACAGGCATGATTTTACGCAAATACTTTTAATGGAAAAGCTTTTCTGTTAAAAGTATTTGCGCAAGAGAGCGTCTATACTGGCATGTGCCTTTGCGCAAAAGATTTGCTTTTGCGCAAAAGCATCCGTGCCAGTGTAGACGCTCTCTTGTGTAAGAAAGCTCCGATGGCCATTTTAGCCATCGGGCTTTCTTGCACAAGAAATTAACGGGCTGTCTACACTGGCCGTCTTGCGCAAGAGGGCTTATCCTTGAGCAGGAGCGTTGGAGTATTTGCGCAAGAACCACTGATTTTGTACATTACAAAATCAGTGTTCTTGCGCAAATACTCACAGCCAGTGTAGACAGGCAGCAAGATTTTGCACTAAAGCAGCTGCTTTTGCGCAAAATCATGCCAGTCTAGACACACCCTGGGTGTACTGCAGAGACTAGGGAATGTAAGAGTTTAACCGATTAGCTGATGCTTATTGGTTTCGGTTACCGGTTAAACTCCAGTGGATCACCAGTGCCGTGAGCTCTCCCAGCTCCAGCAGCCCACAGGGCCAGCAGCCAGTAGGACAGGCAGGCAATAATTTTTAAAGGGGGGGGCCACTTGGTGAATTTCTGAAGGGGCGAGGCCTCGGGCGTAAGGGGCAAGGCCTGGAAACCCTGACTGGCCTGGAGGTGGGGGAGAAGGTAAAGTCTTAGCCACCCCCATACCCACCGTAGGTGCACAGTGCCTAGAGAGAACTGCCAGCTGGTCCCTCTGGTGCCACTTCTCCTGGCCAGGGGAGGAGACTTCGCGCCTTCCCCTGGTCCCAGGTCTCGACTGGTCTGGGGGTGTGGGAGTGGCAGAGTAGCCGCAGGCCAGGAGCCCTTTCGATAGCAGCAATTGCAACGGCTCGCGCTCCATGGCAACGCATTAGCGGCAGAGCCGGAAATTGCCGGGGGCTGGATCAAAATGCTAGGTGGCCCAGATCCAGTTCGCTGACAGCCTCTTGCCCAGCCCTGCACTGGGAGCTCCCGACGCTGGCAACCCGTGGGGCCAGCAGTGGTTACTGTAACCAAAGTGAGTATTTTTAACTGTTTTTACATCTCTATCAGAGACAGGACTGAAAAGCCTCAAATATCGCTGGCGCCCGTTTTAATCCCTCAACCACCGGCTTGGACAGCTATCCAGTTACATTTTCATTCCTATGTGGCAAAATTCTCACTGTCTGGCCTAACCCTGCCAACCTAAGGCCAAGGACTTCACTCAAGGCAAGCTGATGCCATTGCTTTTGGAGCAGAAGGGGACAAGGAAGCTGCTGTCTTGTTTTCTCACTAGGGATGTTAAATAACAATTAATGAACTAATCGAATAGTCAACGGGATTTCCATCAACTATTCGATTAGTTGATAAGGACTAGCGCGTGTGCCGCCTTTGAAATGTACAAAAGACCCAGCTTTTGCTTCTCAGATAGTTGACTAGTCAATTAGGGTACGTTTAGACTACAGGCTTTTGTCGACAGAAGTTTTGTCTACAGATACGGTCGACAAAGCTTCTGTCGACAAAGAGCATCTAGACTACATCCAGTTCTGTCGACAAAGCAAGCCGCTTCGTCGACACGACAGTGTAGATGCAAAGGACAGTGTAAATGCAATAACGCCTTCTATCGACAGAACTCTGTTGACAGAAGGCGTTATTCCTTGTAGAATGACTGGTTTACCGCCATCGACAAAACTGCTGAGTTCTGTCGACATTATGTCAACCGAACTCAGCGGCAGTGTAGACGCAGGTATAGTTTCGTCGACAAAAGTCCACTTTTGTCGACAAAACCCTGTAGTCTAGACACACCCTTACATCCCTATTTTTTACCCTTTCACATTTTCTTTTTCCTTCGCCAATAACTTCCATGACAAAGACTGGCTTTTACAAGGGGAAGAAACAGGCAGCAGGCAACTGACGGCCCCAACACCCCAACGTGGTCATTGTGAACTTGGCGGGAGAACGAACGGGAAGAATTAGACAAAGATTTCCTTTCTTTCAGAGCCATTTTTGTAACAACCTGGCATCAAAATGACAACCTTGCCTGGATTTTCGCATTTGACACCTGGGTGAATGGCTAGGTAGGCTGCAGCTTTATACTACCTTGACATGCCTGTCGGTGCCAGTGGGTAGGTGGGGGTAGAGATGGGCGCCCTTCCCCTTCCCTCCCTCCGGCCTCCCAAAACAGAACACGGCTCCCAAGACATTTTTCAAAGGCAACTGCGCAGCTATAAACCCAGCACCATTTTAATTTCATTTGCCACTCGGTTCTGCACAAATAATGACTGGCCTGCTATGTGAGGAATGGAGGAGCACAGGGGAGCCAACTCTGAGATCAAAACCGAAACAGATATCACACAGGGGAAACACAAGGGTGTCAGGATGCTCTTCTGAGTCAATGGCCGTGTTTTGGACTGTCCTAACTGCAGTTTACACTTCGGAGGCACTCAAGGACACGACCACGTATTTCATTAACTGTCTGAATGGAAACATTTATCCTCCTCTTACGAACCGCTCCATTATCAGGGAAATGCTCTGCTATAATTAGTGCAAGAGCTTAATTCTTAGCAATTTACAGATCTGATTGCACATTTGTTTACAGTGCCGTGCTGCTGCCTTCGCTGTTCCTAGCCGTCACAGTATTTCATGGTGGATCAAGACTATAGAGACAGAGAGGAACCGTCATCCCCACTGTCACCCTCAAGAGAATTTTACGTTGCATTCTAGAGGCACAGCATGAACACTGTGCTTGTCAACAGCGCCTGCGGAGGGATGGACCAGCGCTTGTAGCAATATTCATAGCGTGTCAGCCACCAACGCCCGAGACGTCTCTGTTCATGGTATCAGGACTTTGGACTTGACTCCCATATGTGAGAGTGGGCAATCCGCTCGCTCTGTCTCTGCTAGCACTAAGGGAAGCTCAGCTCCTTCCCTGGAAATCAAAGGGAAGGCTCCCGAGTTTTTCAATGCCCATGAGCTGCAAAATGACTGCTTCTCCAGAAATGACTGTTCTTGGAAACACAGCTCTTCTCCTTTGGTTTCCATGCTGTGTTCCACTCCCACCTGCCCTGCTGAAGGCATCCTTCCCAGCACAAGCACAAACAGAATAGAGCAAGCCCCTTGACCTCTGGCTCTGAGGGCAGATACCTTATCCACTGGGTCACTGGAGGAGCCCCCCAGGTCTCTTTTATCCATCCTATGTCCCAAATCCATCTTTGTTGAGGGTGGGCCTTGAACCCTTAGCCTCTGGTTCTGGAGGCAGATACCTTATCCACTGCACCACTGAAGGAGCCTCCTAAGTGCCCTATATCTCAGCCCCTCTTATCTGTCCTATGTCCCAGCGGTGCCAGGTGCATCCATCGCCAAGCTGATCTTGGGTGACCCCATGTTGGATTGGGGGGGGGGGGGCTCGAGCCCTCGACCTCTGGCTCCGGAGGCATGTAATGAGTAATGGTGTCATCCTGAGGGTTGGCGAGCAATTGCTGGGCACCTGGATCTCCAGGTGAAGTCCCGGAAGGGCTCAGCACCTCCGAAAGTCAGCACTAAGGATACCACACATACAGAGAGTTAGCAGACACCCATTGTAAATAACAAAGCTAGTTTTAATTTACACTTATGGGAACTTTAAAATCACCGAATACAAGGCTTGGGATTTCTTTTTACATACTGTACCGTTGACCACTCTATATAACATGCCAGTCAACCAGTTAACCGCTATGTATAACTGGTTAGCCGCTTAACTGCTTAACCAGAGGGCTGTTCCAGTCCGGCCAAGCTGGAGTAGCCCCCTACCATGGTGTTGTGGGCCCGGCTGGGCTAGAGTAGCCTCCTGCCCCCGGGTAACCGGTTACCTTACCAGGTGGTGCTTACCACTTAACCGGTCACATCCTTAGACCACACTAACAAACGTTACATAAGGAAAAGGTGTTTGGAATCTACAGACAAACAACAGCCTCCAGCTCTCACTGCTGACAGTACAGTACCACGCTTTGGTTAAACGCAGCCACAGATTATCATGCACACTTCTGCACTGATTTCAACAAGAGCTGGCCCACCATACACCAGGGCTGAATTTGATCCTTAATCTCTAAATGATGTGCTCCTGCATCACAACCACTCACAGCTCCCAGGCCCGGAGCGCCTCTTCCTGCCATAGAACATGTCAGAGATGCAGTGCAGCCCTGTTTCCCCGGCAAAAAACTAGAGACATTCAAAACCATCACAAAACCTACTAGTGTCTTGGGTCCCCAGGGAGAAAAATGCCTGGGGGTTCAATTCACACCCATGCAGAGGACCAGCAGCAGGGTTATATACCACTTCCGTTCCTTTAAAGGCCCCCTAACGTCAGGTTTAAGTGTTACTCAATCCTTCGGGTGGCCCCCGACCCCACCATGGAAGTTGATCCAAAGTGGATCGCTCTCATGGGCATGGATGGCTTTTGGTAAACTAGGACTTTCTGACAACAGGCATCATGGATTACACAGGGTAGTCCCAGCAGATCCAAAGATGCTGAAAATTTTGCAAGGTACAAATGACCATTCTACATTAAGGAGAAAGTCCCTGTTCATTTTACCTTTGCAAGCACTGAAAGCCAAAGAATTCAACCAATGATAAAAACAATTAAACGGTAAAAAAAAAACAACCCCACAATACTAGATTTTTGTGCCAACAAGTAAAGCATTCTAGAATCAGCAGCCAGGAGTAACAATCAGTTCCAAGAAGGCCATACCTGGATGTATCGCAAGGCACTCCTTAGAACGCTGAGGTTTGAGGTCTTCTTATCATCTACATTGGGGATGTTGCGTTTTAACGTCTCAAAGCATTCTTTCAAATGGGCACGCCTGGAGAAACAACATGAGTCGCCTGTCAGTTTGCGGGAGCATAAGCCAAACTGCGGATGAGGACTAAATTTGGGGCCTGATCCAGCAAAGCACTTAAAGATGTGGGTCGCGATCAGTGGGATTGCCTGCACTCTTAAACCTGAGCCAGTGTGGTTCAGTGGAGCAGTTGCTGGACTGGAGCATATGAGACCCGCGTGCCATTCCCAATTTTGCCACTGTAGTGTGGTGTGCTCTTAGATAAACCCTGTCAACTTTGTGTGTCTGTTTTGTCTCTCACCATTTATCTATTTAGATTGTAAGATCTTTGGGACAGGGATTGCTTTTTACTATCGGTTTGCAGTACAGTGCGGCCCTGATCTCAGGGGAGGACTCTAGGTATTACTTCAACACAATAAGCAACATTAATAATATGCATGTGCTAATGCACTTTGCTGGATTAGGGCTTTGCAGGGTTATTGTAATGCAATTCAGTAGTAAGCAAAACAGACAAGAGTCAGCTAAAAAGGAAATTGAGTAATACAAGATCAATTAAAGTAACTCTACATTTTGTTCAAGTCTTTCTAGAAAAACAAGTAGTTGCAGACGAGAAGCATAAGAAAGGGTGTTACAATAAACAAAAATCTGGCTTTCTACGCACCTGTTCTTCTCCAATTTATTATGTACTTCCCTGGTCCCAACCCTGCAACCCAAACAGAACAAAGATAAACTCAGTGTCAGATTTAGAACTGTGTCCATTTGAGCCTTCAGCCTTGTGTGTCGCTGATATATAAGGAGAGATTTCTAAAGAACATCAGGAAACTGTTCAGAAATGAGAGGTTTTTATAACATATTATTTGTAAATATAGTATAGACCTGTTGTATATATGATATAAACCATATATATATATAGTATAACCACGCACATACATCTCATGCACAATACATAATGTATATATCAGTGTTTCTCAGCCAGTAGTATGAGTACCCTTAGAGGTACTTGAGAGAAGTCTGGAGGGTGGGGACAACTGAAATTTGGAGAAAACTGAATTTTTGTTTTAAGTTTTACAGCGCTTTATTATTTTTGTACTTTTTACACCCAAAAATTTCGTTGCCCACCCAGCTATGATTAAGTTGTTTAAACAAATGTGTTGCAATGGTAGAAAAAAATGTTTGTGTGTTTGAAAACTGTAGGTACTGGGGGTACTTGTAATTTTTCTGAAGGGGTACTTTATTAAAAAAAAAAAAAAAAAGGTTGAGAAACACTGGTATATACTGTATACTAGGTGCATATAGGTTCCAGTTAGTATATTAGGTATATACATTAGAGAGGAGAAAAGATGCAAAGCTCAGAGGTATTTACATTGGTGTGGATTTTGGGCATGTATACTGTACAGCACTAAACACTATAGTATCCAAGCTTTGACTTCAGAGCGGTTTCGGAGTGTTTGGAGCCAGACCTTAGGCCCATTTCTAATCCATACCCACCCATCAGTGGGAGTTCTACAACTATAAACTAAAACATATGCTACGTGGCAGGCATACTTGAAAGCTTTTCATTTTCTGTTGTAACTGGAATAATGTAACCAAACAGAAATATGAAACAATGTAATCAAGGAACACAGAATTTGCCACTGTTCAACAAACACAGTATAGGGCCAGGGCTCCAGATGCTTATAAAAACAGAGAAAACCTTCTTTCAGAATGAATTCACAAATGTCACCTCCCCCTGGCCACAACTTAGCTCTGGGGTTCAGACTGGAGAGTATATTATTAGGCAGGGAAAGAGCTCTGGTATTTTCCAGTCTCTGTACAGTTATTTGCCACTGATAAAAAATATGCGGAAAGCAAGGTCAATTTTGTATAAGGGCTAAAATTATTCAATCAATTAAAAATAAACCGCCCTGGGCCTTTTCCCATGAAACATTTATGAGCTAATTAAACCATCTCTCCACATACATGTGTCTGGACAAGCAGCGCTGAAGAGAAAACAGCACAGACCTAGGTGTCTGACCCAAAGGCATTACAGAAAGTAGCATTTACAAGGTGGCTTGCTTAATGTCCTGGAAACAAGCAAATCCTGTTCGGAGCTAAACGGTCAAAGGCACTGCCCGCTGTCCAAACCCTCCAGGAATAATTGGGTGCAAGTCGGGAGGTGGCTGCCTGCCACAAGCAGAGTTCTGGAGATTGGGCCTGGGGCTGTGGTAATCTGTTCTGACGCAGCATTTTCCCCGTCACATAAAACCAGAGCTAGAGAAAGGAGCACGTTGGGCCTGTTCCGGAATTGCAGGCACCCAATTGCTCACTTATTAAGGAAGAGTAATCACTGGACTTGCCCAGACCACGGACTTGCATGAACACAAATGGGCATCTGACGAAGCGGGTCTTTGCCCACGAAAGCTTATGCTCCAACACTTTGGTTAGTCTATAAGGTGTCACAGGACTCCTCGCCGCTTTTGCAGATTCAGACTAACACGGCTACCCCTCTGATACTTGACACAAATGGGCAGTTATGGGTCTATCTAGCCATTCGTATGCACAATCTCTTTTTCACAAGCAATCCTGGTAGCAACTAGGAAGGTTAAAATACGTTTATTCAAGTAAATGTGTAACCGCTAAAAAACAAAAGTCCAGCGGTTACACGTGGGCGTGGGAGGGGCAGTCAGCTCCCCGGGAGCCAGCGTGTGCAGGGAGCTGGCTTTTAAGCTGACTCCCCATGCACACCATCTACTGCCAACCCCCCGCACTGCTGCCTCTCATACAGAGGCAGCAGTGCAGGGGGGAGGAGGGGGAGGTGGCTCTCCATGCATACTTGAAGGGTGTGTACAACCACGCACATTAACCGATGAGTTCATCGGTTACCATGTAAACGGTTACGCTTTCACATCCTCAGTAGCAACTGGCATTTTTGATAATCCAGTGCTAAAGACCACAACCTTTCTAGCGAGAATTATGATTATATTCTGAGGAGAAAAACTGCTACTCTCTTCATAGCTTCCTGATTTAGACTCTTTTTTATCCTTCTGTCCTTTCTTGGCTTTCCTGGGAAGAATCTCTGTGCCCCCAAGAGACACAAGCTCCTTTCATCTTCTCTACTCCTCACAGCCCTCCCCTGCTCTCAAGGCCCCACTCTGCAGCCATTACTCTTTGGCTGAGGTGAACCAGATGAGACTCCCCCTTGGCCGGGGGTCAACAACGCGCCTCAGTCAGCCAAGAGATGGAGGATGCTGCTCAGCAAGGCCAGGCACCCTCTCTCCACTAATGAGCAGAATTCACAGCCCTTCATTTTTGGACTCCTTTTCCCTGTTGCATTAGAGCAGGGTTTCCCAACTTATGGGTTGGGACCCAAATATGGGTTGCCATTACATTTCAAAAGAGTCAAGTGTCTCCCTAGGTGGCTCTGCCCTCCCTCCTCCCCCGGTTTTTGAATTGCCTTGCATCACCAAGTCTTTCTGAATTGTCAAAATAGGTCCTCATCTGGAAAAGGTTGGGAACCGCTGCATGAGAGCAATGCTGAGACCGAAGGCAGAGAACACAGGATATAAACAATGGACTACGGCGCGTTGAACCTCTTGACTAGCAGTGCAAATCCCGCTCAGTCTGGTAATGAGCAGAAGGCAATGCTACTCTTTGTTGCTTGGTACCAACCCCAGGTCTCAGTGGACAGCTGTCCACCCCAAAAAGGCATCCTTGTTCACAATCTGAGCAGAGGCATGGAAGGCCAAATGTACAGTAGGGACCCAGTATCACCTAGGGATGTACAATCCTGGTTAATCAGTTAACTGATTGAACCTTAGATTTAACTGGTTAACTGATTAAGCCCCTCCCCCACCTCCCAAGAGCATGGGGCTGCAGGAGATGAAGGGGTAACTTCTGCTCCTAGCCCCCGCATGTGTGAGGCTCCTGTTCCTGGTCTCCCCTCTCTCCCCCAGCGGGGCTGCTCCTGGATACTGGTTAAACGGTTGGCCCGTTCACGTCCCTAATGTCATCACACCCCTACACGTGGTCTCTCCAGGCCACGGCTAAGACAAACTGGCAGGACAGCATAGGGGCAGCTCTCAGAATCTTCACCTCTGCTGGACCTCTTATCTGGCTGGAGAGAGGAGTTTAGTTACCTGTTATACATAATTTTGTCTCAACAAAGTTCCCCTTTAATTCCTGAACTGACACACCAAGCACAAAGAACTTGTCCACTGCAGCTAACCATAGGCGTGTTTGCTCTGTTACCTTTGTCACATGAGAACCAGGACACTCCTCCTCTGTGAAACAGGCTGCTCGTGTGCTCACCTTGCATTTAATTTAGTATTTAAAATTATCATTGCACAAAGAAATAATGATGATGCTATCTGCCTTGGGAAACTGTTCTAATGACAACCAAATTTGAACTGCTGTTGCTCACAGGGTCCCTCCTAAGGATGTTAAGGACTAGTTGACTAGATGCTTCCTCCCCTTTGCTGCCTCTAGCAGATAGAGGCAGCATGGGGGGAAGGGGGGAGGAAGGGGTACTTCAAAGCGGCAGTGCCGCACAACTGAGCCAGGTATCAGCTGTGCTGCGCTGCTTTGAAACCCCAAGGCGGCGTTTCAAAGGGGCAGCCGCTGCACAGCTGATCCCCAGCTCAGCTGTGCGGTGCTGCCTCTTTAAAATGCCGCCTTGGCATTTCAAAGGGGCAGCACCCGTGGAGCTTGGGGGTCAGCTGGGGACTCCCCAGCTGATCCGGGGCTCTGCGCAGCATTTCGATGGAACCTGGGATCAGCTGGGGAGTCTCCAGCTGACCCCAGGCTCTACGTGGCATGCAGTGCAGCATGGAGCCCGGGGTCAGCAGGGGACTCCGAGTCCCACGCTGACCCCGGGCTCCATGGCTTTGAAATGCACAAGAGCCCTCACTGGGGACTCTTATATATTTCAAAGCAGGCATGCCCACCTGCAGCCAGGAGTTAGCGGGACTTCCTACTGGTCCCCAGCTGTATGCGGAGTTCCACATTCCTCCTTTGAAATGTGCAAAAGCCCCAGTGGGGGCTCTTGTACATTTCAAAGGAGAAAAGCGGAAGTGCCTATCGACTAGTCAAATAGCTGATAGAAATTCCATTGACTACTCGACTAGTCAATTAACCGCAATTTAACATCCTTAGTCCCTGCATGGTTTCCCTGCAGGCTTTTCTTTTTTTTGCTTAAGCAACATTACAGACCTCTTGGGATCAGAGAAGTAGTCTACAGCAGTGGCTCTCAAGCTTTCCAGATAACTTTCCAGGAGTCCGATTTGTCTTGTGTACCATCCAGCTTTCCTCTCACTTAAAAACGACCTTGCTCACAAAATCAGACCTAAAATTACTGTCACAGCATGCCATTACTGAAAAACTGCTGACTTTCTCATTATTAGCCTATAATTATAAAATAAATCAACTGGCATATAAACACTGCACTTACATTTCAGTGTATGGTACGTAGAGCAGGACATATCTCATTGTCTGTAGGAAATTTTAGTTGGTACTGGCGCCAGTTGCTTTTTACACGGCCAGTTATAAAACGAGGCAAATATCTAAATGAGCTGATGTTCCCCTGGAGGACGTCAGTATACTCCAGGGATGTGTGTGCTCCTGGTTGCGAGCCAACTTTTATAATGCAATGTGGGGTCAGGCCAAACCCTGCGCTCTGGTCAGAGCAAACCAAGCCAACATCCCACTGTTGATCCAAACACTCATGGAACATGCCTGGTGCTGATCTGACTGTGGACAGGGTTGGAGAACCCTCCACAGAGCAGCGATCAAAAACCCCATCCCCCCCCCCACGCCTCCTCCCTTTTCCTTTCCCTAATGGGTGCTCCAGCGAGCTGACCACAGGACACATGCATGAAGCAGTGTAAGAGTTTCTAGGGACTCACCCGCCAGGTCTCTTCTTCTGCTCATTTGGTTTGGCATCTTCGGCCGGGGCCAGCTTAAGAGCGTTGAGCTGCTGAGGCGGTGCCGGGTGCTGCTGCAGAGGCTGATGGGGCTGAGGCTGGATTGGCTGTGGAACCACATGATGCTGAGAGATGGCCAGCACTGGAGCGGCATACTGCTGCAACTGCTTGGGGCTCCCTGAAGGGGGCGTAGCAGCCTTGACGTCTGGGAGAAGGGGGCCGGGTGGTCTCTGTATGACAGGTGCACCGGAGGACACCTCCTTGCTGATGCTGGGAGTGCTTATGAGAGGCGGGTGGCGTATGAGCGAAGGGGACAGGGTGGCTTGCTGAGGGGGGCTAGTGACCACGGGGATGGGAATGACTGATATGGGGGCTGCTAGGGGCGGAGGCGGAGGAGGGGGAGGAGCTGGCGCAGGGGGAGAGATGGGCACTGCTGGGATTTCGTTCCTGGGCTCCTCTGGGTGGACGGCATTGTTAACCCTTTGTACGCTGGCCTTCTTCTGCTCCTGTTCCCGCTCTAGGCGGAGCTTTTCATTTTCTTCTGTAAAAGAAAACAGAAAGTGCTCATAGTGAAGCCCTTTGCCCGGACACTGTATTTGCCATCCGTAGGTCTCTGGTAATATCGGTATCCCTCCCTTTTGCTGATGGGGGAACGGAGACCCAGGGCGATGAAATGCCTTGTCCTAGTCCAGGCAGTAAGTTAGTGCAGAGCAATGAACACAGCTTGGGGCTCTCGATTCCCTGTCCTGCAACCCAGCTATGAGATCCTGCTACTTTCTCCGCTCACCTTCCCTTGATTCGTGCGTCAATAATAAAATACTTGCACATTTACCCGGCGTTGCTCAGGCCTTTATCTCAATATTTTATTTTATTCTTTTTTAAAATAAAAGGAAAATTCCTACCAAGGCGGCTTGTTCTTCCCCTTCCTGTCCCTATCAGGGAACGAGAGCAAAGTGCTCAGCTCATCTGCCCCCTGCACTCTCCAGCCAGAGGGAGGAATGCAGGAAACTGTGTACTTTCCCCTTGTTTCCTGACAAATGGGAACAGATAGCAGTGTCTCTGTACGAATCGGAGAGGGTAGGGGAGCCTCAACTTCCCCCTCATCCTCTCTAAAGGGTGCCTGGCTGGCTCAAAGCTTGGATAGTCCCAAGGGGGCGGGATGCGTCCCCAGCCAGCCCCTTTCATGGTATTTCTGTCTCTAAGGTTGCCAGATGATGTAACCAAAAATACCGAACACCTCCCCCCCTCCACAAAAAAAAGAAAAACACTGGGGAAAAAATTCTGTTGAGGAGGGAAAAAAGGGAGACAGCAAAGTTGTTGAGCACAAAAAAAAAAAAAAAAAAAAAAAGCAAGGGGCGCCGGGGGGAGGCCCAGTTGCCTAGTGTGTTGTAGGGTTGTCAGGTGTCCAATATTTTCACCTCCTAGGTGGAGACAAAAATCAGAAAATATCGGACATTTTAGGTGTCTGGTATTTTCTGAAATTTTTTACCGGACAAGAGGTGAAAATACCAGACTGTCTGGGTCAATACCGGACATCTGGCAACCCTATCTGTCCCTTTTCTGAGAAGCAATCCCATTCCAGGCACAGCCTATTGCCCTGGCACAAATAAACCCTGATCTTGCTCGTAGGGTTGCCAGGTGTCCAGTATTGACCCGGACAGTCCGGTATTTTCACCTCCCGTCCGGTAAAAAAATTCAGAGAATATCGGACACCTTAGATGTACGGTATTTTCTGAATTTTCTCCCGGCCAGGAGGCAAAAATGCTGGGCACCTGGCAACCCTACAAACACTCAGCGCCCGGCCTCCCAGCAATGCTTCCCCTGGGTCTTAGTGCTCAACCTCTGCCCTGCACTCACTTTTAAAGGGGACATGCTGTTTTATTTTAATTTTTTTTTTTTTTTGGCTTAAGTGTTTGGAGTCCTTTTTTTTTTTTTTTGGCTCAACAACTTTGGTCTCCCCCCCTTTTTTCCCCTTCAACAGAATTTTTCCCAGTATTGTTGTTGGGTTTTTTTTTTGGGGGGGGGGTCGGTATTTTTGTTTCAACTATCTTGCAACCCTACTTGCTCAGTATACCAAATTTGGCAGTCCTAGCTCTTACCATTTAGTTCTTGAACAAACAGAGAGACAGACAGACGAACTCAAACAGGGAGTAGAAGATAATGTGCTGCCTTCAGAACCAGACCTTCAGGACAAGAAACCAAAGGGTCCCGCACACATCCAACCACAAACCCACCAGCCTACTCTCCCCGACAGCAGTGAGACCAGGCAGTCTGGCAGAAAAGACATATACTACTAGATAACCCACCCGCTGTCTCAAGTAGCGGAGCTGCCAATGTCCTGGCCCAATCTGCCCTCCCAAAATGTGACACCCCTCCCCCCCTCACAAATTATAAGACTAGGCCTCACTGCCTTACTGGTATACGGAACATCTCGTACCAGACAAGACCAACAGATTATAAAGATCTGCCTCTTGCCTCCGGGTAGTGGCCTTCTCCCTGCTTCCTCAGAGATGATAAAACCATTTTCACAGCAGGTCTAGCTAGTTGTGCAATAATGTATATAGTGGGTGGGGCATGAGCTACCTTTTGGCCTCCACAGCTCTTATCTTATATACCCTGAACTAGGCAGGCCCAGAGCAAACCCTCCGATCTAAATACCTCGGACCCCCAGGCTACAAATCTGGAGTCTTGGCATTAAGAAAGATGAAGCACATTTATTTTTAACCCTTGCCTCCCAGAAGCTGGTTCAAAATGAAACCAAACCCCATCCAAAGAAACTTAAGGACAAGGAATCGCTGGCCCTATCCTCCGCACGCCGTCACACAGTTTTAAGCAGGCCCTTTGCAGGGACCCCTCCGACACGGTGCCTTGCCAGAGAACTCTTTTCCCTCCAGCTCAGGGCGCCAGTTCAGGTCCAACAAAAGACCTTGCTGCCGCGTACTGCACTGCAGCAGAATTCAATCCCCATCAACTCTGTCCACGTCTTGCTTTTTCCATTTATAAA
The DNA here is from genome assembly GCF_049634645.1 of Pelodiscus sinensis. Lineage (NCBI taxonomy): Eukaryota > Metazoa > Chordata > Testudines > Trionychidae > Pelodiscus > Pelodiscus sinensis. The sequence continues at coordinate 11,628,326 of NC_134731.1, forward strand.
CAGGCCAAGGGCTCTTGAATGTCTTTAAAGGGACCCGATCCTGCAACGGCTGAAGCAGCAGTGACAAAACTCCTCAGGGTTTCCAGGGGGGTGGGATCGGGCCCAAAGAGAGAGGAGACAATGACAGTGTCCGGCCTTAAAAAAACATCCTGGCTTCATCTCCCTAAGGCAGCGGTTTTCAAGCTAGGGGTCATGACCCAAGACTGGGTGGAGGAATGTCGGATGCTGGGTCTTGTTATTGCAGAGTGATCAGGTGACCAGTGGGGGTGCTAAGGAAGCTCCCTGTCTGTCCTGCACAGCAGACTGTGCTGCGCCCCAGAAGCGGCTGCCAGCAGGCCCAGCTCCTAGGCAGGGGGAGAGCGCACAGGGCTCCATGCACTGCCCCAGCCCTGAGCACTAGCTCCACCCTCCAATTGGCTGAGGACCTACCGCTGGCTGTTTCTGAGGGCAGCATGGTCTGCGGTGCCAGGAGAGGCAAGAAGCTGCCTTAGCCCCCCCGCTGTACCACTAACCAGGAGCTGCTCAAGGTAAGCCCTTCCTGGCCCAGCCTGACCCCCCACAAAGCCAGAGCCCCTTCTGACCCCCCAAAGTGCTCATCCTCAGCCCCATCCTGGAGCTCACACTCCAGTCACGTTATGTTGGGTCGTGGCATCAGCGATTTCCTTCAACTGGGTCATGAGAAAAAAAGTTTGAAAACCGCTGCCCTACGGAGATCCTGTGCATGAGTCAGGCAAACCCTTCCAGCTCATGCATCTCTCTTTGACTTCACACAGCTGTGAGCCAGTCCCTCCACCGCCTAATATCAACACTGGGCATGTGGTTCAAAAGGCCTCCCTGGGGTGATTCAGGACAGAAAGGACTTCTTGGGTTTGAGATCTTTGGGTATGTCTACACTACCCCGCTAGTGCGAACTAGCGGGGTAATGTATGCATACCGAACGTGCAAATGAAGCCCGGGATTTGAATTTCCCGGGCTTCATTTGCATAAGCCGGCCGGCGCCATTTTTAAATGCCGGCTTGTTCGAACCCCGTGCCGCGCGGCTACACGCGGCACGGGCTAGATAGTTCAAACTAGCAAGCCATTCCGAACTATCTGTACGCCTCGTGGAACGTGGAACGAGGCGTACAGATAGTTCGGAATGGCTTGCTAGTTCAAACTATCTAGCCCGTGCCGCATGTAGCCGCGCGGCACGGGGTTTGAACAAGCCGGCATTTAAAAATGGCGCCGGCCGGCTTATGCAAATGAAGCCCGGGAAATTCAAATCCCGGGCTTCATTTGCACGTTCGATATGCATACATTACCCCGCTAGTTCGCACTAGCGGGGTAGTGTAGACTTACCCTTCCTGATTTACGGCTGGGGGAGGGTGCAATCCCACAACACTGAAGTCAATGGCAGCTGGGCCACCAACTTCAGTGGGAGCTGTGTGAAGCCTTCAGTGAGGAGGAATTCAGCTGGAACCCACAGACTTACTTCTGCTGTGAAACTGTGGCGAGGCAGGAGCAAGGCTCGTAAATTACATCTCGTTGCCATTGTGCATTAGTCATGCCCTTTCACTTAACTTTGACATGCCCGTGTGTATTTTTACACCACCAGACAAAATGTGTGTGTCCTGACTAGCAAAATAAACCCCCGTTAACCATGTGCCGGGTTCCTGGCTTGAATTGTGCAAATATGGCACATCTGAAATGTATTTATACTAGTGCTAAGACCCAGATAGACTTGGCATCTCCACACATCCCTGCTTGACATCAAATTCCTAGAAAACAAACTCACTCCTTTGAAGTGGGCAAACAACCCCCTACCTGCAAGTTTAAGGGGTGACTGCAGTCACGGAGTTACTCCACAAATCTGGTACCAACGACCTCTCCTTCCCCTGAATGATCCTCAAATACTCAGGAGCAAAGGAACCAGTGGTACAGCAAGTCTAGCATTCTATCTTTGACGCTCCCAAATGATTCAGAGGGAAGATACAAGAATGGCCCACTATTGTCAAATGCAACTGTCCCCCGGAAGAAACTAGGAGTTGTCCTGCATTCTGAAGCATGTAAGGGGTCTGACTCAATGAAGATATTTACACTGCACACCAGTACTCCCATTTTTTCACTACTTTCCCCTAGACGGCAGCACCAAAACCAGATGGAAATAAAAGAGACTGGTAATACCAGAAAGTGGGGGTTTTGAGCAAGTAGAATTTGAGCCTCTGCTTATTCTAGCTGGTTTGGCGTCTTCACCTCTTGATGCTAGACATGATCGTTTCTGTACCACAGGAGCAGCATGATCCAGCAGCAAAGGCTCTGGACAGGGAGTCAGAAAACCCGGGTTCCATTCCTAGCACAGATTTGGGCAAGACGCTTTCCCTGTCTGGGTCTCTGTTTAGACTGGGGTTGTGTCTCACTATCTGTGAGCATGGAGCCTACCACAATGGATCCCTGCTCTCAAATGGGCCTCTAGGTGCTACTAGAATGTAAATAACATTATGCCATTGATGTCAATCCAGAGTAACGCCACTCACTTTAGTTACCATGGATTGTAAAATGGAGCAGAATTTGGCCCTGAGTCAGTAAATGAACCCAAAACATCTAAAACATCATCCATCATAAAGGCACATAGATTTTAAATAAAGCTAGTAAGGTGATGTAATGCAACTCCTCTAATGTCCACCTAATTCTTTGATGACTTCTAGCCCTATAAAAATGAGGAGTCCTGTTGCACCCCACAGACTAACAAATACATTAGATCATGAGCTTTCATGGGTAAAACCCACTTCATCAGATGAGCTGGAGTGGAAAATACAGAATCCAAGGAATATAGGACTCAAAAGCAGTTACCTGTCAACTGCAGGACCCATGTTAATGAAATTAAGTAAGTAGGCTGGATGTGTCCCATTCATAACTATTGATGTGAAAATGCGAATATCCAAGGTTGGGGAAATTGGCTTTCTAGTGCATTAACCAGTTAATATCTTTATTCAAGCCCAGATTAACAGTGTCAAACTTGTAAATGAATTCCAGTTCAGCAGTCTCTCTCTGTAATTGTGTGATAAAATTCCTTTGTAGAGAATGACTACTTTTAAATCCATTACTGAATGTCCTATCCCTACAGTACACTGGCTAGAACTGGGCAGAGTAGTCAAATTAAACAAAATCAACAGAAGCCCACATCAACTTACATTTAATTGGGGATTTCCCTTTTGCACCAGCGACACAAAAACCGCTGATAAAACTCTTTCCCAAGCAGTCTTCCAACACACTCTTCTAAACAATCCTTTTCACACATACAGAACTGAATGCTCAGCTCCACTTCATGGCAGTTTTTCTCAATTAAAAACAAATGCTTTTTGCATTAGTTGAATTGCTTAGTGGGGCAAGTGGGGAAGGAGGTGGAGGGAATAAAATGTTCTTCCAGATGCTGGCAGAACTTTCGTCCCATTCCAACATGCCTGTTTGCTGTCGGATATGATACTGGGTATTTCCTATCACCAACCCACTCTCAGAAAAGTATTCAGGTACAATTCTGCACTCATCTAAACAGGCACAACCCTGACTGGAATCAACCAGACTTGCAGCAGAGTAACTGAAAGCAGACTTTGGCACAGTGCATATCAGGGAGGGGATAGAACACTCAGAAGGAAAAGGAACAGCAGCAGACAGTGTAAAATATGCAGAGAGCAAATTCCAACCGAGGGCAGCTCAGTGTGTTTCCTGCGGTTGAGGCAAAGGAGGAAAAGAAGCTTTATTTTCACCCCCCTATTACAGCTGCTGCCAATGAACCTTGAGAATCCTGGTTCATTTCTCAGCTGCAGTAACAAGCAAAGTGCAAACCCAACCAGACCCCAGGCTGGGACAAGGACTCGGTTCAGAATGCTCCAGCATCTAAAAAAGCGGAAGGCAACATTTGGATCAGGCTCAAAAACTAGGGCTAGGTTTCCAACGCTTTGCGTGAGACACATGGGGTGGAAAGCATGTGAAACTCCACACTTGGAATCTGGGTTTTCCCAAGCTCCCGGCACATTCGTATGCAGTGCTTAGATGCAGTCTGTTACAGAGATCAAGGCCAACTTGTGAAGCTGGCATGTGGGAGCCCTCAAAGCAAGGGGGGGTTTGGACTGCGGTGTTGGGCTTGACTGTGGTCTTCTCTAATACAAGCAACCGTGAGGAAATGATATTACCAACATCATTTTTTTTAAAGGAAGATGTAAGGGCAAACACCTGTCAGCAGGATTCCACTGATGTAAACGATTTTAAAGCTGAATTACCAACCATTTCAGACTGATTCACTTAAACTGAACAACATTAAGAACGAATAAATAAAAGCCCTTTGTCTGCTGTTCTTTTACTCCAATTTGCTGCCTGGTTGGCCGCCAGAACCAACAGGATTGCCCTGGCACAGAATACAAGAGGAAATTCGATCCGGGTGACCTGGTGACTAATTGTTCTCTCTTTTTCATGTTTGAGCAGGCTCTCCAGCATTAGAGCTGCTGGGCAGTTTTGCTCCAAGAGGCAAGGAGTATGTCACCGGTGCCAGATTTTACTGCCTGTGATGGAGGGACGAAGAACCTCTAACTAGCTGAAAGAAGTTAAAAAATTCTGGTCTGATAATAAACTGCTGGACTTACTGCAAGTCTGGTTAAGGCTGGTAAACCCTGAAACCAAATTCATCCCTGGGACAACTCAACAGAAGTCCATGATGAATGAAAGTCCGTCCTGGCTCCTGGTATTTAAGTCAGGATAAGTAGAGCCCTGCAAATAGCCACTTTATATTTGTGGTTATCCGCATCTGCGGATATGGGTGCAGGTATCCATTAGGGATGTAAACAAGTTGTCGAGTATACAATTAACTGATAAGCCTAAGCTTATTGGTTAATCTTTTCAACTACTCACATTTCCCAACGCCTTTACTGCCTCTGTATCAGAGGCAGCAAGGAGGGGGAAGCAGGAGCTGGTGCTGGGAGAGCCAGCTTAAAAGATGGTTCCCTGCAGCACTGGCTGCATGGTGTCCTCCTCCCCCCTCCACCTGTATTAGAGGCAGCAGCAGAGGGGGAGGGGGCAGGAGAGGCTGCTGCAGAGCAGCCTCTGCCCACGGGGAGCTCATACCTTCTGCGGACAGGGGTTGCTGCCACCCCTCCGCTGCTGCCTCACGGGAGGCAACAACACGGGATGGCAGGAAGCCGGTCTGTGCAGGGAGCTGGTTTTTAAACTGGCTCCCCTCATGGACTGGCACCGCTTACCACCCCACTCTGCTGCCTCTGATACAGAAGCAGCAGCACAGGGTGGCAGGAGGCTCCCTGGGAGTGGGGCTGGAGAGCACTGGATGCCGCCCCACCCCTGGGGAAGATAGAATAGTCAAGTATCCGATAGGAATGAATGTGGTTACTCGACTATTCAATTAACCGATATCCAACATCCCTAGTAACTGTGATTCATTTTTGCAGATACAAACACAAAACTTTGTATCTAGAACCCTGCAAATTTACGGGTCTCTGCCGCTCTTTTTCACGGCTATGGATATGGATACCAATTTCGAATTTGTGCAGATCTCTAAGAATAGCTATAATGTAAGACCCCAGAATATGGCCTGCATTTGCCCCGTGACCTCAAAGTGAGGGCAATGCTAATCAATTTACACATCAGTATTGTTAGTGAAAAATCACACAATGAGCAATTTTCATTCATCCCGGCAGATAAGAGAGCAGGAAAGTCAGCTGACAGCAGGAGCGGCCTGAGGCCGGCTGCAGCAGCTGGCGCTGGCTGCAGCAGCTGGCGCCCTAGGCGGGGCTGCACAATTGGCGCCCCTGCCTGCACGGCTGTCAATGGTCGTGATGTCATCATCAGGTGCCCGGTCCAGCGGCACCTTAGGCAGCTGCCTAGCTTGTCTAGGCTCATGGGCCGCCCCTGGCTGACAGGCATGTCCTCTTGCTCAGAAACATTTATGTAAATGCAGCACAAAGCAGGCTACTGACCAGCTGCCCACTAGGCCTTTGGTGTCACGAATGCAGGGCTAGAGGAATCATTTCAAGGATGGGTTAGCCAATCTATAACACAATAGATCAATGACATGAGTTATTTATAAACACAAAGGAACTGAACTGGCATTTGCTCCTGAATATGCAAAGGGGAAAAGTGTGGCCAAGACAGCTCTCTTAATTACACCAGACAGACCTCAGGGAAGTAGAGTCTCTGCCCAACCTCCTCCTCAAGCTTATACCTGTGCCTAACTGGTGAGGCCTCAGCTGGAGTCTCCTGTGGGCACCACATGTTAAGAAAGCAGTGAGCAAATTGGACAGAGTCCACAGGAGAGGAACAAACGCGATAAGAGATTTAGAAAACATGACCTGTGTGGAAAGGCGGAAAGAAATGAGCATGTTTGGTTTAGAGATAAGAGTCTCCAAATATGTAAAATGCTGTTGTAAAGAAGTTGATGATCAATCATTCTCCCTGGCCATAGAGAGTAGGATAAGAAGCAAGCAGCTTGGTTTGCAGTAAGGGAGAGTCAGGTAAGATATTAGGGAAAATGAACGTTCAGGATAGCTAAGCACTGGAATAGGGAGGCTGTGGAAACTCATCATCGGAGAATTTTAAGGCCAGGTCAGACAAACACCCCAGTGTAAGAGGATGAGCTAGATGACCTCTTGAAGTCTCTTCCAGTCTTATATTTCTAAGAGCTTTTAAGAAGTCCTTTGAGAGCTCTTTAGAAGTCTATATGAAATAACTTGGGTGGCCTCAGATAACTTTTTCCCCATCTGTATCATATGTACAAATACAGAAGCACAAGGCATATCTCTCGTATATGACAGTCCACACACACTCATCAAGGCCCACTTTTGTATGAGTTCACCTAGACGGTCTCATACAAATCCAATATGCAGAACACACTAGGGATATGAGTGGGTAACTGGTTACCTGGTTAGCACCACGTATTGGGTAACGGTTATCTGGGAACCGTCCCCTGCCCGCAGCTGGCTCCCAGGCCATTTGGGCTGGGAATCAGCAGCTTCACATGGAGCCGGAAGCTGGATTTGACATCCCTAGAACACACGGGATGTTTATGACATTCACAAGGCCCCGGTATTTCTGGCCTGCTCGGATTCCTGAACAGGGGCCAACATCCCCAAATTCACCCCCATCACGGTCACCCCCCGTTTACATTCTCAGTAGAGGCAGCCAGGCCTGAGGGGACTATGAAAGCGGAACTCCTCTCAAATCCCTCGGGGACTCTCTAGGTCACATGCTGGAACTGGGAAACTTTCACTACCCCCGCTTAAGCTGTCCATGTTCCGTGGCTGGATTTCAGTCCCTCGGGCTGAGGATCTGAGTTCAGCTGCAGCCCCAACTGGAGCGGCTGCACCTAATAAAGGAGCAGGACTGCCGCGCTAGCAGCAAGAGGAAGAGAAGAGACAGCAAATCATGTCACATGAGGAGGACACAGGTAGCAGGGTCAACAGTCTCTGATAGTGAACTGGTGCTATTTTAGGGCCTCACTGGTTCACATCAAGGACTCTTAACTTTGTTATGTAATAATCGCCTGGGTTTATGTCTAACGCCTACTTTGCCTGGAAATTTCCTCAAGCTGCAATTACAAGTAGTAGTTCTGCAGACAGAGCTATATACACCTCCTGCTACCACTCGGCAGGAGCGGCTGCTGTCAGGAATGCAGAAGTTCACCGAAGGAGCAGGCTGCGGCCTTCCAGGAAAACACATTTTGCAAGAGTACAATATGAAGGATTCCTGCTGTTTGTCGTGTTGCTAACTGGACAGACCATCAGCTTTCACAACTGACATGTCAAGAGCATCTGCCTGTGCTAAATCCGCCATCTTTGATATACATATGCTGGAATATTGAGAGAACATGCCAGAAGTGCACATGAACTTATGCACTGGCCTAATTCTCATGGGCTGTGTCTACACAGTAGCGTTATTCCGAAATAACATCGTCCGCCTTTACACTACAAGCAGACAATGTCGAAATAATGTTGAGCTGGAGCAGTGGTGTGCAACCCATGGCTCGTGACCCCCAAGAGGTTCATGGATGTCTTCCCAGGAGGTAACAGTATTTAGATCCGTCAGGCCAGGGACTGAGCCCGGCCGTTGGTGGCCACACAGTGTGGCACTTAGATCTGGCCAGCTGGTGGCTGGGCCTGGCAATTGGCGGCCCCCACGGCGCGGGGGTCGCAGATCAAAAAGATTGTGCACCACTGAACTGGAGGACTTCTTACTCCAACTCCAGTAGCCCTCGTCGTAAGGGAAGTCGGAGGAAGAGTGCTCTTTCGGATTTCCTGCTGTGTAGACAGCGCCAAAAGCCAAAATAAGCTATTTCGACTTCAGCTGAACAATTGACCTAGCTCAAGTTGCGTAGCTTATTTTGGCTTTCGCCCTGCTGTGTAGACATGCCCTTGGTGTAAATCAGAACTTCCTGGAGTCAATGCAAAGAAAACCAGATGGCACATCCAGGCACATTTCAATGTATATTTGAACCATTTAATGCTTCAGGTAGTGGGGAACGCAAAGAAATTACTGTATTAATTTGCACATGCCACACAAAAGCTCTGATAGATCACACATCAGTATTACTCCAGATTTACACCAGTTTAAATGGGTGGGAGATGGGTCCCTCCTGTTAATTCTTTTTCCTTTACCTCTGATAAATCTTAACTCAGATATTTATTTCATACTGATAATCGTGTAGTTTATGTCCATTTTTGTGCCTCTTGGCTTGAATTTCCAAAAGAATGTAAAGGAATTAGGGGTCGGTTTAGAAAGGGAAAATCCCATTGGATTTGAATGGGGATTGGGTGCCAAACTGCCTTTGAAAATCTCTTTTACTGTTAACTAGAGATGATGATGCTCTGTTTCTCAGTTTGCAAACAGGTCCCTCTCTAGAAGTGTATATTGAATAAGCAGTAAAATAACAGTTTAATAAACACAGAATTCCTTTCCCTTTAGTTTGGTTGCTTCATGGGGTTGGAGTGGGAGAAATGCAACAGACAAATCCTGTAGAGCTGTGCGAGAAATAGGGATGAAAGAGGTTAACCATTTTAACGGTTACTCGATAAGCATCAGCTTATTGGTTTCAGTTATGGTTCGATGCCGGCTCCCGGCCCTGCTCCTGGGGAGTCCGCTGCCGCCCCGTTGGTTCTTCAGTATAAAGCTTATACTGCAGAGCCTGCAGTGCAGCTGGTTCCCCGGGGAGCGGGGCCAGGAACCAGTATGCTAGTTTATAAGCTAGCTCCTGACATACACTGGCTCCCAGGGAGCTGGCTGCCACCCTGTATTGCAGGCGTGGGGTGACAGCTGGCTCCCCAGAAGCAGGGTCAGCAGCTGAAGCCAGTGAACATGGGGAGCCGGCTGCCACCCCAGGCTCTGCAGTCCAGCTTTATTCTGCAGAGTCCGCAGCACGTGTAACCACTAAGATATTTAACGGTTACATTTTTAACCGTTTTAAACCTCCCGAACAAGAAACGGACCTTAGGCCAGCTTGTGGAGACCAACTGTGTTGGTGCATTTTTGTCATTTCCCGTTTTAGTGCAGCGCTCACCCTAAGTGTCTTATGTTACAGCAAACACCTCCTCTCCCAGCATTCCAAGTGGGCTAAAGCAATAATCAGCTGTCTGGAGGACAATGCCATGCAGCTGAAGTTTGCTTACAAATGTCTGGGCGGGACAGCGTAGCTACAAACAATGGAGTTCTGAAACGAATACGTGCTTGGTTTGATCTTTCTGGTGGGAGTCCCCCTGTTGGGAATAGGAAAAGAGAACAGGCTTGGACAAAGAATGGAGGAGGATGCTGTTTTTTTCCCCCAGACTTCTAAGACTTCAAAAGCAGCACAATATCTTTGGATTACCATTGTCAGGCAAATAACACTCACGATGCATCTTATGGCCCCATTCCTGTAATCCACTGAGACCTCTCTGAATTGTGAATGGAAAACTGCAAACCAACCAGAACCCCACTGTTGGCAATGGGAAGACTATTTATTTTCTGCTTTTGCAGACCCCAGGTTATGGAGAGAAGCAGAGAAGATGAGGGAGGTTTTTGAAGGTAAAATCCCACTAGAACCGATGGCAAGAACTCACAGTCCATGACGGAAAAGGCCGACCCTGCCCTCCCAAAGTGGTTCCCTGCTGACCCGAAGGTAGAGGACAGCTGGGAATTGAGCAGTGGGCTTGCAGACAAGTGTGGCTAGGAGGCAGAATAAGGTATGAAATCCTGAGATTTGGTAGTTCAGATAAAAATGAGGCCATTTAGGGATTTGGGGCAAAAATTTGACAGGGATGGTACTTGGTCCTGCTGTGAAGGCAGGGGACTGGACTTGATGACCTTTCAAGGTCCCTTCCAGTTTTAGGAGATAGGCAATCTCCATTAATTTAATTAAAAAAAAATAATCTAAAAAATTAATTTAAAAAAAATCTGTTCAACCCTAGAAAAGGCAGGATACTACCACCTCAGACTTCACAGAGGCTGTTTGTAGGATCCTCAAATCCTTTCTCCTGGGCACCGAGGAGCCCAATTCATATGGGAGGAAGAGCATCCCAGTTTCAGGAATGTACCAAACCTAACACAGGACTGATGTTGTCCATGAGACAAGCTGAAGGAGAGTTGCTTTTTGGAGAGCAGACAGGGGAATCTATGAGCAGCGAGAGACTGAGGAGGACGTCACCTCAAAAAAAAAAAAAAAACCTCTTTCACTGTATCAGAGCAAAACGTTACATCTGGTCTTGGCTGGAGGCACTAGTTCTAATGGAAGAAGCAAGATGCATGGGGGTAAAACTATGTACCTTCTGGTTCAATTTGCCTTTAAAAATTCCTATGGGCCTTTTATCTGTGATCGTTTTTATGCAGAGTTATGACACACGGGCACAATCCTCCACACCCCCACACATGTACTCTTCACTAGCTCACCCACAACACCCGTGGCGGGGGGTGGGGGGAAAAAGAGACTGACCAGCTGCACTTGGTACCCGCCTGGCTTTAGGCACATCTTGGACACCAGGAGTTCTGGTTTGTTTATTTATAATACTCTCCTGGCTTGGCAGCTTGCACTGTCCACACCTTCCTCTATGAGAGATGCAAACGTCTTCCCCACCCGTCTGCTACGGATCAGCCATTCTTTGTCTGTGTAGTCATAGCCTCACAGATTTCAAGGTCAGAAGGAACCACGTGATCCAGAGTAGCCTCTGGTATAACACAAGCTATCCACTTCCCCAAAATGCTTCCTAACGCCTGCATTTGAGAAAAACATCCACTCTTGATTTAAAAGTTGCCAGTGACGGAGACTACTCCATGACTCTGGTAAATGGTTCCAACGTTCCTCAGGGCACACGCTCATCCCGCGTCCCTGCAGTTCCTGGGGCCGACCGCTGCTGCCACCCCACACCACTAACTCCCAAGGCCTTGTCCTTCAGGGGATGGGGTGCAATGGGGGAGAGAGGGCAGGGCAGTGGTGGGAAGGGGCGGGGCTTGGGGATCGAGATGGACACGCCCACCCGGCTGCTGGAACTCCCAGGCCAGTTTGCAAAAATGCTCTGGCTGATGATGGCCCACGGGCCATGAGTCTGAGAGCCCCGCTCTACGGCAGGTTTTCTATCCCTTTGGCTCTTCGCTGAGCCCTCTCCTGTTTATCAACATCTTCCTTGCATGAGGTAGGTGGACAGAAATCTGCATGTTGGCCCCCTCCCATACACTGAACTCCTCATTTCTGGCCCCATCCCAGAGCGTATCAGTCAGTACAATCAGCCTCACCTGATTTTTCCGTGGTCGGTGGCCCCTGACCCAAAAAAGGTTCCAAGCCCCTGCCCTAACGGATGGAATCAAACCTGCTGGGATTTGAACGGTGGTTCTAGGAAGGGTAGCAATGTCTAACCCACGCCCATTGCCCAAAGCCATCCTTTCCAACACTGAGCTACTAGCAGCTACTAGCAACTCAGAGGCAGATTAGTTACCAGGCCGCCAAAAGGTTTGAGTCCTTGTTTCCCCAATCAGCAGCAGAATGGGCACGTCTATGTAAGCAAATCAAATCAGATGATGCTGAAAGGCCTCCTGCAGCATCAACTACTACAGCTTATTGCTGGTTTCGCTATGACGTGCTTATGTGAAACACTATTGGAAAAGTAAGCAACACTCGTAACATCCCCTCCCCCAAGCAAACAGAGAAGGAAATGACTGTACAAAGCTGCAAGGTGCCCACGGAGAGGAAGGGATACACATGTCCTCTCTTCCTTGGGGGGACAGACAGCCTCTTGGGCAGGGCAAACTTCTCCTCACCGCCAATCTGCTCTTGAAACCCTCCTTCAAGTCCACTTGGTCAGGAGCCAGAACTCTTTGCCCCTACGCAGTGCTGAGCGGAAAGGAAAAATAGAACGGATCCAAGGGCCCGGGATCTGACACCGCGAAAGAGATCCAAGCTCGAGGATACTCCCAGCACCAGTTGCTGGGGTTTTAAGATGTGCATAGCTAGCTGCCATATAAGCTCACTCCTGGCTGAGTGTAGGGCCCTTAAATTAAAAATCAAGGAGGGGGGAGGGGCGCTGGGGGTGGAGCCTTAGCACCCCAGTTTAACCTTATTCTCCTAAGGATTCTGCTTGAGAGATCTTACGCCAGCCTGGGAGGGGAGTTCTCAAAAGCCCCCGGGAGTGGTGTCATGGGGATCCCCCGAGTCACGGAGCCAAAGCCGGTCTCTGAAGAGATGCCCTGAAAGCTTAGCATGCGTGTCCAGAACAAGACGGTTGGACCAACGAGATGCTGCTGCCCCAGGGAGGAGGAGCCAGAGCACAGGGATTTGGTTGATTCTCCCAAATAACATGCGAGGTTCCCAGCCAGGCACAGCTGGAAGGAACTCCAGTTGCCACATCACACCTGGCTTCTAGACAACAGAGAAAACTCGTCCCTAAGAACACGTGTCCTTGCGGGCCTTGGTCTATCAAAGTGGCTTCTGATGATCTGTGCCTGGGCGCAGGAAACTTCAGGACGCTTGGTCCATCGGGTCTTGGATGCTGGCAGTTTCCCACCGCAGCAAATCTAGAGGTTTGTGTATTATGCTCCTCTTTTGGAGAGGGGTGTTTTTTTATCTTATTTACAGGTTGGTGCCTACTTGCCACAAGAAATAGGGAAAAGGGTTAAAACAAACAAAGGGAAGTACTACTTTATAGGGTTGTGAACTATCCAATAAACAAACGCTTATCGGATAGTCGACACCCCAGTTGATTAGTGACTTTCCCCCCTTGCTCCTTTAATAGAAAGAGGCAGCAAGGGGGGGGGGGGAGTGAAGGGGGTGCTTCAAAGCAGCAGCACCACTTGGAGCCCGGGGCCAGCTAGGGACTCTGACCCAGGGCTCTATGTGGCGCGGTTGCTTTGAAAAGCCATGGGGAGCCTGATGCCTGTCTGCATGCGGCGTTTCAAAGCGGCAGCACCACATGGAGCCTGGGGTCAGCTGGGGACCAAGCTGACCCCGGGCTCCAGGTGGCGCTGCCACTTTGAAACACCACGGGGCACACGGGGCCACCAGGGGGCTGCTTGAGTCCCCTGCTGGCCCCATGCTCCCCACAGCGCTTTTGCCTTTGAAGTATAGCAACAGCCCCTGGGGCCGTTGCTACACTTCAAAGGCAGAGGTGTCCTTATGGACAAATTGCATCAACTATTCAATTGGCTAATTCATCTAAATTTAACATCCCTACTACTTCATGGAATACAGTCAACCTGTGGAACTCCTTGCCAGAGGATGTTGTGAAGGCCAGGACTTTAACAGAGTTCAAAAAAGAGCTAGATACATTCATGGAAAGTCTATCAATGGCTATCAGCCAGGATGGGTAGGAATGGTGTCCCTAGCCTCTGTCAGAAGCTGGCAGGGGTGGAATCACTTGAGGATTCCCCGTTCTGCTCATTCCATCTGGCGACACCTAGCATTGGCCAGGGTCAGAAGAGAGGATACTGGGCGAGATGGACCTTCGGTCTGACCCAGTGTGGCTGTTCTTATGAGAAAAACTCTCAATGAAACCAAAGCCAAAGACTAGGCTTTATTTTTCCCCCCTTTGCTAGTCCTCTCTGCTAGTCATCACGACACAATTTATACAAAAGCTCTAACTGTCTTGCCTTCAAAAGATAAGGCTGCCTAATAACCGAGCCGCCTTCCCTGGTGCGCACCGTGGAACTGGCAGTCTGAAATCAGCAGAAGGTACAACGCTACATAAAGCCCAGTTACAGAAATGCAGAACTTTGGTTTCAGCAGACAGAACAACCACATATTTACTACTGACTGTGCCACATCATATGATAGGCCCTTGGGAGTCTAGTCACCAGAGTGGTTTCTAAATAGGATGTTTATTTCAATTTTTTTTTCTATTGGGCATCAGCTGCTTTTTTTGAAGGAATAGCCAGGAAACAGTTTATTCTCATATGCATCTACGTGTCATCTAAATGGCTTCCCTGCAGGACCCCAAAGCAAGAGGGAACTTTGCATGATCTCTGGAATACAGTCCCATCCAGTCTCTGAAGTACACTCATATGAGGGATGGTGGATTGCCTGGAGAAATCCAGTGGAACCAAGAAACATTTAAATATTCAGGTTGACTGTGTTGTAAATATAAATCATAAGAACATAAGAACACGAGAACAGCCACACTGGGTCAGACCAACAGTCCATCTAGCCCAGTATCCTGTCTTCTGACAGTGGCCAATGCCAGATGCTCCAGAGAAATGGAACACAACAGGTAATCCTCACATGATCCCTTCCCTGTCACCCATTTCCAGACAAACAGAGGCTCGGGACACCATTCCTACCCATCCTGGCTAATAGCCATTTATGGATCTAACCTCCATGAATCTATCTAGCTCTTTTTTGAACCCTGTTAAAGTCCTAGCTTTCATCACATACTCTGGCAAGGAGTTCCACAGGTTGACTGTGTGTAGTAATTGGTGATTACTGTAATAAAACTTACTTCTAAAGAAAACATAATCCTTCTGGCAGGTGAGAGAATTAATATTTCCATTTCAGAGCTTCTGGAAGGTAAGCCACAGACAGGGTAAGTAACTTACTCCAATTCACACTGAGTCATGGCACCACTGTATCTGTTTATTAACCATCTGTCTCTTTCAATGGTCTAATTGTTAGGCATTACTTTATGCAACAGGAAGGACAAAGCAAGCAATAAACACTTTCTTCTACAGGTTGAACCTTTCTAGTCCGGCACCCTCAGGACCTGACTGGTTCCAAACAAGAGAATTTTCTGCACCACAGGAAGCCAAAATTGTCTAGCAGCATTACCAACACTTCCCCTGCTTATTGGGCTGCTAGAGGACATTTGGGGTACCGTATTTTCCAGCGTATAAGACGACTTTTGATGTTAAAAAACATCCCCCCAAAATCGGGGGTCGTCTTATACGCCAGGTATGCGGCTTTGCAAAGCCTCGGGGGAAGCCGGCGGCGGGGCATCCCAGGCGCGCCTGAGCTGCCCCGCCGCCGGAGCCCCTCCGCAGCTTTCCCTGACTTTTGGGGAAAACTGCATGGCTTATACATTCTCAGCTTTCCACAATGGGAACGGGGGACCAAGCCATTGATAACAGAGGATTTTGTCTGTGAATTGACGGGAGAACCCTCTGAATTTTGGGCTGTATGAATTCTCACCAGAGCATTTAAAAACTACTGAAGCTACCTAGAGTTCTAGAGAGGCATTTTTAACAAACTGGATGGATATTGGAATGAAAGAATGAAGCAGGGGACAAAACCTAGCTATCCTGTAGTGCAGGGGTCACCAATCAGTAGATCGGGATCTACTGGTAGCTCTTGGAACCTCTGACAGGTGATTCTGACTGGTTTGGCCGGGATGCTATCAAGTGCTGGTTCTTCATCTGCCCCTCTCAGCACTGCTGTGCTGCTCCTGCCCTCTGCTTTGGAGGTGTGTCCCACCCTGGGAGCCTCCTGCTTGCTGCGCAGGGCATAAGAAGAAGAGAAAGAGGGGATGCTGATGTCAGGGTGCCCCTCCCTCCACCCCATACCCAATCTCCATGGAGCAGAGAGGGGCAGGGTTGGAGAGAGTTTTCTATCTGCTTTTAGGAGTGATACAAGGCCAGGGGAGGGGGGAGCCTCCCTTAGCCCCCTGCACCACCACCGAGAAGCCTCCTGTGGTAAGCAGTGCCCAGCTGGAGCCTGAATTCCGAGCCTCGGTCCCAGTCCTGAACCTCTCCTGCACCCCAAGCCCCTTTCCCCAGTCTGATAAAAGTGAGTGAGGGTGAAGGAAAGAGGGAGGATGGAGTGAGCAAGGACAGGGCGTTGGAGAAGGGGCAGGAAGAAGGCGAGGCAAGGGTGTTTGAGTTTGAGGTAGATCGTGGATTGCACTTAAATACAGAAAGTGATCTCACGCTTAAAAAGGTTGGAGACCCCTGCTGTAATGGATGGTGAACTCAAGCGGCCCTGTATGACAGTCGGACAACAGCTTCCAACCCTTTTTGAAGGGTGCTGGGAGTGGTAAAGGGAATCTGGGTTTCATTCCCGCTAAACAGCACAGTGTCTTAGCACAAACAAAACTGCCCAGAACCTAGATCTAACAGAAAGCTCAGACTCACCAAAACTTCTTCCTCGTATAGTCCAGGGAAACCAAGCATGCCATTGGCAGCCACAGCATTCACACACAGATGCTCCCAGAAGGATTTCAAGTGTGCCATGCACAACTAGGCTAACGCCGGGTACAGACGCCCATCGCCTTCCAAGGGGCTATCGCCACTTTCTTGGCTTGCATGAGGTGCCATTAGGGAGACAGTTGGCTTTTTCAAATCAGATGCTGCGACTCTTATGAAAAAGACTGAAGAAGCAGAAAGAAGGAGGGGGAGCCAAGAGATTCTAGGATGCTGCTGGGATTAATGCACACATTGAAACATACCAAGGTTATTCATGGTTTGGTAGGGACCTGTACGTTGTACTAGGGAAATTAAAACCAGACCCTCGTAAGAAATATAGCTGCTTTCCTAGCCAGCAGAGGTGTATAGTCATGCAAGAGAGAGTGGCCATCTGTGGTTGGAAGCTGAAACTGCTTCTCTCTGGATAAGTAAGAACTAGAAGAAGCAGCTGCCCCACTTTGACTGGGAAAATCACAGATTTTTAAATCCCTAAAAAAATCTTCATTAATCACTCACCTCCCATGTTCTGCAAGGCTCTAGGGAAGAGGTTCCCGACCTGGGCTACGAGTATCCCCAGGGGATATGAGAAGCTTGTCAAGGAGATACGGGGAATATGTGGTAAATAACTAGATTATCCTAACTGAAATATTCCAAAAGTAGTAGTGTTAGTGAAAAAAATTGTGGATTCTAGAATTTATTTCCTTTCATATTGAATAGGGGGTACAGGAAGGTTTACTAAAAGCCAAGGGCGTATGGGGACCAAAAAAGGTTGGAAACCCCTGCTCTAGGGCCATTATACGGACCCACAGCACCCCTGTCCTCGAATGCTACGTTCAACTTTGCCCCTCCCCCTTAGCGCCAAGAGGAGTCTGCCGACACAGAGGCAGTTCCGAAATGGGTCAGGAACACGAGAAACACAGAACGGCTTCCGTACACAGCAGGGTTGGGATTGTTTATTTTAGACAGAGACAAATCAGAGGGTCTGTGTCACAGGTATGTAAACTAACAAATGGATCAGAGACAGGAAATTGGGAACAACTATTTGCACCTTCTCATCATACAAAAATAAGGGGGACGCTGGACAGAACTGAAAAGCAACAGGGTGGAAACTGATCAAAGGAAATCCTTTTGCTCTTTAAACAGACACTGTCTGGGAGTCCCTCATCATTTGCATACACACATACTTAACCTGTGCAACTCAACCGAAACAAAATATCATCGAGACCAAGAGCTCTGTGAGATTAAACATGAAATAGATTAGACGTTATATGGATGAAAATGCCTTAAAAAAAGAGCTCTAAACCCTTATGCCTCAGGGCATAAACCAAAGCATCTTCTGTCAAAGATTAAGAAAAATCCCCTATGGGCAGGTGATTCGTAACTGTCCACTAGACGACTTCTTACACTTTCCTCTGCAGCTGCTAATACAGACCACTGTTTGGACTAGAGGGACTCTTGGTCTGTTCTAGTAAGACAATTACTACATTCCCGATGGAATTATGCAGGCACTACATACAATTCATTCTGGGGCATCTCAAGTCCCGAACAACAATGGTGAGTTTGAAGTATTTACAGATCCCCACCGACCAAGTGTTATGAAATTGCAGCAAGGGGAGTTTAGGTTGGACAGTAGAAAAAACTTCTTAACAGTCAGGGTGGTTAAACACTGGAATAAATTGGCTAGGGAGGTTGTGGAGTCTCCATTACTGGAGATATTTAAGAGCAGGTTGGATAGACATCTATCAGGGATGATCTAGGGCTTAGTCCTGCCGCGAGGGCAGGGGACTGGACTTGATAACCTCTCAAGGTCCCTTCCAGTTCTAGTATTCTACGTTTCTATGAAAACCCTATGCATGTGGCCGAGGGGGAGGGGGATGGAGGCAGCCGATATCCTTTCTTCCTCGAGTCTTTCATAGAAGCCCAGCATATGCATCTATCAAACACTCATGTATAAAACACTAAGGATCAGATCTGTTGACTCCCAACAAAATCATGTCAATTCATACCAGTTGAAAGTACAGCCCTAAGTATGTGTGTAGGTGTACGTACACACATACATTCTCTCTCTCTCTCTGTCACACTTTCAACTAGCATGAATACACACACACACACTAGGGGGCTGTACCCACTGCTCGCTGCACTCACCAACCCACTCTCTGGGGGTAGGTGTCTGGCCAGGGGGCAGGAGCAGGCTGGGGATATGGGGTCTCTTAGAAGGGGTGAGTGAGGGGTTGGAGGTGTGAGGTCTCAGCAGTGTGGTGAGTGAGGGGGCTGGGGGTGTGGGGAGGGTGTGCAGCTCCCACCCCCCCATGAGGGGCGAGGAGGCCATGTGGTACGTGCATACACACACACACACACACACACACACACCCCTTTCCACATAGGTTGAACCTCTCTTGTCCGGCTCCATCCGTGGTCCAGCACAATTTTAGTGAGCGTGTCCACTTATCGTGCGTGTGGCAAAGTTTCCCGTGGTCCCATAAAGTTTGTTTACAGCCACCAGTCCGGGCTGTCAGTGTTCTGTGCTGTTATTTAGCTCTAATTTGCCCCTATATGCTTTCTAAGAGCCCAGGAAGCAGTGGAAGTGTTGATAATGCTGCTAGACAATATTGACCTCCTATGGTTTGGCAAATACTCTGGTTTCATACTGGTCAGGTCTGAAGGGTACTGGACAGGAGAGGTTCAACCTATACTATAGGGATAACCCAAAATGTGGCTAATTTGATGGCACAGTATCCCTGTGAGCCAGATAAACACTAGGGATGTGAGTGTATACTCGTGTAAATGATTAACCGCTGAGCCTGGGCTTATCAGTTAATCCAAACAACTGTATGAAAGGCAGCAGGGAGAGGGTGTGTGAGGCAGGAGCTGGTGCCAGTGGGGAGGCAGCTTTTAAATGGTCCCCAAAAGCTCCTATTCCCCCTCCCCGCCCCCACCGTGATGCTGCCTCTGATTGAGAGGCAGCAGCGGAAACGGGGAAGGAGAAAGGTGGGAGCTAATACACATGGGAAGCCAGCTTTCAAGCTGGCTCCCCGCATGTATCGGCTCCTGCGGACCCGCCCACCTCCTCCTTCCCCCCGCAGGCAGGGGCTGCTACCACCCCACGCTGCTGCTTCTGTATCAGAGGCAGCAGTGAGGAGCGGCACCCGGGAGCCGGTCTGCACAAGGAAACTGTTTTTAAACCAACTCCCTTCACAGATCGGCTCCCACCTGCCACCCTGCGATGTGTGGGCTTGGAGGGGGCTCCCCAGGAGTGAGGCCAGGCGCACACTGGATGCTGGCACTGCACCCAGGGACCATCAAATAATTGTGTAACTGCTAAGATTTGGTGCAGTGACATGATTATTACATTAAATGATATCTAACATCCCTAACAAATACTATTTCCCCCACTTTACAAAGAGGGAAATAAACACGCCAGGTGAAAATGTGGCACCACTGAAGTCAAACTGGAGTTATGCCATTTGCTTCAATGGGGTCAGGCTTTCACCCCTGGAATTTAAATGGCTTTCCCAAGGCCACCCAAGGAGACAGGAGCAGAGCTAGGAAAAGCAGCCAAGAGTTTGTGGTTCAGAAAAGGGCAACAAAAATGATTAGGGGTTTGGATCAGGTCCCAAGAAGAGAGATTAAAAACACTGGGACTTTTCAGCTTAGAAAAGAGGAGACTAAGGGGGGATATGATTGAGGTCTATAAAATCATGACCGGTGTGAAACAAGTGACTAAGGAAAAGTTATTTACTTATTCCCACAATATAACAACTAGGGCACACCAAATGAAATGAATAGGCAGCAGGTTTAAAACAAAAAACGGAAGTTTTTCTTCACTCAGCGCACAGACAACCTGTGGAACTCCTTGCCAGCAGATGTGGTGAAGGCTAGGACTTTAGAAGAGTTCAAAAAAGAGCTTAATAGATTCATGGAGGTTAGGTCCATCAATGGCTATTAGCTAGGATGGGTAGGGATGGTGTCCCTTGCCTCTGTCTGTCTGGAAATGGATGGCAGGGGAGGGATCACGTGATGATTACCTGTTGTGATCCCTCCCTCTGCGGCATCTGGTATTGTCCACTGTCAGCAGACAGGATACTGGGCTAGATGGACCACTGGTCTGACCCAGTATGGCCAGCATTATGTTCTTATGTTCTGCTCAGCCCACAAAACAATCCCATCTCCTTACACAATGCTACAAAACCCTTCCTTTTTAGTGTATCAAATACAAAAGACTGGTGAAGACAGCACCAGATTGAGAGAAAATTTAAAGTCCAAGCTATGCAGAGATATTCTCCCTCTCGTCATATCACCTGTCCTGATTATCTGTACACAGGTTAACATGCTGTACTCTGTCTGCATTCATCATCCAGTTAAACAAAAGGAGGGGGACACCGCAGCTATTTAGTCCAGCAGTAAAGGAACAGGATCGGGCAGGGATACGAGAGGCAATTCTTTCCTTGCCACCAGCCTGCTGAGTCTGTGGTTCCAGCAGGCTTGTGTGGACTGATACAAGTCAAGCTGGTGTTTACATCAGCTTCGTTATATCCACCTGCCATGCATCCGTTATGGCACATCTCTGAGTGCAGTGGAGCTCAAAGGCAATTGACCTGGAATCCTATGAAGGAAGAAAAAAAAATCCTCACTATAGTCTTGGGGGAAGCCCAGGGTCAAAGCTTTTGAAAGACTCATGCAGCATGACGCTCATGACAAAAGGGGACAAGGCCAGTGGGGAGAGGGGGAGACTGAGAGTCAAGACCTTTGCTTAGTCTGCCAGGAACTTGCCGTGTGCGCTTGGGCGTGTCACAGCCCCATTTTCTGGGGGGACCTGCAATGGGGAACACGGGAGCTCAGCACTTTTAAAGTCAGGATGCTGGCTGTCTCCAACGGTCCCCCACACTTAGTCTCTTTGCGCTTCAATTTCCCCATCAGACAACTAGGCAATCTCAAGCAACTCTACAAAGAGAAACCAGCCCATGCAACTGGCAATTAAGAGCAACACTACAAGAACAAAAGATTAAGACAGGAATAAATGTTAGTAAGGAAGCAGATACTGTTATGTTATATATAGACCTTATGAAGAGAGAATGAGAGAGAGAAAGAAAGTGTGTAATTTAGGGATGTTAAAAAGCAGCTAATTGGGTAACCATGTAACTGCTGAAATTCAATGGTTATACAGTTACACGGACCTGTAGCACGAGGCGGCAGCCAGCTCTCTGGAGAGGGGTGGGAGCCTGCATGTAACCGTTCATACTAACCGATAAGCCTAGGCTTACCAGTTAGCCATGTAAACAGTTATCCTTTTACATCCCTAGTGTGTATGCAACTTACAAGGAACTTCTGGAGAGTGTCCATTTAAAGAGAAAATACCTGCCTAGTTCCCACCCCTAAAACACAATCCCCCAATTTGATCCTTGTGTGCTACCGAGTCTGTGCTCCGATGCAGAATGGCGATGGCAGTTTCCCATGTGTGCATCTTTCGCAGACCCTGGTGCATCTTTTAGCAAAGGCTGAAAACGTGGCACCTGTTTTAACCACGGTTAAACAACTTTTAAATCCTGTCTGCACCAGCATTCACACTACCTAACCTTGTAATGCTGTTGTATACCAGTTAATAACACATTTATGTCCTGTTCAAGCTGCTATTTGAAACCAGGTTAGTATGTGCCTTCGGCAGAGCATCCAAGCACATTTCTAGTAAGAACCATTTTTAAACACCGTTTCAACTTCCGTGCAGACAAGGCCTTACAGCCATGTATTCCAAACGATTTACCACTGTGGAGCATGGGGTTACAACAAAGCAGATTCCCAATGGGGTTAGAAACTGGTTTTGCTGAGGGATATTTAACATGGCCGATGGCATCATTTTATCTCATCCACAAAGACAAGACCAAACTGTTACAAACACAATTCCCCTAATGTACATGGGTCCTTAGAGAACTAAATGAGGTGAACAGGCAGATTACCAGTTAAGGCAGGGATCAACAATAAAACAGCATCAGTTTGCCAGCGTTAGCCCACCCAGCGGG
This sequence comes from Pelodiscus sinensis, assembly GCF_049634645.1. Taxonomy (NCBI): domain Eukaryota; kingdom Metazoa; phylum Chordata; order Testudines; family Trionychidae; genus Pelodiscus; species Pelodiscus sinensis. The sequence continues at coordinate 11,650,942 of NC_134731.1, forward strand.
CTGCTGCCACTTTATTTACTTGAGCCTCTGCAGGTATGGGTGATTGCAGCTCCCATTGGTTACGGATAGCCGTTTCCAGCCAATGGAAGCTGCAGGAAGTGGTATCCTGGTCCCTGCCACTTCCCACAGCTCCCATTGGCTAGGAACAGCAATCTGTGGCCTACGGAAGCTTCAATCGACTGTACCTTTGGAGGCGCAAGTAATTATAGCAGTGGCAGCCCACCAGGAGCTTCCGTGGGCCGGTATTTGGCCACCCCTGAGTTAATATAAACAATCCCCTAAATCCCCTACCTGTTTTAGTTTTTTCTTCACATCACAGAGGTTGGGAGAGCAACAAAAAGCCATGTGTGCCAGATAAGCAAATGCAGACTGGCCAAGAGAAAAGGCATCAGTGTAACTGCTGGGAAAACAAAATATTTGGAAATACTTGTGTCAGCTTTACAAAACATTTGGAAGCCACATGTGTGATCAGGGAATCCAGCCTTCTGAGACACACAATTAAACCAAAGAGACAAACTACTAAGGAGTGAGGGCTGTTTCTGCTGTGAAACTGACAAATGTTTTATACACTAGATTTGACAGTGACGTGACAGTCCTACAAATACAGCATTTGCCGGCTCAGTGCAGACTGCATAGCTCATTTAGTCAAGCCTGGTATAGATGCTTTAGAGATCTCCTAAGCAATTGTTTGATGCAATTGATGGGGGTAGAGATCCCCTTCGTTCTTCTGCAGAAATCAGCTGACTCCCTTAAGAATGTGACGTCATTCCTGTTCAGCAAGTGAAACTTTCCCAGTGGCTTTTCCTTGGTTTGATCCCCAAAGCTTAAGACTATTCAAGTTGCAATCCACTAACAGAGTCAGTCTGGAAAAAACAAAAAAAACCCACAGAACATCTGGTGATAGAAGCTTCTAGCCTGATTTCCCAACCAGTCAACCAGAAATAACCATGGCTCCCTTCCATGGATCTTATGGCTTCCTCTCTTTTCAAGCAGATCTTCTCAACCCAAACTCGCTGCCACGAACGGTCCCTCCGTTGTGCCTGCCCAGATGGGTGGAGATCACTGAGCCTGGGCAGGTGGGAGCACAGCCCTTGATGGAATTCAAACTGGCCATGTGTCTCCTTGGAATATTCTTTTGCTTCCTGTTATGAAGCGCTCTAGAATGTTCAGTCCATCTTGATTTCTGGACTGGCTGAACACATCGGCCCCCTGAGCTTGAAACAATAGGCCTCCCCCCAAGGATGTCCGTTGGCCTTGTCCACTCCCACTGACCGAGAGGGGGCAAGGGGAGGACCTTAGTAATTTAGCGCTGAAGAGAAAGCTACATGCTTTACACTGTATTAGCATTTGTCCCCCAGATAGCTCTGGTCCTGAGATTGTGTTATTTATTGGTGTCAAAGAAGAATCAAGTGCTTTAATATTACTTCGTAATCCTCTGCCCTTTTGCACCCTTGGACCTCAAAGCACTTGCCAGACATTAGTGAGTTAAGCCTCACGACACCCCGGGGAGGCATATCAGCACGGCTAGCCCCATGTCACGCGTGAAGCACAGAGAGGTAAAGTAATTTGCCCAAGCTCGCGTCGCACAGGTCACAGAGCCAGGTACAGAATTCATGTCTCCTGTGGCTTAACTGTCAATTTCCTGAGGCTGCACATCCGAGCCACTGTCTCCTCACCTGCGAATTGACGTTCCACATCACTCTTCCGTTGCTCCCCCTGGTTCGACACAAGACTTGTGCAAGCCTCGGTATCTGCCGACGTACCCCCACACAGTATGGAGTCACAGTATGGAACTTTGGGTAACAAATACCGATGTGAAAAGTTCCACTGCCACACTCAACATTTACAGGGATCTGCAAAAACCGCACCGGCCTTCTTTTCACCTTCCCCAAAATAATTCCTTCCTCCTTTACACTGAAGAGGTGTATTGTGGAAGAGCCTGGAGGCAGAGCCAACGGGCTGCAGCCCCATTGAGCCAGGTGCTGTGCAAATACACAGAAAATGACCATCCATGCTACAAAACATTTGCTAGTGTCTGGATCTTTCCCCAGAGCTGCGCAGCAAACAACACGCTGATATTGACTCGGCAAGCTCCGTCACATGCACAGTTCCACGTTCTACACGTAATAGTCTTGCCAAAAAAAAAAAACCCCACCTCTGGCAGAGGAGACTCTGAGAGCAATAGCTCTTTCCTGTTCAGTCCCATGGCTGGGTGGCTGCCACGGCAGAAAGTTTTCCTCCTCTCTGGCAATGGAATGGAGGGGGGCAGCCAGATGTCCTATGAGTCTAGAGTTGGCACTGGACAGCAGGATCTCCCCAGCAGCCATGTGCTTTGCTCTCCCACGGGGCCGGTACATTCCTGCGGGCCCCTGCTAGAGCGACATCAGACCCCAGCAGTGCTGGCAGACTCTCTTCCTGACTCCACTCGCAGCCCCACACGTTTCCGGTGGCTCAAAATATTGTTTCATGCCCATCACTTCTGCTTTGTCACTCCCCAGCCGCTGAGCTGCTCAATTGTTTCCCCCTTGGCCCACACACCAAGTCCATACAAGGAATGCTAAATATCGGTTAATTGAATAGTCGAGTAACCTCAAGAATTCTTATCGGTTAGTCAACTATTCTATAGTCCCCGGCGGTGGGGCTGGCAGCCAGTACGCTCTGGCCCCACTCTCAAGGAGCCCCCTGCCACTCAGAGACAGCAGCGTGGGGTAGCAGCAGCCCATCTGGGGGGCAGTCTGAGCTCCTGGACCAGGATGAGCCGAAACTGACTCAGGCTGCCTGCCTGCCTGCCTGGCTCCTAATACACTTGAAATGCAAAGTCACAGCAGGGGTTGGTCCCAGACCCATCGCAAGCCAGGACTGAGCCAGGCTGCTGGCCAGGCTGCTGAAAAATTACTGGCAACATGTGTGGGGAGGGAAAATGCGTGTAGTCTATAGCATTAACCTATCACCTTTTGCGTATTGGTTAATCGACTACACTATTACATCCCCCTAGTCCATACAACTCGCTGTCTCCTTTAAAGTTGTACACTAGACCGCTACTACCTGGCTGCGTCTAGACTGGTAAATTTTTCTGCAAAAGCAACTGCTTTTGCGGAAAAACTTGTCAGCTGTCTACACTGGCCGCTTGAATTTCCGCAAAAGCGCTGACGATCTCATGTAAGATTGTCAGTGTTCTTGCGGAAATGCTATGCTGCTCCCGTTCGGGCAAAAGCCCTCGTGTGCAAATGCTTTTGCGCAAGAGGGCCAGTGTAGACAACGTGGTATTGTTTTGCGCAAAAAAGCCCCGATCGCAAAAATGGCGATCGGGGCTTTCTTGAGCAAAACCGCGTCTAGATTGGCACGGACACTTTTCCGCAAACAGTGCTTTTGCGGAAAAGTGTCCGTGCCAATCTAGACGCTCTTTTCCGCAAATGCTTTTAACGGAAAAACTTTTCCGTTAAAAGCATTTGCGGAAAATCATGCCAGTCTAGACGTAGCCCCTGTGTCTCTGACCTGGTCTCCTTTCACGTGGACTCTCCCTTGCCACGTGACCTCCCTATTCTGCCAGCATGGAGACCTCCTCTCTTAGCACCAGTAGTAAATATTTCTAGTGTGGTAGCACCCCAAGAGCCCACTCAGGATCAGGCGCCAGCAAGCAGAGAAAAAGACCATCCCTGCCCCCAAAGGGCTTACAGACTTAAGAAGGCACCCCTGTGCTTGGTCATGGCACTCTTTGTGCTTGGAAAGCCCCCTCTGGCCCTGTCTGCTTAATCACCTTCCTCAAGCTCTGTTCCGCCACAAACCCTGTTTTTAACAAATGTCCCCTGCAGCTAACAAGCTGCGTGACCGGAGTCATTCTTGTTCCTGCTCTCTCATGCAATCCCCACCTGCTCCTGTGTGCCTGTGACATTCCTTTGTTGTGTCTTGCTGACCTCACCTTGCCAGACACAGCTGGGACCCTACCACTACTTGTTCTGCGCTATGCCTCCCATATTTTGGGGCACCTGAGAAATTATCGTCCCATGCATGCCTGCCACCACGTCTCACATATTTCATCTCTTCTATTTCTAGGGTGCACTTGCTGTGGAGCTAGGAACATTAACACTAACCAGGGAGCAAGTTGGAATATGGAGGCTGTAAAACCATCATCTTAAATGTGCACATGGATTTTTTTTAAAAAAAATTCATCCTAAAGCTTCAGTTTACAGGTACAACTCCCAGCTTCAGCGATGACATTAGCTCTGGCTCGGAAGACGACATGTTAGCCCACTAGCCTACACTGATGATTTTTCCTTCTTAGTTAACCAGAAAGCTGTCTGGTCTTTCATGTCTCCAAGCTGCCTTTCTTCACCACATCCACTATCTCCTGCATGACTCATCAGTGAAACAATAGATTTTCGTCTGCATCCCACAGCAATGACATACAAAGAGAGCTGTTCCTTCTTGCTTTTGCAGCAGGTAGTGTCACTGAGCTAATGCTGCATTATCGCTCCAACTGCTTTGACAACACACACATAAAATGAATAAATAAAAAGGGGAATCCCAAAATGCAACTGTAATATTTTCAAGCACCTTTGCTTGATTAGAATTAATTGAAAGCCCACTTACTGTATTAATGCACTGCTAATCTAGCCACACATAGATACACACTTAATCTCGTTTTGAAAAGGTTACACTTGTTACAGAAAAAGTGAATGATGCCAGGGTTAAGGTTGATAGCAAGTTCGGCGATCAATCAGGAAAGATGGCATTCTTGCCAAGTAGCCAGGTATCATCCGCACCTACAACTATGCTACCATGTGATGAAAAGATAACAGGTTGGAAGTGGGGATGCCTAACCCTATGGTACCTCCTGCAGGAGGTCTAATCCTGCCCATACACTCCCACTATTATGAATGCCAATAAAAGTCCTGGGTTCATTTTTTATTTGGCACATCTTGATACAGGCCAATATCTAAAACTCAAGTAGACTGAGATTTCCACATCCACTCCACCAAAAATATCCCCACAAAGGAAGAATTGGAGAGAGAGAGAGAGAGAGAGAGAGAGAGAGAGACACACACACACACACACACACACACACACACACACACACACACATGCAGCAGCACCCAGAATGATGATTTTAAAACTACCCTTCTCGTCTTGATCAAAACATTGCAGGCATCTCCCTGCAAGCCAGTGGGAATTGGAAGACAGATTGATGCACCTAAAAGCCTGCCTTTGTGTAGCACAGTGAAGGACAACTTAGGCTAGTGAGTGGGCCGCATGAGCAGCCCTCCTTCATCTCAGCGAGCCACAAGATAGTGGTAACCAAGACCGTCTCCTGGGACAGGGTATTTTAGCCAAGTGTACTTGTGCACTTAGGATATGTGGGATGGGCCGACTGAATTGTAGCACCACTTTGATTCAATGCAGAGGGAGTGCGTGGTTCTCACACTCAGCTTTGTGTGAAATCAGCACGCCCCTCACTTTGTGTGCCCTTCAAGTTTAAAAAACTAGGTGGGCAAAAACCAGCAGACTCTGGCAACCCGGTGCCCAGGCAACGGTAAACAAAAACACCTCATGGGCCACACACGGCCCAGTGGGCTGCAAGTGGCTGACTTCTGGATGGCATACAGTGAATGTCACCACAACCTAAGAAATGAAATAATCACCACTCTAGTGCACACCCCTTACTATCTGCAGGATGAAGATCACATGGGGAGGGGGGAGGGAGATAAGCTGGAGGGAAAATACCGAAGTACAGTTCTTGCTGCTCTATTTTTAATCCCATATATACTATAAACTCCTGGGGGTGCAGCCTGGTTCTTCCTGCAGCAAGAGATGCCCGGATAAACTGCACTGGCACATGAATGAGCAGACCAGCAGCAGGGTGTAAATTATTCTTTAACCCCCCCCCCCCTTGCACTTCTGACTCCTCCCCCTCCCCGGAATGGAGCAGCCCTTCCCCCACCGGGCACACACTCCCCGCTCAGAACGAAAGCACAGCTGTGGCCCAACCCAACAAAAGCCCCACAGGGAGTGTCGGCGGCGCACGTGGTAGAGGGCGGGGCCTGACACGTCATTCCCCCCCCCCCCCCAATGGAACGCACTAGTTTGGAACGCGGCGAGCCAGCAGCACCCTAGATTCCAAATGCGAAAGGAAAGGCATCCCAGCCTTGGCCTGATCCTTCCCCCCCCCCGCAGACGGAATCAGGGCTCTCCCCACCCACCCCATCCCACCATTGGCGGGGGGGAGGAAGGAGAACCACCCAAGGTTCCCCTCTGCACATTTCCAGGAAGGCAGACACACAAAAAAGGGAGGGAGGGAGGAACTGTGTGGCGTGTATCATATGACACTCGATGTCATTTCATTATGCAAAAAGCAACCTCCCCTCGCTCAGCTCTGCTGGAGAACTGCCACCGCCCTAAGCCCTGAAATATAGATTTTTTTTCCCCCACAAGGAACAAAAAAAAGCCATGCACACGTTAAATAGAACAAGGATCATTCTAAGAATTCAACTGCAAAGCAAATCTATGAAGGCAGATTTAGGGGGGGTCATTTTGGCGCATAACTACTCCCTCCCAACCCACCAGCAGAGATACACATTCTTAACACAGCTTTATGTTCTGACCCAAAAAATAAGGCTTCGGTGATTCTTCCTTTCTGAACACGATCGTTTTCACCATTTCAGCAAAGAAAAAAAAAAGTGCTTTGGCAGACTCCCCTCCTACGAGTAAGAGTCTGTGCATTGTACATACATACAGATGAATGAGAGAGGAAAGGTGAGAGACAGCTAATCTTCCGGAAAACCAAGCCTCTCCGATCGCCCACAAGCATGTGTCAGCACATCGCTACTAAATGCTCCACTCCATCCCAAATTAAAGACTTGCCTGGTCCAGAGCTGATTCCCAAGGCTAAAGGGAGGCTGGTTTATCTCCAAGCCCCTTTGCAATCATTCCATAGAATGATTTGGAACGGACTGCAGACCGTGCTTTTTTCTTACAAAATCCGCTTTGGAAGCAAGGGGTACCCTCCACCCGCCTCAGACCCAGTCGGTAACACGCAGTGCAGCGGCGGGTGGCTGAAAGTAAGGCTGCTTTCTTCTAAAAATAAAGACTATATTTCCCCCCGCTTTGGGGAAATGGTGTCCTGTGTCTTTAAACCGCTCTAATTCCGATTTTACATGCTGTCCCCCCCTTACCACGTGTTTTCTGTTGTTGCTGGGCTTGCCATTCCAGAAATCTGGCCGCTTCCAAAAGCGTCTCAATGCTCATCTCTTGGGTTGCCTTTCAGTGGAGGATCCAAAATCTTGGAGACTTAAAAAAACCGGGAGGTCTCCTTCTTCTTTTCTTCTCCCAAGTCAAAATGCCTGATCAAACCACCCCCCCACCCCCGATCCCCTGCGAATCTTCCAGACAAGAAAAGGGTTTGCAACAAGATGGCGATGAGTATGTAACAGAAACACAACAAGAAAAAAGGCCTAACACTGCCCTCGGCTACTATACAGACAGCTGCAGACAAAACCCAGCCTGGATCGGTGTAGGTCACTGGATTGGAACTCGTCAATGCCATTTTGCAGGGGTGGAGTTTAACCACTGCAGGTTTGAGTGAAAACTCTTGCTACAAAAGGGAGCAGATCGGCCAAGGCTCTTATTTGGGATCAATTAAATGTGTTTTTTTTTTAATTCTCCTTTTCTTGATGGATTTGAGTGAGTCACTCAAACGGTCAGATAAGACTATCTTCATGGAACTTTGTTCTAACTTAGTTGTGAACTATCTATCACTAATCAAATAGAATGGGGGGGTAAAATATTTAAATAAATACAAATAAATAAATCAAACACATCTATCTACACTTTAATCCAAAAAGATTCTGTCTCACAAATTAGACTGGCTTTGGTCTGCATGTTACCGACTGGGTCTGAGCAGGTGGAGGGTACCCCTTGCTTTCAATATAATTATTAATTATAATAATTATAGATGGGGGAGGGGAAATTAGGTCATTTTGCTCTCTGTTCTCTTTCCCTGCAGTATTGTTGCCCACAGAATATTTCCGGTCAGCAACCTCAGGTGTTGCAGTTATTATTTATTGGGACCTGATTGTTCAGTGGGGTTAAGTACCTCCAGCTCTGGTGTTAAGAACTTCATCTGGATTTATGGGTGCTTCACACTGCTGAAAACCAGGACCTAAATAAGATACAGCCCTGGTGTCCAACCAGTTATATAGCAATCTAGCCCCACTCAACTGGTCAAACAGCCACATTGTTCAAGCCAACTAGCTACACTTTACCAGCCAAGTAGTCACATGGGGCTAGTGTGTTGGACACCCTGGCTTACACAAATCAGTCACCTGACATTTTATTAACACAAACTGACAGAGATCTTAGAATTTCCACATCAGCTGATTTTTCTCTTCTTTCATGAATTATTTGAAAATACCTCTAACTGTAATAGAAGTCAGTATGAATGACAGGTCTTTCATAAAAACAAAAGAGTGGTGTTTCATAAAAACATGAGTGGTGTGGAGAGGGCCTATAAAGAAAAGTTATTTATTAGTTCCCTAAATAGAAGAACTAGAGGACACCAAATGAAATTAATGGGTAGCAGGTTTAAAACTAATAAAAGAAAGTTCTTCTTCACACAGCGTGTAGTCAACCTGTGGAACTCCTTGCCAGAGGAGGCTGTGAAGGCTAGGACTATAATAGAGTTTAAAGAGAAGCTAGATAATTTCATGGAGGCTAGGTCCATAAAAGGCTATTAGCCAGGGGATAAAATGGTGTCCTTGGCCTCTGTTTGTCAGAGGCTGGAGAGAAATGGCAGGAGACAAATCGCTTGATCATTGTCTTCGGTCCACCCTCTCTGGGGTACCTGGTGCTGGCCACCGTTGGTAGACAGGATACTGGGCTTGAAGGACCTTTGGTCTGACCCAGTACGACCGTTCTTATGTTCTTATATAACCATGACAATGATGCAGTTACTGGTTCTGCAAGACCGCCCTTTGCTCAATATTCAGCACTAGGTTCCTAGAAAGAGGAAGGGTATTGTCCCATCACATCAGTATGAACTTTGCAAATGGGAATGTACAGGGTAGATGAAACAGAAGAGAACATGTGATCATAATTATTCATATATGCCTGTAGCTATCATTGAAAACAAATAAGGTTCCATGTGTAATTCAGGACAAGATAAATTATGTAAATGGAAAAGGCCAAATAGATCACTGAATTCACTTCCTGCCCTTGCAGCACAGGAAGGTAAGTATACACAACAGGGTACAAATACCCATTAAGGCTACATCAGATGTTTCTGCAGGGCAAAAAAGAAACCCACATTTATTTTTACAGACAGGCTTGTTTTCAGTTGCTGAGTGCCAGTTTCTTTTACTTGGTTCGTTCCTGGGAAGGAGGGGTGCCTCTTGCTTTGCGATTACTTTGACAGAGAACGAGACAACTCCATGAGTTGCATGCACTATTATTTTGTACTAAATGATACCCCAGGTCTGGTTGCAAGAGGATGAGAGGTGAGTCCTGGCGCCGGGTTTTCCACCTGCTCCTCCCCCCGCAGTGCGTTTGCATCCGATTACAATATGTCATCCTGCCCCGAGCCAATCCGCTTGGAAAACAACAAGGCATGGAGCAGCTCCACATGGGCACCCTGCTCCGTCTGCCTCCGACGGCGTCTCCTTTAAAGGGCCAGCCACCCTCGGAGTTTCCCCAGCAGCCATGAACAGCGCACTAGAAGAGGAGGAGGGCACGTTACCCCCGGTGAACCCTGATGGCTGCGCCTCCATCAGTGTGCCACCGGGAGAGGGTTTTTCCTTCCCACGCTCCTGGGACGGAGATTCGCACCCGCAGGGGGCCTCGAAGAAAGGGGGAGGCTGCGGCTGAATGAAACAGCCTAAAATGCTCTGAACACGGCGCTCCCGGGAGATGTTTCAGCCAGGGTCAGAAAACTGCAGGGCGCGGGAAGGGGAGGTCCCCGCAGCCAACGGGGCGCGCTGCGTTGGTTACGGAGCCAAAGGAATTACCTCCAATCCAGGGCACCCGGCCGCCGAGCAAGTCGGCGGCAGCCCCGCGGGCTGCGAGATGCACCGGGAGCTGCTGCAACATGGAGCCCCGAAGGCTGTAAAATACCCGGCCGAGCCCAGACACCCGGCGCCCTGGGGTGCGCTCCCCCTACCCCGCAGCGGACGCGCTCTCGGTTCCATGCGCCCACGGAATCGGTGCTTTCCCGTGCGCTGCGCAAGGCATCGTATGGGGGAGAGGGGGTTCAGCGGGCTGTAGTCCGGGGGGTGCTCACACTGAACACCTATGCCGCGAACGGTGCTGGGGGCACAGCGCCAGGTGCGTTAACCTCGGGGACGGCTCCCTTTGACGTTAGGCGATCGGCAATCCCAGGAGAGAGGAAGGCCCCTCCCGCTCCCTTGCAGGTGTTTGATCCCTGGGGGGAGGGTGTATTTGCGAGGATCAAGCAGCCACGCACGCCCCAGCGGGCAGGCTCAGCGTGATGCCTATGGCCCAAAAAGCGCCCAGATCAGCCTCCCCGCTGCACAGTCTCCCCAAGCCCTTGGCCCCAGTTTTTGCCCGCACTGGCTTTCTCCCAGCCTCGTGATGGATGTTGCTGGCGGAGGCTGCTGCATTTGGAGGATGGAGGAGGAAGAGGTGGGGGGGGGGGTGCAGGCGGGGGGAGGAGGGGAAAGGCAAAGCCGCCTCTTCTGCGGCGTTTCACCCTCCCCAGTAAATCAGGCAACCCAACGTGGAGGGGGGCGGAGCTCCGGGCCTTACACCAGCCGCCTGATCTGGCAGAGGGAGGCGGAGCACAGTCACCTCGGGCAGGATAATCTGTCTAGTCATGGCTTGCGCTGGCCAAGCCTGCTCCTTAAAGGGCCCGTGCGCCATTTCTCCCAGGGCCCCGCCGGGGAAACACGTGAGGCGGCTCGACAGGGAAGTTCGCGCAGCGCAGGGGAAAATGGAGCTGGCTCTGCCCTGCCTTTCAATACAGGGAGTTCCCTGGCGTGATTCATCCCTGCACAGAGAAGGGAAAGCAGCCTGCGAGCGCCACAGGTGGTGTAAAAAAATCAGCACCAAAGGCTTAAAAAATAAAGGCCTGATCTTGCAAAGCACCATCACTCAGCTCCACTTGTTTTAGAACATAACAGCCACTAGACTGGGTCAAACTAACAAGCCATCTAGCCCAGTGTTTCTCAACCTTTTTTTGTATAAAGTAGCCATCACTGGATAGTTCTCTGAAAACATCCACTCAATGTGCAGCGGCAGTCAAAAAAGCAAATAGAATGTTAGGAATCATTAAAAAGGGGATAGAGAGAGATCTTGCAAAATTAGTCCCCATCATATTGTATGTATAGTTGGGATTATTTTTTCCAATGTGCATTACTTTACATTTATCAACATTACATTTCATTTGCCAGTTTGTTGCCCAGTCACTTAGTTTGGTGAGATCTTTTCGAAGCGCTTCACAGTTTGCTTTGGTCTTAACTATCTTGAGCAGTTTGGTATCATCTGCAAATTTTGCCATCTCACTGTTTACCCCTCTCTCTAGATCATGTATAAATAAGTTGAATAGAATTGGTCTCAGGACAGACCCTTGGGGGACCCCGTTAGTTACCTCTCTCCACTCTGAAAACTAACCATTTATTCCCACACTTTGCTTCCTGTCTTTTAACCAGTTATCAATCCATGAAAGGACCTTCCCACTTATCCCATGACAACTTACTTTACTTAAGAGCCTTTAGTGAGAGGCCTTGTCAAAGACTTTCTGGAAATCTAAGTACAGTATCTTCACTGGATCCCCCTTGTCCACATTTTTGCTGACCCCCCTCAAAGAACTCTAGCAGATTAGTAAGGCACCCTCTTCAGTGAGGATGCCTGCTAAGCTCCCATGTTCCCTCGAATCTTTTCCACCCATGTGTGGATTTTTCCATCCATGTGCAGAATAATTTTTTTGTGTGCACTGAGGCATGTGCATCTCCAGCAGAAACAAAACCTACCTGTGGGTGCTCTGCTAACCCACTGGGCGGCATTGGAATTTCTCCTGAATAGCTGCACAAGCAACTCGGAAAGTCAGGCCCTAAGCACCAGATCCTGCAAAACCAAGCACCTCTGAGCTGCTGGCCTGAAGAACAGCTCTGGGTACACACTAGAGCTGGTCTCTCGCAACAGCAGAAGCTGGTCCAATAAAAGATATTTTCCGGCCCACCTTGCCTCTCTAACGTCCTTCGACCGACATGGCTACACCCCTGCACTCCACTCCCGGTGCAGGTTCCTCATTGGAAGTCTCTGTCCAAGGGCCGCTCAGCCCTTTGCACAATCCGGCCCTAAATTAGGGGTCTCAGTCTCCCAGCCAGGGAGTGGGCCAGTCCTGGCCAGAGCAATCTTGCATGGGACTGTCCGTTACCAGCCCCCAAACCCTACCCTTCCTGACATTGCCCTGCCCTCGATAGGGTTGCCAGGTGTCCGGTATCCTACCGGACAGTCCAGTATTTGAGCCCTCTGCCCAGTAAAAAAAATAATCAGACAATACCGGACACGTGCAGTGTCCGGTATTCTCTGATTTTTCCGTCTGGGCACCAGACGGAAGCCTGATGTGGGCAGCTCTGCCGCTGCCAGGCTTCTGCGCAATCACAGGCTCCCAGCAGCATTCGCAGCCCCGCCTCCTGGCTGGGAGGCGGGGCCACAATCGCTGCTCGGTGCCTCTGGTTGCATCAGAAGCCTGGCGGGGGCAGGGGGAGTGGCTGGAAGTCCCAGCCACTCCCCCCGCCCCCACCAGGCTTCTGTGCAATCACAAGCTCCCAGCGGCGTTCGCGGCCCCACCTCCCAGCTAGGAGGCAGGGCTGTGATCGCCGCTTATCCCGTGTTCCTTCTTTCTTTTGTTTGCTCGACCAAAAAATACCATATTTTTTGGGAGACCATCTGGCAACCCTGTCCCCTGAGCATGCAGCTTGGAGGACCACGGGGGCGGGACCTGGCACTGTGCAAAGCTGTGCTCACTTCCCCACGGCTCCTGCCGCCACAGGGAATGTGGAGGGGGCCGCTGCTGCCCCTGCCCTGCACCAGGCCTCTCCAGGGTCCTTGAAGCCGTGTTCTTAGAGGACAGGATGCCATGGGGGGAGCAGGGCGATGGCAGGAAGGGGCGGGACTTGGGGGCTAATAACGGACAGCCCTCCCCCAGCCTGCCAGGAATCCTGGGGAGGATTGTGCTATTGCTCCAGCTGGGACTGGGCTGCAGGCCAGGAGTCTGAGACCCCCTCCTCTAAAGGACTGGGGACTCCAGCTGCTCCTTGGCAAAGCAACTCAAACCGCCCCCGGTTGATAGGTTCTAACTCCCAAACAGATCAAATATTTCAACTATGTTGGAAACAGCGCAATTAAAACACCAAAGGAGAAAGGGCTAGAAATGGGGAAAGAATAAAAAGCAGAGAAAAATGGGGACGGGACCTGTAACGCTACTCCCCACCGCACCGATCGTGTCTTTCCCCCTACTGGGGTGACTGTAGTGTCGGTGAAAGGTACGGTAGCTTGACAGCCCATGCGACTGCCTGAAAATTGTAACAGAAGGCCCAATTCTGAAGGAAGGATAAAAGACACAAAAAAGCAGTTTCTGATCTAGACATAAGTTTTGTTTGAACAATTAGCTACTTTGCATTATATAAAGTCTGGAGAACCGCAGAGGTGCCCACAGATCCATGCCCACAGCGTGAGCCCATGGATTGCCAAGAGAAGGACAGGTTAGGAATCAGCTTTTGGTAACAACAAAACCTTGCCTCTGGCATATTAGAAATCTCCCATCTATTGTGCTGGAAACTTCTCAGCGATCAAATAGAGCTAAGTGATGGGCAAATATAAGAGCCAAATAGTAGCTCCACTAATTTGTATTTGTCTAATACTTTCCCCCACAGGTCTAGAAGCCCTTTCCACATGTTAATGTTGTAAGTCTCACAGCACCCCCATGAGGTAGCTCTAATCCTTGTTTTATAAACTTAAAAAACAACAGATAGTCTGTTAACTCTTTAAAGACTAGCCCCTCTCAGTTCAAATTAGCTTGTCTTCACCAGATCCGCTCATTCGAACCCCGGAAGCTTCGATCGTCTCTGTAGTGTAGACGTACCCAGGGCCGGACCGAGCCATTACAGCGCCCCGGGCAGACAGTTTAATTGCACCCCGGGTTGGGGTAGGGTGCATGCGCAGCCCCGCCCCCGCCCAGCGTGTGGGGGAGGGCGCATGCACGGCCCCGCCCCCGCCCGGCGTGTGGGGGAGGGCGCATGCACGGCCCCGCCCCCGCCCGGCGTGTGGGGGAGGGCACATGCGCAGCCCCACCCCCGCCCGGCGTGGGGGGGAGGGCACATGCATGGCCCCGCCCCCGCCCGGCGTGTGGGGGACGGCGTGCGGATCTGGTGGCAGCAGGACCCACGTGCCCGGCGCAGCCCAGCCTGGCTACTGTCGCTGGTGCACAGCCCGGGGTGGGCTGAGCCTGGCTGTGCAGGGCCCTGCGACCGTGGGGGGAAGGGCGCTGCTGGCCAGCGCTACGGGGGTTAACGTGGCCCCCGCCCCAGGCGGATGCTGCAGGGTGGACACTGGGTGATGCTGCAGCCCACACAGCGCCCCTTATAGCTGCCATCAGGCGTCCCCCCATAGATTGGTGCCCTGGGCAGCTGCCCAGCTAGCCCATGCCTTAATCCGGCCCTGGACGTACCCTATCTGAGCAGCAACCACCAGAGTCAATCCATCCTGGCCCCTTGGGTATAACTTTTTATAATCCTGACCCATGCTCTGTGACTGAGACCAAAGAACACAGACCAGTTGAACCTCTCTAGTCCGGGACTCTCTGGTCTGGCAACATCTGTGGTCCAGCATGGTTGGGGAGTCTGCAGGAGCTCCGGGGGCAGAGATCAGTGGCCAGAGCTGGAGCCTAGCGGCTTGGAGCAGAGGTACTGGCATTGGCCTTCCCTGGTCCAGCATCCTCAGGGCCTGACTGATCCCAAATCAGGGAGTTTGCTGGACCAGGGGAGGTCAATGCCTGCCCCTCTGTTGCTGCCCTCTGGATCCCAAGGGTGCTGGGCTAGGGAGGTCCATCCTGTAGCTCAGCCTTATTCCATCCCGCACTCAAGCTATAGTAGGAGTCCTTAGCTGTGAGATAATGAAAAGCTGTATAGAGGCCAGGCCCAGGAACTATATCACATCACGCTCTGGACTCGCGCATTATAAATCCCCATCGGGGTTAGGCATCCCCAGCTAACATCTCCTTGCCCACACTAAGGACAACAATGTGTTTCAGATCCTGTGAGCTAGCACGTTGTCTGACCTGCTGCCTTTTCACAGCACAGTCCAGGGTCAGCGACCCAGTGCCCTACTCCAGCGCTTTTCACACTTTTTTCTCAGAACCCAGTTGAAGAAAATGGTTGATGCTGTGACCCAACATAACTGGGCCCAGGGACAGGGCTGAAGATGAGAGCTTTGGAGTGTGGGAGGGGGCTCTTGCTTGGTGAGGAGGGTCGGGGCTGGGGCAGGAGGGGCTTACCTGGAGTGGCTCCCAGTCAGCGGTGCAGCGGGGGGGCTAAGGCAGCTTCCTGCCTCTCCTGGCACCGCAGACCATGCTGCCCCCAGAAGCAGCCAGCAGCAGGTTCCCAGCCAACGGGAGTGAGGAGCTAGTGCTCATGGAAGGGGCAGCCCCCTCCTCCCACGTAAGAGCTGGGCCTGTTGCTGGCTGCTTCTGGGGTGCAGCACAATCTGGGGTGCCAGGACAGGCAAGAAGCTGCCTTAGCAGCCCCACTGGTTGCTGCAGGGGGCTCAGGTGACAAGCCCCAGTGCCCAACATTCCACGACCCAGTCCTGGCTCATGACCGTAGTTTGAAAACCCGTGGACTAGACTTTGTTCTAAAAGCTGGATAACCCAAACCACCCCCCAGAACCAGCGGCATCCCCAGACAGCCGCAGCCAAGTCCTGGGAGTCTCAAGAAGTTTGGTTTCGTTTTTCGTGGGAGGCAGCCCCAGCAAAGTCCAACACCTGCCCTACCTTCCTCGTCAGCTCGTCACCAATAAACGGCCCCACTATGGAGTCTCACACACCATCTAGCATCTCCATCACCCAGAGTGGATCCATATAACACTACCTGGCATTTTTCAACTGCAGCACGACGTCAATAACTGATTAGTCTTCACAGTTATTAAGGTGAGTGAGATTGTCTTGCTTTTATTGAGAAGCCAAAATGCAGATGGATCCAGTGCCTTGTCCAAAGCCGCTGTCAGAATGACCCTCAGAGCTAGGACTGCTGCTGCTTCAAATGCTGAAGTCTTTTGCCTTCTCTTATTTATTTTTTTTAATCCGATATTTTAAATTTCATTTCAATAATCTCCCCCAGCCTCCATCATGCAATATTTCTGGAGGACCCAAGATCTCTGTGGAGGCCATTCTCCAAATAGGTCACTTACCCTCTTTGGTGTTACCAATCTGGGGGAGGAAAAATAAATAAATGAAATAAAAAAGGACTAGAGAATTGTAATGCAACATCGCTTTGTCTCAGTGCCTCTTAAAGGGAGGTTGCGTCACTTACCACAGTAGCACATGCAGGACAAAAGCCCAGTTATTTGGTGTTGCCAACTAATAATTCAGTCAGAATTTCAGATGACAGCATAAAGGCCGTGATTGTCAAGCAAAGCTTTCAGTGTAGCAGGGCACGCCAAGGAGGGAAAGAGCCCGCTTGCTCTGTTCTCTGTAGCAATGTAAAAAAGAAGTTTTAAGTATGCGGAGTGGGAAAAAGCATTACAACATTGCCTTCTACAGTCCCTTTCCCACAAGGGCCAGATCCTGTCTGGTGTAAATCAGGACTGTGTTTAATTAAACACCAGATGTGCATCTGTACACCCTGCAACCTGAAGGCTGTGTAATCCAGAGGCACTGAGACCACTAACAAGGGAGAGTGAAGTCACAAGTCATCCTAGTCACGGTTGTGTGGGGGAGAGTGTGCTAGTGTGCCCCAGGCTCTCTTGTTATTGATCATGCTCTGGAGGAATGAACCCACACAAACCACACTGGGGGAGTGGACTATGAACTGTATCCCTACAAACCAGGCCCCAGACTTGCTCCCTTAGACTGGAGATGCTTACATACAGAGTGTGCTAGTGTTTAAAACAAGCCAAAGGAGGTATTTCTTCACACAACGCACAATCAAGCTGTGGAACTCCTTGCCATAAGATGTTGTGAAGACTGGGACTCCAAAAAGAACTAGATAAATTCATGGAGGAAGGTCCATCAATGCCTATTGGGCAGGAATGGTGTCCCTCACCTCTGTCAGAAGCTGGTAATGAGCAACAGGGGGTGGATCACTTGATTATCTGTTCTCTTCATTCCCTCTGGGGCACCTGGGATCACTGTCAGAAGACCCATTATGGCTGTTCTTATGATGATGTGCTGTTTGCTGCATACGGATCCTGCTGCCACACTGTAAAAGATACAGGATGAGGTCATGCAAATGAGGGACATGGACAGCATGCAGACAGCACGGGCGGTGGGTGAAGTCCCAACTGGGGAAGGCAAGCCGAAGCTCCGCCCCTTCCACCTGAGGCCCCGCCCCCTCCACCCAAAGCCCTGCCCCTTCCCCCGAGACCATGTCCCTTCAACAACCCCCCGCCAGCCAAGACCCACCCAGCCCCAGCTGAGGGCCCTGGCAGTGTGTTAGTGCCAAGCCTGTGCAGACAAGCCCTATGGAAAACTGCCCAAATTTCAGTGCAGGCAACACATCTGCCATCCCAGAAGTCGTCTGCTGCTGATTCCAGATACTTTGTCTGCAAGGCTTTCCAAACATGGCCCGTCTGGCGAAAAATCGCCAAGGTGGGCAACGTTGTTCCTGCCGGACAGAGCTGCTGCTCTTGTTCTGTCCCGGGGCCGAGTGGGACTTGCTGGCCCTGGGTCACCCTGGAGGCGCTGTCCTGATGGGCTCACAGGAAGGGGAATGTTTCCACTGTGCTCAATATGCTCCCTCTGCTGGCACCCAAGGAACGAAGATGAGGAGGCATCTGGCTCAGGTGCACAGAGACAAGCACCAGAATGGGCATGGGGTTGGACCAGTAGATTGGGGCCAGGTTTCAGGGGGAATAGGCCTGGGGTTGAGAGGAGTGTAAGGAAGTCTGGGACTGACTGAGCAAGGAAACTGGGACTAGGATAGGAGGTGGGAGGGGGATATGTAATGAACACCTGCATGAGAAGTGTGGGTAGCAGGCTTGGAGTGGGAACAAGCTGGAGAGGACCCAAGCTTGGTGGGAAATGAGGCAGCAGAGTCTGTGACCACAGGCAAAACATTCCGCCCCTGAATCTGGAATGGACCCTGAGGTCCCTGAGGCTCACCTTTCCCCGGTTGTCAGTAAATATGTGTGAAACCCATTGGCACAACATGTGTGTCATTCTCCTCCGGTGTCTGGTCTAAAGAATGATAACCTAGGGTGTGTCTAGACTACATGCCTCCGTCGATGGAGCCATGTAGATTAGGCTGATCGGCAAAGGGAAATGAAGCCACGATTTAAATAATCGCGGCTTCATTTAAATTTAAATGGCTGCCGCGCTGAGCCGACAAACAGCTGATCAGCTGTTTGTCGGCTCAGCGCGCTAGTCTGGACGCTCCCGCGCTGACCTGAAAGCCCTTTATCGACCTCTCCATTATGCCTCGTAGGATGAGGTTTACCGGGGAGGTCGATAAAGGGCTTTCATGTCAGCAGGGGAGCGTCCAGACTAGCGCGCTGAGCCGACAAACAGCTGATCAGCTGTCTGTCAGCTCAGCGCGGCAGCCATGTAAATTTAAATGAAGCCGCGATTATTTAAATCGTGGCTTCATTTCCCTTTGCCGAACAAACAAATCTACATGGCTCCGTCGACGGAGCCATGTAGTTTAGACGTACCCTACTACTGTTGCTGTCGGTTACCCAACTACCTTGAGTGGCAGAAGTCTGTGCTGTGGATCTAAGCATTTCAACCCAATGAGGGTGTCAGTGTGATTCCACATGATAGAATTTTCCATTTGCATTTTAGAACACCTAGGAAATTACACACAAAAAACTACAGTAAAGGGAGAGTAGGAAGGTGGCAAAGTCAAACGTTTAGGGCATGTCTACACTAGAAAATTACTGTGAAATAACTACATTCAAAATAATAACCCTCAAAATAGCATGTCCACACTGTAGGGGAGCCTTGAAATTAGTTTGAGGCAGGCTCCGTTATTGTGGATGCGCTACCTTGCCTTAGAGCTGCAGGAAGCACTGGGGTGTAATTACTTTGAATTACTCTAGGGAGTAGTTATTTCAAAATAGCAGCAGCGGCGCATCCATACTAACGCTATTTCAAAGTAACAGGGTTGGTAGTGTGGACACTCCACTTATTATTTCAAAATAAGGGGGCATTATTTTGAAATAATCATAGAACACTAGAACTGGAAGGAACCTTGAGAAATCACCAAGTCTAGTCCCCTGCCCTCACGGCAGGTCCAAGCACCGTCTAGATCATCCCTGATAGATGTCTATCCAACCTGCTCTTAAATATCTCTAGTGATGGAGATTCCATAACCTCACTAGGCAATTTATTCCAGCGTTTAACCCCCCTGACAGTTAGGAAATTTTTCCTAATGTCTAACCTAAACCTCCCTTGCTGTAATTTAAGCCCATTGCTTCTTGTCCTATCATCAGAGGCCAAGGAGAACAATTTTTCTCCCTCCTCCTTGTAAAACCCTCTTAGATACTTGAAAACTGCTATCATGTCCCCTCTCAGTCATCTCTTTTCTAAACTAAACAAGCCCAGTTCTTTCAGTCTTCCCTCATAGCTCATGTTTTCTAGGCCTTTAATCATTTTTGTTGCTCTTTTCAGGACCTTCTCCAATTTTTCCACATCTTTCTTGAAATGTAGTGCCGAGACCTGGACACAATATTCCAGCTGGGGCCTAATCAGCACAGAGCAGAGCAGAAGAGTGACCTCTTGTGTCTTGCTCACAACATTCCTGTTAATGACTCCCAGAATCATATTTGCTTTTTTTGCGCACTCCCTAGTGTGGACCAGGGCTTAGAAACCAGGAAATGCCAGATGGGGAACAGCATATGTCAAAAGTGAACATTAATTTTGGGTGCCCAATTTCAGATGCCCATGGTCCGACTTTTCGGAGAACTTAGCACTTTACGTATGCAAGTGCAGCCTCCATTTACTTCAGTTGCAGCTGTGTGTTTTCAGCTTTTCTGCAAATCAAATCAGGCACCAGAGAACGAGGAAAACAAATAGTGGCCACTGGTGAAAAGTTTTAGTGACTTACCTAGCATCACATGGGAATTCTGCGGTGGAAACAGGTAGAATCTAATATTCTACTGCCTTAACCACAGACCCATCTTCTCTTCCTGCAATCCTCTGCCTTGTTCATTAAGCACCTTCCAACTTTTGCAACAAATAATGCATGAGTCTCATAGACAAGAACCTTTCACTACACAACCCTGATTCATCTCTGAACATGGCCTATGGGTTCTGATTTGCAGAAATGCTGAAAACTCACAGTCTTGGCTGAAGTCAATGGGAGCTGCACTTGAGTACATAAGGCCAGGGTCCTATAGAAGAAATAATATGATCCTGTAATTATGGCCTGGATCATAATGCACATAAAAGAGCTGATTTGAGGATACATGGGCAATGGAGCGGATTTAAAGATACACAGGCAATGTTAATTGTGGCATTTAACTTGTTCTTTTAACGTCATCCTAGGATTGACCTAACAGAGTGAATGTTGAAGATGAGCCAGAAAAATAGGATGAACCTGAAATTGGATTGCTTCTCAATAAACCTTACAGAAAAGAGATACAGGGAAGAAATTTGGAGTAGTGCTCTGTTTTGGAACTATCAGGCAAGTCCGGGTAAATATGCTTGTGTTCCTATGTATGGCCTTTTTCGGGAACGGATAACTAATTTCTTATCAAAAGTTTTGGTTTACAAATAATACCAGGTTACACTGCAAAAGGCATAATTGGGCTTCTTTGTAACTACAAACGTTATGCTTTTGTTTGTTACAGCTCCCTAATACTGCTTTATAGCCAGCTGTCAAAACAGCCAACTGCCGTGCATATATTAGCCACAAGTAGAAATATCATAAACTATTCGTTTTTTGCAAATTGGTTAAAAATAAGGGAAACTTCCAATTCATTTTTCTTTTTTGAATCGGATCTGTATTAAAAATACAACAAGCAATTGTAGCAGAGCATGTGTTAAAAACATGGCTTGGTAAGGAAATGATTTCAGATTCACTGGAATAGCTGGGGCCTGTGTCATGTTAGCTGATTAAAAGGAGGCAAAATTCTGCCTCTAATTGTCTAGTAACCTCTTTTGCAACACTAATCTCCACGGACAGCTCATTGTTCTAAAACCTTTAGTCCAGTGGGCTCTTGCTTGTCTGGCAGCTGGATGTCCAAATTACTGCTCATATCAGACAAAGTAACACTTCGTACACAGCGCCTGATTAAAATCATTTATTGAGGGCTTTTGGACCCAACTAATACAATAATTTGGGAAATCATCCAAAATCCATCTATTTGCCACTGGAGAATTATGCTAAGGACATTTTTTGCTGAATCATTTGATCCTGTTGCCATGTGCAGCCATGTCACCAAACAGTCCAGTTATTTGGCTTGACTGCTTCAATTCTCATTGGGAGCTTTTAAACTCTGCAGATATGCGGCAAAAACACAGCAAGTCAAACTCTGCCCTGCCTTATAGCCTGTAGCTTATGGAGGGAGCAGAACTTGATCTATGCTGCATAGCTGAAGGTGGAAGTTCAGGTTTTGATGGTGCCCAAGTGTATTTTTCGTTTATGGGTTTTGGTTTTTATCACTCACATTTTATTAAAGTCGGAGCCTTTTCTCATAGAAACGGCTCATTCCAGTACAGAAGAGATCCACACCTTGGTGAGCTCTGTGCTGCACTTATTCCCCTTTATTCAGCTCTGGTGAGGCCACATCTGGAATATCGTGTCCAGTTCTGGACCCCCCACTATAGCAAGGATGTGGACGCACTGGAGAGGATCCAGCACAGGGTAACCAAAATGATTAGGGGGCTGGAACGCATGATCTATGAGGAGAGGCTGAGGGATTTGGGTTTGTTTAGTCTGAAGAGAAGATTGAGGGGGGATTTGATAGCAGCCTTCAACTTCCTTGTAGGGAGGTTCCAAAGAGGATGGAGAGAGGCTGTTCTCAGCAGTGACGGATGGCAGAACAAGGAGCAATGGGCTCAAGTTACAGTGGGGGAGGTCTAGGTTGCATATTAGGAAAAACTATTTCCCTGAGGGGGGGGGGGAGGGCCGTGGGAGAAGCACTGGAATGGGTTACGTAGGGAGGGGGTGGACTCTCCATCCCTAGAGGTTTTTAAGTCTCGGCCTGACAAAGCCCTGGCTGGGTTGATTTAGTTGGGATTGGTCCTGCCTTGGGCAGGGGGCTGGACTTGATGACCTCCTGAGGTCTCTTCCAGCGCTATGATTCTATTCTAGTGCTCTTTATCTGGGCTACTCCTGAAAGCCACACAGGTCGCAAATGATGGCAGGATGCATAGCTGGGCAGAGGACTTCCCCCAGAAGTCACTGAGCATAGGGCTGTGAGACCAGTACCATCGGCTTATTCTTTAGCAACCCTGCTTGAAAGCTCAGCATGTCGGATAGAAATGTCACTCTCCTGTTCTCCTGGAACCACCTGTTCTCTTGTTTCTATCTCAGAAGCACAGGAATGGCCAACACTCCCCCCAAGGTACAATCCAGAAAGTTTTGGCAGCAGGGCCTGAGGAGAGTGAAATTTTCTTCGTTTTGGTCTATTCCCCAGATCCGATGTGATATCCAGGCCAGCGGTTTTCAAACTTTTTCCTCTTATGACCCAGTTGAAAAGAATCGTTGATGCTACGATTCAACATAACGTGACTGGAGGGTCGGGTCCGGGATGGGGCTGAGGAGAACTTTGGGGTGCAGGAGGGGGCTCTGGCTGGGACAGGAGGGGCTTACCTTGAACAGCTCCCACTCAGCAGTGCAGCAGGGGTGCTAAGGCAGCTTCTTGCTTCTCCTGGCACCACCAACGATGTTGCCCCCAGAAGCAGCCAGCAACGGAGTCTGTCAGTGGGAGCGTAGAGCTAGTGCTCAAGTCCTGCGCGCTCTTCCCTCCCTGCAGGAGCCGGGCCTGCTGCCGGCTGCTTCTGGGGCACAGCACAGTCTGAGGTGCCAGGACGGGCAGGAAGCTGCCTTAGCAACCCCCACCTGTTACTCCCCATCAATGAGACTCAGAGCCTGTCGTTCCACAACCCAGTACTGGGTCGCGACCCCTACTTTGAAAACCACTGTGCTAGAGGGCAGAATCCCAAGCCTTCCATTCCTTTTCAAGTGGATGTGGTTTGGTAGGTCTGTATTTTATTGAGGCGGTGGAAGGATGTTGAGGTTTTGGGCTTTTCCTACTTGTCCCACTCTGTGGTTTGTTTAGTACACGTTGCCCTTTTGTAACTATTCAGTCAGGTTTATCCCTGGTGAAATAAACCTGAAATCAATAGAGTTGCACCAAGAATAAACCTGGCTCAATTTCTTGTAGGAGCTGAGTGATGATTTCGGCTACCAGAGTAAAGCATGAAGGCTGGTGGCCAGGGCATATTTTACTGTCCTAAATAGGGTAAAAAAAAAAACCCACCAATATAATGCCATACTGTATGTTGTGAAATGTGCTGTCCTTCAGTTTTTGTGAGGGGCACGCTATATGGATATTTGGATTTAAGTAGGTAAAATTAAAATGAGGTCAGTTACATGCAGAAGGAGCACATGCACAAGCAGGGGTTATTGGACTCCTGTTTTCTCTGACCAACATCCTTCTAACAAGGAAGGAAAATAAATCACATGTGAAAATAAGAAATAGGCACTGCGGATAAATTCTTATAGTCCAATGTCATACATTCTTATCCCTTTATAAGTATTACATAATATTCTAAGCCTCTAACAGCATATTGTAGATCGTGTAGCAATCACTTGGATGTTTTAAACTAGTGTTTCTCAACCTTTTATTAAAAAAGTACCCCCTTTTTTAAAAAAAATTATAAGTAGCCCCAGTACCTACAGTTTTCAGACACAAAATTTTTTTCTACCATTGCAGCACATTTGTTTAAACAACTTAATCATTGCCAGGTGGGCAATGAAATTTTTGGGTGTAAAAACTACAAAAATAATAAAGCACTGTAAAACTTAAAGCAAAAATTCAGTTTGCCAAATTTCAGTTGTGTTGATGTTCCCCCTCGGACTTCTTTTGAGTAGCCCTAAGGGTACCACTAATTGAGAAACACGATTTTAGACCTTTCCTGTCTGGACCTTGTCGGTCTGGACGTAGGAGAAGAACTCTAATCCAGATAAGGATGTGACAGTTCTCCTTTTGCTCATTCTGTTCTGGCTTCCTTTTGCCTATTACACTACAGGTAGGTCTACACTGCAACACTATTTCAAAATAACTAGCACTATTCTGAAATAACTTAGTCTGCATCTACCCAGCAGGCAGCTATTTTGAAATAGTATCAAAATACTGTCAAACTGGAGGACTTCTTACTCTGACTCCTGTAGCCCTCATTGTATGAGGAATAAGGGAAATCGGAGGAAGAGTGCTCTATTGTGAAATAAGTGCTGTGTAGACACTTCCTATGTCAAAATAAGCTACGCAATCGACGTGGCTCAATTTGAGTAGCTTATTTCAGATTAAGCCCTGCAATGTAGACGCACCCAAAGCCATAAGCAAAACTTGGTGAGACAAGTTTTTAAACAGTCTGCTTCTTTGTCATATTTGCAGTTCAGCCTATGATTTTTGTTTAATTTTTTTCCCATTGAAGGAAATTACTTGCATTTGGTTCTCTTGCAGAAGAGGTGTGGATCAGGATGTTGGTTTTGCTGTTGTTGAGTTTATCAGGAACAGCTGTCGGGGGTGTGTTCTTGGACAGTCTCTTAACTCATAGGGCATGAGGGCTGCAGCATGTTCACTTTGGGGCAGCCAGTGATCGCCCAGTTCCCCTCCCCCTCCCACAGCTACACGGCTGCTGAGCCTACGTGAAAACTTTCGGTCAGCTGCAGGCGTTCTGCTGTGTCACGGAATGCAAGCGCCCAGCTGTCTGCATGTTTTTCTCATTTGGAAAGCAGCATGTATGGAAAAATCCTCTCACGCTGCATTGATGGCTGAGAAACAGTAGTTATCAGAGCCTCGAGACACGCTGGCTTGGATGATTTTGAACAGTTCTATATGAACAGACCGTGGCAGCGAGACCTGCTGTTGTGCCACATTTTTGCTGCCAAGGTTTATTAAAAATAAAAAGACAAAAATCACACAGGTAGGAAACTCTTCTTTCCCAGTTTACAAAACTAACGACTTACAATGCAAACTGGGCGCTGCACTCCCTTTTATAAAATTAATTTGCTTTCACTACGTATGCCATGTCTACGGCTTTTGGTTTGGAGATGGAAACCAGACCTGTGTGTGCTGCTGTTTCCGGTCAGTTTCACTTTCAGGTGCTCGGTTATCTAAGGTCTTGATGTGTCATAGTAGCTAGGTCCGTCACAACATGCTTGCAAAATAGGGCAGACTATTGTCCCCAGTTTCCAGAAGGGGATGGTAGGTACAAGGCAGACCCTGTGATGTACCCCAGGGCACACAGGAAACGTGGCAGAGCCGGGAACTGAAGCTAGGTCTCTCAAGTAGCAGTCTTATGGCCTGTTGGAGCATGTTGTCCTTTAAGAACAGAGCCCTGGATCTCTGACGCCCAGTCCAATGTTCTAACCATGCATACTAGAACATGACAACATTGGTAAGCACTGTCTTCTCAAACACAAGCTTCTCTAAGGGTATGTCTAGATTACATGCCTCTGCTGGCAGAGGCATGTAAATTAGACTACCCGACATAGACAATGAAGCAGGGATTTAAATATCCCCCACTTCATTAAAATAAAAATGGCTGCCACGCTGTGCCAGCTCAGCTGCTCAATCGGCACAAGGCAGCAGTCAAGACATGGATCGGTTGGCAAGGAAAGCCTTTGCCAACCGATCCTGTAAACCTTGTTTCACAAGGCAGAAGGGAGCGGTCCGCAAAGGCTTTCCGTGTCGACCGATCCACATCTTGACTGCTGCATTGTGCCGACGATCAGCTGATCCAGCACAGTGCGGTGGCTGTGGATTTTTATTTTAATGAAGTGGGGGATATTTAAATCCCCGCTTCATTGACTATGTCAGGTAGTCTAATTTACATGCCCCTGTTGGCAGAGGCATGTAGTCTAGACATAACCTAGAAGGCCCTGATACAGCAACATATATGGTAGGTGAATCTTTCCATTGAAGTCAACTCAACTGCTAAAGCTAAGCGCATGCCTAAATACTTTGCTGAACTGGGGCCTTCCTATGGGGCAAAACCAAGAGGTCTAAGAAGCTATTCTAGTTGCCCTTATTGAAAAATTAGACTTCATCTTAATATTTTGGCCTTTGAATGCAGGTGCTACAGTAGTGAAAATAACCTGTAGTCTTGCCTTACTGGATTCCTATAGGGTCTTTGTTCTAGGAAGAGATTCATTGCCGAGTTTTTTTAAACATTACAAGACAAGGCAACTTCAGTCTGAGAGGAGGGGCAGTGAGCCAGCTGAAGGCTGGTGCACCACTTAATTCCAGAGGGCTTAAGCAATGCACAAATCACATCTGGGCCTTCTATGCAGGAAGGAATCCCCTGCCTACTGCAATACAAATGCAATGTAGGATGTAATTGTAAAGGACAAATATGCCACCTTCTGGCAACTGAAGGAAGGGCTGAATTTAATCGAACTACAAATCAAATCCTAGGCTCCGTCTAGATTGCATCGCTTTTTCGTAAAAGGGATGCAAATTAGATGTATCACAATTGCAAATGAAGCGGGGATTTAAATCTCCCCCGCTTCAGTAGCATAAAAATAGCTGCCGCTTTTTTTCAGCACAGAGCTTTGCCGGAAAAAAGCGCCAGTCTAGATGCGGATCTTTCAGAAAATAAAGCCTTTTCCGAAAGATCCTTATCCCTCTTAAAATAAGGGATCTTTCGGAAAAGGCTTTATTTTCCAATAGATCCGCATCTAGACTGGCGCTTTTTTCTGGCAAAGCTCCGTGCTGAAAAAAAGCGGCAGCCACTTTTATGCTAATGAAGCAGGGGAGATTTAAATCCCTGCTTCATTAGCAATTGCGATATGTCTAATTTGCATCCCTTTTATGAAAAAGCGATGCAATCTCTTAGGCCATATCTATGCTTACTTGCTATGCTTACGCTCCGGAGGTCAATCTTCTGGTGTGCGATTTAGCAGGTCTAGTCAGGATCCACTAAATCGAACACAGAGGGCACCCCTCCCCAATCAGCGCTGGACTCCTAGTCCTTGTAAGGAGGAAGGGAAGTCAATGGAAGTGTTTCTCCCCTCAACCTTCCACTGTGGGGACGCTGTCTAAGTTTGAATCAAGGTACATTCATTCTAGCTACACAATTAATGGAGCTGGAGTTGCATAGTTTAATATGAACTTATTCTCCAGCATAGACCTGGCCTTAGTTGCACAGAGGACTTTGTGTCTCTCTTGTGGAGGGAAGGTGTTGGGGGGGGGGGGGGTGCTCAATCATATTTTGCAGATAATCAAAAGACATCAAGTCACAATTCAAGGCCAGTAGGGACAGTTCAATCATCTAGTCTGAGCTCCTGTAGATCACCAGCCATTACATTTTACCCATTTATCCTGGTATTGATTCCAGTATCTTCGGTCTGACTAAGGCATAACTTGTGTTTAGATAAAGCAAATTTTCCAGAAAGGCAGCCAGTCTTAATCTGAGCACATCAAAAGAAGGAGACTCTCTCTTCCCTGGTTAATTTATTCCAGTGAGCAACTACCCTGGATGCTGAACAACTGTGCCTGCTTTCTAGTTTGATTGTGTCTGGCTTCATCTTCCAGACACCAGTTCTTGTTTGGCCTCTCTATTAGATTAAAGAGCCCTTTGCTACCTGGTATTTTCTCTGCATGAAGAGTCTTATCTACTCGGTCATCAAGTCATCCCTCAGTCTTCTTTTTGATAAGTGAAGCAGATTGCATTATGTAAGTTTCTCAATGTCACATTTTCTCCATCCTTCAAAGAGCCGTTATGGTTCAGAAGTGCTTCTGAACAGGGTTAGACACCAGGGAAACAAAATCAGCTCCAGGGACTGGCCAACTCTGGCAATCAGCAGTGGTCCATGTCCCACAGTCTCAAAACCACTTGGCTAAAGAATTAATACCCTAATTAAAAAAAAAAAATTTCACATCTTCCCAAACAAACCAGTACCTGTTATCGGGAATTCAACACCTAACTGAGATCATGTTACATGTATCAAAGACGCAATCTAAATATTCTCCAAATATTAAGTCTTCTCTCACAAGGAAAACCATGCTGATCTTTCAAAAGCAGGCCTGTTCCACAAGCAGGAGCAGAAGCATTACAAAGGTACTTTGCAATGACACGTTCCTCATTTTCACTGCTTTATTTTCCATTAAACCAGGGTGTCATGTGTCCTTGCCCCTTCCAATGAATCGGTTTTCAGATTATCAGGAAGTCTGCCAAAAATGTAGCCTGTCTGTCTTAGAGAGCATGGAGATGACTCACTTCCACTTTCCTTTGAATCACCTCAAAGTTGTGTGACAATCAGAGCCATATAAAATCATTCTGATAAAGTAGCATAACTGTTTTGCCACCCCAAAGCCAACAGGGTGTCCCTGCTTAGCTACCGTCCAGAGACTAAGGAACAGATTTGAGCAAATGTGTTTGGTTTCTCTTGTGCAGACGCCAATGTGGGAGTTCTAAGTTTCCTGGAACCCTTCATGAAAACAAATGAAAAAAATACTTTGATATTCCTCATGGACTAGCTTAGCATTTGCTGTAAGACATTGGCAATTAACTTTTAAAAAGAAAAAAAACAGTAGAACCCCATTTCTCTTATTTGGGTATGTTGAATTTATTAGACAGGAGGGGGAGCTTTTCCACTTCAGAAGATACAACTTGGTTAAGTGAGCTCCCCTATTGTATAATCGCTATTTCCTGTAACACTAAATCCTACAAAGCTGTGGAGGCCTGTGCAAGTATCCAGGAGCGGCCCACGGCTGCCTGCAGCAGCTAGCGCCCTAGGCAGGGCAGCACAATCAGTGCCCCTGCCTGTACAGCCATCAATGGCTGTGACATCATCTTTGGGCACCCGGGCCAGCGGCACCCTAGGCACCTGCCTAGCTTGCCTAGGCTTGCAGGGGCGGCCCGTAAGTATCACACAGGCCCTTTTTCTAGTTCACTCCATCCACACAGTGAAGTAGCCTTTTATATATAACTGCCACAAGGTGGATTTGAACCTGGGACCTCTGTGTAGGGACCTCTACCAGCTGGCTCTCAGCTTAGACTGTAGAGCGCCCTTGTTCTTATCTCTGGCTGTAAGTGGTCTGCATGCTACTTCATGGGACAGTGACCTGCACCCACTAGGTGTGGGGGTTACATATGTAAATGCAAAATTAATTTCACTGACACCAAGGGTCGTATCACAGCATAGGTATGCCCTGCCCTGAGGCAGCGCTGCCCAGTGGCCAAAGTCTGTAACACAGCCCTAGGGTTCAGGGTAGTGCAGCCTAATGACTAGAGCAGGAGTCAGCAGCCTATGGTTTGCAAGCCAAGAATGGCTTAGTACAGCACCAAATGGGGCTCTTTTGGCCATCTCCACTGCCCCACATGCTGGAGCTTGATCCCAGCTGCCATGTGGCTGCTTCTGGAACCAGGGCTGCAGTGCAGCAGCAGGAACAGTCACACTGTGGCCCGAGCTCCAGCCCTGGCACATGGGGCAACCGCCCACCATGCAGCTCCGCCCCGGGAGCAGCCAGGCAACCACCATGTGGCCCTTCCCCAAGGCTGGATAATGCATATGAATTTTGCATAATGAATAAGCAAATAAAACATTACTGGTCCACCAAAAGTTTGTGGATGGGCTTCAGTCCTTGGTATACAAAAGGCTGGGAACCACTGGGCTAAGGGGTCCATCAGCATGTAGTAGTCATCTTCACCACTGCAAGCTACCAGAAATCAAGTGCTTTTCATGTCTACTTACTTTTAAAAGGTAGTAGCGGAGCACTCGTCCGCATGGTACCTCCAGGTAGTCACTCAGGGAATCAGCTCTCCTGCCACAGAGCGCCCCCTACTGGTCGCTGGCCCAGCCTCCCGCACAAGTCTGCCATTGGCTCAGCTGTGTGTCCCTTCCTGGCCCTTTCCTCCTCAGGCTGTCCTAGCTCAGTGCCCCAGCAGTCTGGGGTCCTTCCTTCTCAGAGAACCCCCAGCTCCCCTATACTCACCTTGCCTCAGTGACCCACTGCCAGCTGTCCTCTAGCCCCTGCCTCAGGGGCAAACTGCAGTCTGAGCATTCATCATCAGCAAGGGGGTGCGGACTTGCTGCCTTTGTCTGTCCTGCCTGCCCCTCTGCAGCCCTGCTACCCTCAGGCCTTGCTTCAGGCCCTGTAGCCTAGGAGTGAAGCCAACCCAGAGCTTCCCCAGCTCTGCCGGCCTTTCCCCAGCCCTGTCTCAGGAAGCCTCCAGCTTCCCTAGCAGTCAGGTCCCTCCTGCTCTCCAGGTAGAGCAGGAGAGTATCTATCCTCCTTCCTGCCAGCAGCCCCTATTTATACAGTCCCAGCTGGGCCCTCACTGGCTGTATTTTCCTCAGCTGCAGGCTCCACTTTCTCAGCCTTCTCCCAGCACTGGGTTTTACCCTTAAAGGGCCAGCGCAGGGCAAATGCCCCATCACAAGGAGGGGAAAAAAAATCGGCATCTTAGCTTTGCGTGTTGGTCCCTCAGTGGCTTTCATTCCCTCTTAGTGTAAGTCTACACTGGGATAAAAGACTCAGAGCACGACTGCACTTGCCCTGGGTCAGCTGATGTGGGCTTACAGGACATGGGCTGCAGAGCTAAAAAACACAGTGCGGACAGTGGGGCTGAGGCTGGAGTCTGGGCTTTGGGAGCCTCTCACTTCACGGGGCCCAAGAGTTCAGATTCAGGTTCCAGGCTAAGCCCGAACATCTAAATGGCAATGGTACAGGCCCGGGTCCTGTCAGCTGACCCCTGCCACCTGTGGGTGTTCAGTCGCTGTGTAGACGTGCCCTGAGAGGCACTTCCTTTGCTTTTGCCGATGAGCAATGCAAGACAAGGGCTGAGAAGGCAGGAAAATAGTGCTGCTCCTGCAATAGACAACTGAAAATCGGTGACAGCTGTGCAATCCGGTTGGTCCCTGATGTTTCCTTTTACTATTTTGAAAAAAAATAAATCAGTTAGATGTTTATACAGGAATAAAAAGGGACAACACTTTTGGTGCCCTCACCCCTCTCTCTCTGACACACACACACACACTTCCTTTTGCTTCCTTAACAAGCAAGACAACTAACACTTCTTTACTACAGAGAGAATATGGCTGAGATAGTACAGGTTGCACCTCTGAAATCCAGCACTCTCTGGTCTGGCTACATCTGTGGTTTGGCAGGACTCTGGATGCTTCAGGACCCAGGAGTCCAGGAGCCTAATGGCAGGAGGGCCAGCAGCCCGGCCAAGGCTGGGGGCAGCATGGTTGGAGGGACCCCATAGCTGAGCTGAGGCCAGGGTCCTAGAACCTGCGGCAGTGGGGCCGGGGAACTCGGAGCAGCATGGAGCAGGGGTAGGAGAACCCCAGCCTCCTGTGGCAGCGTGGGGCTGGGTGCCAGAGAAGCCCAGCAGCATGCGGCAGCACAAAGCCAGGGAAACCTGGCCACCTGCAGTGGTGTGGGGCCAGTGCCGGGGCCAGAGAACCCCAGCTGCCCATGGCAGCCTGGAGTCAGGGGCAGCAGCAGCACGATGGACAGCCCAGCCGGGGAGGGAGTAGAGGGGTCCATAGGCAGGAGGCCAACTGGCTCGGGGCAGGTGGCAGGGGACACCTCCCCTGGTCTGGCAAATTCTCCTATTCGGGACCAGTCAGACCCCAATGCTGCCAGACCAGGGAGGTCCAACCTGCATCTTTTATGGGACCAACTTCTTTTGGTGAGAGAGAAGCTTTCAAGTTTACACGGAGTTTTGCTTTCTTCAGGTCTGAGACACGACCTCAGTGTCACAGCTAAATGCAGGGTGGAACAGGTGTAGCCAACACAAATTGCAGGAGGCCAGTTAACACCTCTCCAATCCTAGCAGGGAAAGGAGAGGAAAAAAGGTTGGGATGGGGGAGTGAGCAGGCTATCGATTTTTGTAATAAACCATAAATCCTGTTCAGTTCTGTCCACGATTTTTTGTGTCTAACCAAGTTATTTACTTAAGCTTCCAGGATCATCTTTTAAAGGCCTCGGGTAGTTTCCTTTGAGGAGGAGGACTGAGAGATCAGATAGTGACTGCTTTGTTTTATGGTGTTTTTGTTTTTTGTAATTTTTCTGAGTTCATTCAAGAGCTCAGTAATTGTCTCATTTCATCCATGTTGTTGTGGTTTGGGCATTTAGTGGACTGCCTGAGTTACACTACACGGGTATGTTCTTTCTCTCTCTCTCTAGACAAAAACTTTTCCTGTGGGATGACAGAGTGACGTCATCATATTACTCTGAATCCCATAGGTCTCCTCCCTCCCTTCCTCCTGCCTCCCCTTTCCCCAGTGCTGGGCTACCGTACTGCAGCCTCCATCCTCCTCCTTTCCCAGCGGCCGGGGGGAGAGCGTGGGACCTGGCGAGGCCTCAGCTCAACCTGTTCCTGGGGGAGAGAGCTGGGGCTGATGCAGCCCCAGCAGTCAGGGGAGTGGAGGGAGAGGCCAGGACTGGCTGTGGCCAGGGAGGGCTGAGAGGCTGGGGCTGGCTGGGGCAGGGGGAGGCAAAAGGCAGGGACTGATTTTGATGAGGGATGGGGGGGTGAGAGGCCGAGGTTGGCTGTGGCTGGGGAGGGCTGAGAGGCCGGGGCTGGCTGGGTCCGGGGGAGGCAAGAGGCCGGGACTGACTGCGATGAGGGGTTAGGGAGGGTGAGAGGCCAGGGCTGTCTGTGGCTGGGTTGGGGGGACCAAGAGGCCGGGGCTATCTGCCAAGGAGCCAGGAGGGGGGGAGCTGAGAGGCGGGGGCTGGCATAACCCTGGGGCCCTTCCTGGTGGCCGGGGGGTGGAGGAAGAGGCTGAGGCTGGCGTGGCCTGCCTACCCCTCAGGACAGCAGGGTTGGAGTGTAGTGAGCAGGGGGCACGGCCCCCTAGTATTTATAAAATATATTTATGTTCATATTCTGTACTACCACCACTAGATGGATCCAGACTCTGCTACAAACTGAAGATCTCAGACCTTAAGATTCTGCTGTTCAGTCTCACTTGCTGTGACTATCTTTAGATGGTTTCTAAGGAAAGAGGAGTTTTGTACTTTGATAAAGACTTGGGAGTCAGACTTGGAAAACATGCAGGCTCTTACTGAAACAATTACAATTTATGTAGCCCAGGATTAATGTGTAATAACAGCACGTGCAGTCAGCAGAGCGAGAAAAAATCTTTTTATCACCTGTCACAGCAGGGAAAACATTGCAAGTTGCTTTATAAAGGAACCTTTTCAAAGAATTACACATTATAAATACAAATCATTAATAGAAAAAATGCGAAACAATTTTTAGCAGGCTTTAGGTCTAAGCTATGTGGGATGAAATATAAATGGAGCTAGCCCAGCTGCTGTAATAGTAACTAGAGAGGCAATGCTATTATCATGCCATTGCCTGTGAAAAGCAGCATTATTTCCACTGTTCAAACTGGATTTCACTTATATCTGGAATGACCAGGCAATGAGAAATCTGTTTACTATAACAAAGGGGAACGGTAGTTTCCCTTTGAGACTGTAAACTAAGATTTGTTTTTCAGCATTTGGCTGAAACATTTAAATAATAGCAGCCCTTGGCTTTGGGGGCGGGGGGAAATACTAAAAATTACAATGGACCCAAGATATCATGACAATTAAAAGCCCAACAAAACAATAGCAGCTAGTTAAAAACAAAACAAAATAAAACCTAGAAGGTGCTCAGAGAGAATATACCAAGTAGAAAACCCCATTTAGTGCCATCTAGCCCAGTGTTTCTCAACCAGTGGGACAAGTACCCTTAAGGATATTTGGGTATGTCTACACTACCCTCCTATTTTGAAATAGGAGGGTAATGTAGGCATACCGCAATTGCAAATGAAGCCCGGGATTTGAATTTCCCGGGCTTCATTTGCATAAGCGGGGCGCCGCCATTTTTAAATCCCCGCTGGTTCGAACCCCGTGCCGCGCAGCTACATGTGGCACGAACTAGGTAGTTCGAACTAGGATTCCTAGTTCGAACTACCTTTACTCCTCGTGGAATGAGGAGTAATGGTAGTTCGAACTAGGAAGCCTAGTTCGAATTACCTTGTTCGTGCCGCATGTAGCCACACGGCACGGGGTTCGAA
Source organism: Pelodiscus sinensis (assembly GCF_049634645.1). NCBI lineage: Eukaryota > Metazoa > Chordata > Testudines > Trionychidae > Pelodiscus > Pelodiscus sinensis. Next base: position 11,685,363 of record NC_134731.1, read on the forward strand.
TCAGCGGGGATTTAAAAATGGCGGCGCCCCATTTATGCAAATGAAGCCCGGGAAATTCAAATCCCGGGCTTCATTTGCAATTGCGGTATGCCTACATTACCCTCCTGTTTCAAAATAGGAGGGTAGTGTAGACATACCCTTTGAGAGAAGCTTGGGGGAATACATCAACATAACTGAAATTTGGAGAAAACTGAATTTTTGTGTTAAGTTTTACAGTGCTTTATTATTTTTGT